>NC_072732.1:175822188-176140995 GCF_026930045.1 Uloborus diversus | reverse complement strand
GTGAAAAAATGTCACTGTTATGCTGGTCGAGCAACAATCTTTCAAAAGTAATTTAATTTTATCCAAATCAATTATTTTAAAATTGTTATTATTATTTTTCAAATTTCAAGAACACTAAATTAAAAAAGTTACAAGACAATGTGAAATGGACTAAGAAGGAACATCTATTTATCATAAATAAAAAAAAAGAAAAAAACTAGAAGAAGAAACTAGGAATTCAAAAATTTCACCAGTCGCGGTGCGTCGCACAGTTAGGCGAAAACAGCGCTTATAAATGGTTATTTTTTTCTTGTATGAAGCCAATTGAGGCAGAGAGAAGCAAAGGGATGTAAGTGGCAAAATTAAAAATTTGGAGATAACCAGTACACATGGTAGGTGAACCTCTTCTCTGTCTTGGGGCAAGAGATGGTACTAGTAGCCCTGGTAGTTGCAGCTATACAGTATGATTTTGAAAAACATTTCAATGAAAGCCTACCAAGGATGTTGTCTTTAAACGCGTTTTACTCAAAACTTGAAAATGTCCACTTGCATCCCTTTGCTTCTTACTGTCTCAACTGAGGATTAATAAATTTGCACAGGCCTACCTCTTAGGCAGTCAGAACTGATATTTTAGAGCCCTTCGTCCACTACAAAGTAGAAAGGGGCCTTTAGAAAGTTGAAGAACCACGAGTTCGAGAATTTACAAAAATTGCTTTTGAGCAGTTTATAAATTTTTTTTCTTATTAAAGGCGGGTATATATACTTTCTCTCGTGTCCAACGATAGTAATAGTACGAAAAAAATCAGTAATCAAATTCTCAAACCGAAAATCGGTTTTAATCAGCACCGAAAACTTGGTTATTTTTTTCAAAACCCGCTACAAAAAAATGTCCTCTTATGTCCTTTCAGAAATTAATATTGATTAGTCATCAGTGGTCTGTAGAAAGACCCTGAAAAGGAATGAGCTGCGTAAACCTGCGAACTTTGGACCCTGAACCCAAACAAATCGAGAAAACTCCATTATAACATGCCTGTGTAAACAAACAAGCGAGAGAGGTTTAAAAACATTTTCAACCGCTTTTTGGCGTTTTCGCCACACTGTGCGTCGTCTGGGCGGCGTAACTGTAGGGCTGGAACAGTGTTTGGATTTTTTTTTTTTTTTTTTGTAGCCAACTACAACTACTGTCTGATCTCGAAAGCCGCGACTAGCACCGTTGAACGGTTCTATTTTAAAAAGGGGTGACAGCTTGTTGAAGAAAATGTAGCATTAGAGAATGTAGCACCATAGTAGCATTTCTGCTATCAAAAAAAAAAAAAAAAAGCCTCAACTCGAACCAACATTTCTAATAAACGAATCCAACGGAAAACAAAAAAAAAAAAAAAAAAAAAATCCCCCTCACATTCGTTATCTTTCTTATCAATATCTCCCCTCATTTGATAAAATCAGAAGCGACCTGACGCATGCGCAAATTTGAGGACGGTTGCGGTTTAAAATGTCAAACAGTACTCTTATACAAATGCAGTTAACAACAGCTACACCTTCCTTTTTTTTTAAATGTAGCTACTACAAACTAGCTACTACAAACTAGTTTTGAAATGTATTCGCTTTTTCGCTATTTAAAATAATAATAATAATAAATAAATAAAAAGCATACACACACATACACCGTTTGAGGATTGACCGAAAAAATTCAAAAAGTGGTTCACAGATTGATAAATTCGCTCATTCGAACAAAGAATATTGCTAAGAATTGTATATTCATTACTTCTTTTTGTCTTTCTTTCTTTCCTTTTTTTAAAATCTTTTTTATTTATTTTTTAAACCAATTTAGCATTATAAACCATTTTTTCGATTTTCAGAAATATTCGCTACAAGAAAGAATTAAAAAGTTTAAAGAATTCAACCTTCAATTTTTTAATGCTTTCTTGCCAGCAAATATTAAATTCAAGCAGTGCAACTCGAATACTTGAAAATATAAACAGAAGCAGTCATAATTAGATTTAAACTTTGTATAGACATCCATCTAGATTATATGATGAAAAACATCTTTTAAACAGAAGAAAAAGGTTAATTTTCTTTATAGGAATTAATTTTATAGGAACTTATATTTTGTAGAAACTATTTAATTAATTTTCTGCTTCAAGCTAGGAGTCCGAACCAGGACAGTAGACACTATCACCTTTCTTACACCACTAAAAGAATGAAATAAAAACGTTTTTTCAATCCTACCAAATAATCTCAAAAACGTACAACTATTTAAAATTGACTTTTATTATTTAAATATATCAAGACACAATCACTAAAAAAGTGGAAAAAAAGAAATATGAAAAATATTCCAAACGGTACCAGTATTCATTATTGAACATTAATAAATAAGTTATCCGAAAAATAGACATAATTTAGAAGAATACTTTACAAACTTAAATGTGCAATTTTAAAACATGCGGATGACATTGATACCGAGGGGTACGTATTAAATCTACCTCCACGTGGTGTACCCTGGGCAAACTTTTAGACGGCAAAATGATCTACAACTCTGCCATGAAATCTAGCTTTCCATGCGATTATCTGAGGATTTTGCAGTAGAATGCCGTGGTTTTTTTCTCCCCTCGTGAGCTCCTCCACTCTTTACAGACTTACAGCATCGATGTGTTTACCATCATGGAAGCTAACATCTCGGCTGAAAATATTAGTTACCTTTGGAAATTTGAAAAAAAAAAAAAAAAAAAAAACATTGATACTGCGAAAGCGTTTTGTTTTTCGGGCAAACTTTGCATGAAACCGAAAACTTTCCGTTAAAATCAAAACGAAAAATTTTAATTTATCATACTTTTCTATAATACCGTAATATTTATCGTAAGCCGGCCCACAGTGAGACAGAAATGAAAAAAAAAAAAAACTTAAAAATGGTTTTCCCCCCCCCCCCCTATATTCAACCAATTGAGGATTAATAAATTTGCACAAGCCTACCTCTTATGCAATCAGAACTGGAATTTTAGAGCCCTTCGTCCACTACAAAGATGGATGGAGCCTTTACACGGTAAAGAGTCATGAGTGCGGAAATTTACAAAAATTGCTTTTAAGCAATCTCTATTTTTTTTCTTTTCTTATTAAAGGCGGGTATATTAAATTCTCTCGTGTCCAACGATAATAATAAGACGAAAAAAATGAATAATCGAATATTCAATCCGAAAATCGGTTTTGATCAACACCGAAAACTAGAGAATCCAAGATTGTTTTTTTTCAAACTCTACAAGAAATGTCCTGTTATGCCCACCCACTACGGGGAGGGGGGGGGGGCGGTCCGCCTTGGATATCAACCGTCGGTGGGGTGATACCCAGAGTAAAATTTCAAATTTTTGAAAAATATGAAGCAAAAGGCATAAAATTTAAAAAAATTCCGGGGGGAGGAAACCCCCGGACCCTCCCCCCTTTTCCCTGTCTTTTGTACATTAGCCCATTTAAATTTCGAAAAAAAAAAAGAATTAGTTGTTTCTGAAAATTGAATTTCATGTTTGTATGTTTACATGTAATATCAAAACTTTTTTTTTGCTCGTTTGTAGGGGGGGGGGGGGGATACCGTACACAAATTTCCGTACCGGTTGTCACCTATGCTAGGTACGCCACTGTCTTATGTCCTCTTAGAAATTAATATTACTTAGTTACAAATGGTCTGTAGAAAGACCCTGAAAAGGAATTAGCTGCGCAAACCTGCGAACTTTGGACCCTGAGCCCGAACAATTCCAAAAAACTCTTTAAAAACAAACGAGAGAGGTTTAAAAACATTTTTAAGCTCTTTGCGCCGTTTAGGAGGCCGTGGCCGTTTTCGCTCCACTGTGGCAGCCTTGACAGTTCCATATCATTCACTTCTATTACATTTACAATAGTAGCTCCCATATTTGTAGAATATTAAGGCAATCATAATCATCCTAAAATGTTCATCCACGGGACATTCTTAACAGCCAGAAAACCTAATACTAAATTGGAGGTTATCTTTTATGTTTTCTTTATTCATGTACTTTTCTTTCTAAATCACTCTCTTTTCAATGCGAATATTGGCGAAATATTAAAACTACGGCCAATACTACTTGAAAGGAAGCTACAGAAAACCACAGATAAACTGCATGGCGTCAAAATGATATGTATGAAGTCAGTACAGCCCGTATTTTAAGTCTTATTTCTCATTGCATCCTCTGATGTACTCGCCCAGGATTTGCACCACTTAGAGTCGTTTGAATCTTTCTTTCTTTAACTTTATTTCAAAAGTAGTTTCCAGAAATCGCTACAAACTACTATTTTTTACTTCCTTTTACAAAAAAGGAAATATTGTATTCGCGAAAAAAATTTCACTCAAAAATCGACCTTAATTTCCATTTTGCTCACCCCCGAATGAATGTTGAGATTTTTTTTCGACTCGACCACACGTGAATACATGCCTAGGAACGTACAGACACCCGAAATATCTATTTTGACGATCCCCGAGTTAATAACAACGAGTTTTCTCGTGACGTCCGTATGTACGTATGTGCGTATGTGTGTATGTATCTCGCATTACTCAAAAATGGTATCTCCTAGAAAGCTAGATTTTGGCACGTAGACTCCTAGTGGGGTCTAGTTGTGCACCTTCTCTTTTGGTTGCCATTCGGATGTTCCTAAGGGGGTCGTTTGCCCTTTTTTGTGGGGAAATCATTGTTAATTTCGATGTAAATTCAAGTTGTGTTATAATTTGTCGGACACTTGGCGATATATCGCCAGTCTTTTGGTCGCCAAGTTTTGTCACCAACTTGGCGAAAAATTTCGCGAATTTTTTTTTTTTTTTAATTTTTAAATCTGGTTTTAATTTGGCCAATGTTGGTAATATTTAAGGAGTTACCCACTCAATCACATTCAAAATTGCCAATAATGAAGAAATAAATCTGTATAAAAACGTTTTTTTTTTCGCAAGAAACTATGGGTGAAAATATTTAATGTTTCCTTGCTTACTCCAAGGTGCTATTATCATTAAATTGGCGTAAAAGGATCTACTCACTACTTCACTTTTTTTAAGCAGTGGGCTATACTACAAATTACTAAAAAATATAGCTACTATAGTAGCGTCGCTACTTCCGAGCACTGGGCTGGCTCTAGTAGTTTTGCCGCCCTAGGCAATGCTTAAAAATGCCATCTGTCCTCTTAAAACTTTTTTTTTTTTCTTTTCTCATTTTTTATCAGCTGGTATTCCCATTTAATGCTGCAATTAGAACAGCAAAAAAAGGCAGAAAAGAAAAAAGCTTTGACACAAATTTGGTAAGAAAACCTAATGTTTTAAAACGTACGGATAATGCATAAAATCTGTAAATAAACTGCAGCTGTTTTAAAAACTTCAATTTGCACCGCATCTGAAATCTGAGGTAAAGATCGCAAAACACAATCTAAATCGGCAAAAATGAAGGTCGTGTTTTATGATTAGACTTATAGTGAAACTATCAAAGCAGTTGAATATTTTAGAAAATATCTTTTGAAAATTTTTCGACATTGAAGTCTTCAAAACAGAATTTTAAGCTGTGTTTGGCGGAAAGTTCAGAAGCTTCCTCCATGACTTTTGGATAATAATGTCAAAAAACAAAAATTTTCAGCTATCTTTGGGGACGTAAGGCTATGGGGAGGTTTGGGGAACCGAAAAGTTTTTTATATTGTCTGAAGAACGCAATTGTAGACTAGTTTTATCGGTGACGGTAGAAGGTTTATTATATTTCGAGAGTGGAACGATTTTGTCGTTATTGCTAATGTAAGTAAGTTAATTAGTGTGTAGCGGGCAGTGCCTAACCCGCACATTCTTGTGGTGTTGGCGCATCTGTCTACCGCGTTTCCACACTATGATAATCAAGAAGCGAATTAAATAATTGCGCTCTGCGAATGGCAACAGTGAGTGGCATTTTATCATTTTTGATGTCATGTGCAGAAGCGTAAACAATAAAATTGCACCGTTTAAAAGAATTGTTAAAAAATATTAAACTTTGTCAAATTATTTAAAAACTGGTTAAATCCTATGTTTTTAAGCATGCTCTTTCAGAAAAAAATACTTTTAAACTTTCGGAAATACGACCTCATTCTCAGAACATTAATACAATTGGTGAATTTCTCTGTTTTTTTTCTGCTTAGGAAAAACATTCAAAGAATCAATTAAATAACAGGTGAAAAAAAAAAAAAAAAAAAAAAACATTGAGCGGCAAACATTTGATGACCTAAGATGCATATAATAGAGAATATACGTTCTGTGAGAAAGACTATTATGAGAAAAAGAGGGAAAATAAGAAGAAACAAATAGAAAATTTTGGAACATTATAGAGAAAAGACAATTGAGCTGAAAGGAGGGCAAATCTCTTTTACTTGAGTATAAATAAAAGATATGACCTCCTATGTGTTCTATTCTATGCAGAGGTAAACGAAGTTCAGTAGGATTTTGAACTGATAAAAGATGGAAATATCCAATTTTGGAGCTCGACTGTAACAAGGGAACGTTGTTTAATAAAAGTCCTTAGAGATCTATGTGATTTGTTTATTTTTTTAATGCTTTCTGGCTTTAGTATGCAAAGATGGAATAAACACTGTTCTTGAATATTTAAGTGGTGAAGTCGGGGCACGATGGTCCACTTTTCTACTGTTAATTTTTTGTTTCGTCAAAAACATTAATGAGCACTTTGATTTTCGACTATAAACTTCATTAAATACTTCTCATTATCCTAAATATTTTTTTATATGTTCAATTCATTAATTTTTTTTTTTAGATTAATTTTTCAACAGAACGTAGTGAAGTGAACTAACGTACCTCGGGCACGGGGTACGTTGGTCCACATTATGAAAACAAGTTCTGTCACAAAATAAATATTACGCAATATCTGTGACTAACCTTTATTCTTTTGCACTTAGAATTTTTAAAAAAATAGTTTAAAAATCAATATAACACATTAAATTAAATCAAATATTAAACTAACAAATTTCTACGTCAACGCTATTTATGCCACAACCACCTACATTTTCTCAAAAATCAGCAAAAACTTGAGAGTCTTTATCAACTTTACTGTCGCTATTACTAAAATATGTCCTTTCCAATTCTTCTAAAAGTTTTCTCTTGTGTGGCCCTCTAAAAAGATACCAATGTACTCTGAGTTCTTGGTCTGAAAAAATGCTTTTCAGACTATTTTTTCTTCTTTATAATGAAAAATAAAGAAAATATAAACAATAGTGAACTAAAAAAACTTACTTTAGGAGAGGAATTCAATTTATTGCTCCGTTCTTCATGAAAACCATATGAAACGAGCTGATGTGTGCATCACATGACTTCTTTTCACTACCAATTTAATTTGGATTTAATTTCTATTTCCCCATTATTGGAAAATTTAATGTGATTTAGTAGTTAACTCTCTAAATATCACCAACAATGGTCAATTTGAAACCAGATTTTTTAAAAAAAATTGCCAAATTTGTCGCCAAGTTGGCGACAAAACTTGGCGACCAAAAGACTGGCGATATATCGCCAAGTGTCCGCCAAATTATAATACCACTTGAGTTTGCATCGAAACTAACAATGATTTCCCCCCAAAAAGGTGTGAAATACCACTTTTGGAACATCCGAATGCAACCAAAAAGGGAGGTGCACAACTAAACCCCACTAGGAGTCTACGTACCAAATTTCAACTTTCTAGGACATACCGCTCTTGAGTTATGCGACATACAAACGCATATCCGCACATACATACGTACATACGGATGTCACGAGAAAAGTCGTTGTAATTAACTCGGGCAATGTCAAAATGGATATTTCAAGTGTCTATACGTTCTTAGGCACTTATCCGCGTAGGTTGGAAAAAAAAACTCAACATAAATTCGGTGGTAAGCAAAATGGAAATTAAGGCCGAATTTTGAGTGAAAATTTTTTTTCGAATACAATACTTCCTTTTTTGTAAATAGAAGTAAAAATAAAGTTGCAAATTTCGGAAAGTTACTTAGCTCTGCCAAAATAACACTTTCTGGCATAAAATTTGTTCAATATAAATGTAAACTTTCGATTTCATTCTAGGATTTGTAGGACTATAAATAAAACTAAAAAATATTAACAGTATTGAAGTTATCGAGTCCAATGTGCTTCGAGGTCCAATGAGCCTTGATTTTCCCTACACGAGTAAAATATATAATACAGAAGAATCCCGTTACAACGAATACCGATACAACAAAATGTCCGTTTCAACGAAATACATATTCCGTTCTCTTATAATTTCCATGTCATTTCTTGAATTCCATTGCAACGGATTTCCCGTTATAAGGAACAAAATTGGCAGTTTTACTAAAGTTCGTCGTAGGGGGATTCTACCGTGCAAATTTTTTTCCGATCTTCTTGTCAAATTGATGCGTCAAAATTTTAAAGTTAATGCTTCGAAAAGCATTTATTCCCCCCCCCCCTTTTTTTTTGGCACTGCACCACAGAAATTTTTGATTTTGGGCTTTGTTAAAGAGAAAGATACACTTATTCAAAGGAATCCAGTTACAAAGAATACGCAATACAACGAAGTATCCGTTTCAACGAAATATATTTTCAGTCTCTATTTAATTTCTATTACATTGCGTTAATTCCATTACAACGTTATAACGAACAAAATTTTGGGTCTCTTGAAGTTCGTTGCAACAGGACTCTACTGTAAATATTTTAGCGATAAAATTACATTTTCTTTAAGATATTAGTTTTGGATATGCTGTCTAGAATGGAGGTTTCTTTCATGTACAGCACATGCTGTGAATAAGATTGCCTCGGGGGGGGGGGGAGAGAAGGGGGGGGGAAGCTTCCTAGCTCCAGCTGTGGATGATGTAATTTCTCTTTTTATGCGGTAAATCTTTCTTGCCAATCTCTCTTGTGCTATCTATATAATTACCATGCATCAAGACATTAATTTTATTTTTGTCAGTAGCCGCTTTTTCAACCTTTTTTTTTTTTTTTTTTCGGAAATTCTTCCAAGAAATAATTACTGAGACAGCAATTTTCGAACTTACTATCATATTATTTTGAAGATTAATAAATAACTAGCGATAACAGGAGCTATTACGAAAACGGGTATAAATTTTATGAATTAACAGTTACATAATCTATGATTTACCTCACCTTAATCTTGGGAATTGCGAAAAATGCCATTGGCAGCCCCGTTTACCGTGCGCTTGACGCATTCAAACAGAAAATACAGTCCCTGCATCGTGTCACAATTGCGTTCTTGTCCGCCTCTTTTTCTCACGAGAGCCAAGACGACCTGGAAGTAAGCAAAATATTTGTATGGTTTGGCTCTGATAAGTTGAGCTATAACCTTGACAATGTGTACCTCTGATAAGTTAATCTATGACCTTGTTAATGTGTACCTGTGATAAATTAACCTATAACCGTGACAATGTGTACCTCTGATAAGCCTTGACAATGTGTACCTCTGATAAGTTGAGCTGTGACCTTGTTAATGTGTACCTCTGAGAAGTTTAGCTATGACCTTGACAATGTGTATTTCTGATAAGTTGAGCTGTGACCTTGACAATATGTACTTCTGATAAGTTGAGCCATGACCTTGATAATGTGTACTTCTGATAAGTTGAGCTATGACCTTGATAATGTGTACCTCTGATAAGTTGAGCTATAAACTTGACAACGTGTACCTCTTACAAGATAAGCTATGACCTTGACAGCGTGTACCTCCATTAGGGGTAATGAGGGGGATGAGTTGTGTTACTTTCGTAATAAACATTGTTAACGTTCTAGCTCAACTTTTGAGGGCCATGCTATACCAATATTGCAAATACACAATATCGCCAAACTTATTGGGACACTACCAAAAATTCACATTTTTACGGATTTTTCGAGGAAAAATGGGATCAATTGTTCTGTAATTTTTGTCACATAAAAGATACGCTATATCAGTCATTTTCAATAAAAATAAATCACCCATGCATTTAAGAGACCGTCAACAAATTGAGAAAACAAAACAAAACAAAAAAAAAGGTCTTTGATCATCTTTTATCGGAAATATCTGGGAATAAACTATTAATTTCAGAAATAAGTTGCTTATGTAGAAATAATTTTTACATTTTCGAGAAAATATCAATTATACTCACGAAGATATATCAGCATTTCTTTCAAAAATACAAATTTTATTTGAAAGTTTTTGGCTCATAACATGTGGAATTTTCCGTCACCTCTTACCAAACTTTCAAAATACTTCACATCATACAAGAGAAACATAATGCTGAAATTTAAAATTAAAATAGTGGCAACTTCTTGAAATTTAACGTTTAAAGCACTTAAACTGTCACTGCGTGACGTCACACATTTTGATTCTCATGAAAACGCTTAAAATTAGCAAGTTGAATAGTTTAAGTAACAATATTTTCAAATCCATTTCGTCTGCTTTTATCTTTAATAGTTACAAATGCTGTTTTCTGATAATTTTGTTTTCTAATTCTCATTTAATTAATTTTGCATTAAAAAACATTGGTGCTGATGAAGATTCAAATCCAGCCCTACAGTGACAAATTTTATTTCAAAAAGAAATCTTGAATGATTACATTTTAAAGATGAAATACAATTCATTTTCCAAAATTCGAACAATCTTAAAAGAGAGAGTAGAAGTAACAACAAAACAATGCAGCTGTAACAAAACTAAGCATCTGTTCATCTTTGATTTCCTATCATCCCTATTTTGATGAGATCGGCTTGGACGGAAGCATGCGTATAGTTTGGCTCTTATAACTTGAACTGTGACATTAACAATGTTTTTCTTTTTGGGGTGATAGATAAGGGTTATTAGGGCTGATATTAATTGGGTCACTTTCGCAGTAGTTTTTCAAAAGAAATTCCAACTCAAATCCGGCCAATAACTGGTATCATTTTCACTGAACATCCCCAAAAAAATAGATAAACGATTGTCAATGCCATAACTCAACACATCAGAGCCCCACTATAAAAGAGCAGAGACAATAAATGTTATTGTAGTGCTCACGGGGCTTAATTTCTGACTAAAGAAATGCAGGAGCCTCAGAATATCTTTTCGTACGTAAAAAGCCGGAATTCCGTCCAAAATACAAAATTAAAAAATAAATAAAATAAAAATAATAATAGTAATTTAAAAAAGGTCAGGGTGTGTCGTGCAGACACACGATATAAGTGAAACCTTTTATATTACAAGGAAACATTTCAACTATTCATCATTCACTTATGAACAGCATAGATTGCGTTCATCATTCAATTATTTACATAAAATTATATACATATGTGTCACTGTGCACCATCTGCTTCGTTCTTAAGATCGTCTTCGTTCACCACATTAATATTGCCGCACAGCGCAATCTGACTAACAATCACAGTGACCAGGGGTGCCCACCTAGAGGGGGGAGGGAGGGGTCATGGCGCAGATTGCGCCATTGAAATCTTTAAAGGGGGGGGGGGGTGTTTTGAGGGCTATTTTTCTCTTTTGGAGGGGGCTCTTAATTTGGAGTGAGGGAGTCTACGCGATACTTAGGGGGGGTTACGCCCTTGCTCTTAGGGGGAGGCAACCCTGACAGTGGATCAATCGTCAGAGCACTAAGCTCCGGATCGAGTCCCGACCAAGACGTTTCAGGCATACTCACAACAAAATTATATATTTTAATGAAGAAAATAGATCATAAACAACGAGAACACTAAATAATACTCGACATTCGTTGGTTATACACACGTGTTTTAGCGAGTGCTTTGTTGACAACCAACAGTTGTACTCGACGCTGCTCGCGAAATCATGGACAACGAGAAAGAAAGAAAGTGAGAAGAGTGCACGTCCCACAAAACAACTACGTCACTTCCGAAATAAAAAAAAACCTTGCCGATCATATTTTCTAAGCTCTGCGTAAAAAGATTCATTTCAAAACTGAGATAAAGTTTAAAAAGTGCAGGAGCTCAGTTCCCTTGAGCTCCCTGCAAATTCAGCCCAGTGTGCTCACAATCGTCATTAAACACATAATATTTTAAAGCTTTAACTATAGTCATTAAAGTGTAAAAATAAATTTTGAAATATGATTTATAACGAAGTGCTTTGTTTCTGACCTACAAGTATAGTAAAACCCTTTTAATGCGGACACTAAAGGGGCAAATATTTTTGTCCGCAATAAAGGGGTGTCCGCAGGACAGGGGTTTAATAATGCTATCTGCTTTGGAACGGGAGAAATAAAAATTATCCGCATAAGAGGGGTGTCCTATTTGAGACGTGTCCGTTAGGAGGAGTTTTACTGTATATGTTTATGTAATTTTAACGACATTTGAAAAGCAGAGAGGGGGATGATATGTGTGATGTGTGTTATAATGTATGATACTTTGTAACAAAAGGTGCGGTTGGAGTCAGAAACATTGAAATAAGGTGTGACATTATTTACGGACAACTCCTTACATTTTAATTTAACTTTCTAATTTTGGCTGTTGACATTGAATAACAAGCTGTTTTTATTTACAAAACATCCCAACTTTGGGGGTGACGTCATCGTTTCTCAAACATTCTAACTAGAAAATGACATAAATAACCTTTTCGCGTTAATTGAACTCGCCAGACTCTGACCCCTGAATTTCAACTTCAGTCTGAAGCATTGATAATATCCAACAAAATGGGAACTTAAAGTCATTTCCCCCTCAGACTCCTACTATTCGAAAGATAAACCTGAGGGACTTTGAGCAACAGTTTGTTGCTCCGAATATGTCCCTAGATCATCGGGAAGAGAAGTAGCTCAAGGAGGAATTTGCTAACTTTGTGAGAGGATCTGCGGATTTTTAAGACGATTTTTGAAGAGGAAAAGGTAGGTGAAATTAATGATAAATCGAATGAAAAATGATTAAATAAGTTTTCTACAAAAATACGATTGAAATGAAAAACCAACGTAAATCAAGCACAAATTATCAAGAAAATATAACATATCATGCCCCGGCAAAGAAAGTGACACAACTGAGAAAAAAAAAAAAAAAAAAAAAACAGCTTTGGATCAAGTCAAGGTTTTACGCAATAGTAGTTTTAAAACGATTTCGTCTCACTCTCAACTATTACAAACTATTATAGTACGAGCAAACAAATTATGATGTGATGCTTACTGGTTAGTTTGTGTTGTCTACAATCCATTAATGTAGACATGCATTTCCAATCAAGCATGATACCCGTCCGTATTAAGAGATCGCAGTACCTTGCGCCTTATGCAAGTCTGTTATCAGTTAGGCAAGCGCGACCTCAAATTGTGATTACTAAATATTAAATAATTGATATCACCATTAAATTGTAATTAATTAATGATTAAATTGTGATTAATTAATGATTAAATTGTGACTAATTGAAAAATTGGCATTGTTGAATATTTTGTTTCAAGTTTAAAGTTTATTCTGAAGAAAATGCGTGTTTTTTTTGCAAAAGTGATGATATCCACGGTTTTACACAAAGAAGGAATATGTACAAAATTAAATTGGCAATTTAGGTCTGATAAAATTGTGGGAAAATTCCCAAACTTATGCCAATAGTCACTTGTTATTCTGTCAAAATACGGTGAAAAATACGAAATTCTAACAGTTATTGTTTGTGCGTAAAACCTTTTTCCGATTATACCTATATATATATTCGACCTATATATATATATATATATATATATATATATATATATATATATATATATATATATATATTATATATATATATATATAATATATATATATATATATATATATATATATATATATATATATATATATATATATATATAAAACTGGATACAATCCGTTTTGAAAGTAAACTAGAAAATGCGTGTTTTTTTTGCAAAAAGGATGATATCCACTGTTTTACACCAAAATGGAACATATCAAAAATAAAATTGGCAATTTAGGTCTGATAAAATTGAAGAAAAAAATCCTAGACCTATGCCAATAGTCACTTGTTATTCTACCAAAATATGCTGAAAAATTCGAAATTCCAGCAGTTAGTGTTTGTGCGTAAAACTTTTTTTTTTTTTTCGTTTTGCCAAAAAAAAAAAAAAAAATATAAAACTGGATATAATCCCTTTTTAAAAGTAAACTCCTCAATTATGAAATTTGAATGATGTATTACAATTGATTATATTGTTTTCACGCCACCACGCGCCAGTTAAGTAAACTAACTTTGCGAATTTGTGACAAGAAAGATCATTCAGTTTAGATCGTAAATCAGTAAATAGTACGTTTCCCCCAAATTTTGATTTGTGTCACTTTTTCTACCAGGGTGCGATATAGCTATTGCAAGGCTACGATGGAGCTCCGTCATCAGTGTAAAAATGCTCATCACACAGCAAGAAACACGAGAGAGAACACTAGAAGGTGTTCTCACAACTTTCATGCTGTGTGTTGAGCATTTTTGAACTGATGAAGAGGCTCCATCTTAGCTATGAAATAGCTATATGTTGTATTTTCTTGGTAATTTGTGCTTTATTTACGTTGGTTTCTCATTTCAATAATGAATCAACGGTGTCAATGATTCCTACTTGTGAAATGTTTGCCTTGTAAGCGATCGTAGTGTTTTAGGATCCAACTGAAATAAATTCCAAAGAGCAAAATCTCTTTGGGATAGGAAAACATTTATGATTCAGGGTTGAGTTGGGCAATTCTGGATAGTGCATCTCTTTTTATTACAAATCCTTCGGTACTTGATACAATGCAGACGCGTAGCAAAAAATTCTCCAGTCTAAAAATTGTCAACTCTGACATTTAAAAATGAAAACAGGAACTGTCAGAACTTCATTTTAATTTTACATAGACAATCATACATAAAGATGAATTAGTTAAGAAAAACATAATTTTAACAAATTGTAGTAACTTAAACACCCATTATGATAATTTAATCTTGGCCTTAAAGGCAGGATCCGGACCTGAGGACCACCTCTTTGCCAACGCCACTGATACATTGCATTTATTTATTCGAGACTGAAACGAAATATACTAACATTTCAGCCCACCATGTGTCTTTTCCAACAAAAAATTGTCACACACAAAAAATGAGTAATGAATAAAAATAAATGTTAAAATACATAATAGGAAGTAACACGTTTTGTGAGTTGTCGAGAAACCAGGAATCCTATCGAATTTCATTTGAAGTTCAAGATGAAAGTTCACAGCATTTAAAATAATGTTTGTTCTAATTTGCAACACCTAAAAATGATGATTTATTCCATTAAATATTTTTTCTGCATTTGTAAGTCGTTCCAAATGAACAACATTTCTTTCTCTCTCTCTCTTTTTTTTTTGGCCATTTTGCAATGTGTTTTAATACAAAGCATGTGTAATTCCAATGTTTTCAAGTTTTCATTTCTAGTTTCTGCGGGAAAAAAAAAACATTAATAGAATGAATCCCCTTCCCCAACCCGAAATTCAAAAATTGTTGCCCGGGGCAAGCACCTGCTCCTTCCTAGATCCGGCACTAAGTTCGCTGCGATTCGCACTATGAATTGCGATTTTTGAGTGAATTGAAATATATTAAAACATTTTTAGTTAATTACCGAACTTTAAAACACAGAGCTCCTTTTTGCATCTTTAACCGAGTTGCCTAGTTTCTCCTACTAAAAATAACGATTTAATCTTTCTCCGGAAGAACTCTCTGCCTTAGCTCTGACTGAGAGCAGTTACTTGTAGCTTTCAATACCTTAGTACAGTGAAACCTGTGTAAGTTGACCACTTGTGGTGCAGTACTTTGGTGGTCAACTTAGACAGGTGGTCAACTTATCAAGAGGGTAATGATTTTTTTTTTTTTTTGTAATTCTTGCACCATCATGTATTCAATTTTTGACTTATTGACACTTACTCTTTCTGTTCAACTCGCTTTCATTGTTTAACATAACTTTGAAACAATAATTTAAAATGTTATTCAAATATTTTTAGAGATTATTTTCCCAGAATGACGTATAATGTGTCATGCAAATTTAAAATTTCAGTAAATTGATTTAAAAAAAAAAGTCTTATTGTTTATGAAAAGTTATTCATTTTATATTAATAGTTCCTAAAAATTAATATCTAATCAAAAATTACAAATTTTTTCGCTTAACAACAAAAGAAAAACAAGTTTGGAGAATAAAAGGGTTCTTAGTAATTTTCCCATGTGGTTAAACTCAAAAGGAAGTTTAGTTATGCTGCTGTTTCATTTAGTTGGTAAAATACTTGTCTGGGATCAAAAATATTCTTGGAAAGCTATTAAAAAATAATAATAAAAAAAATAATTTGCTAAATAAAATTTTAAAAAATAAACCAAGTGGTCAACTTACAAAGGTTTTTTTACAATACTCCTAACCAAACTTGGTGTTCATTAGTGGTCAAGATAGACAGGTGGTCAAGATAGAGAGGTGGTCAAGTTACAGAGGTTTTCCTTCATTATATAAGATAGGACTAATTCCGTTCCTGACAAAAGCGGTCAGCATAGACAGGTGGTCAACTTACAAAGGTGGTCAACTTTACAGGTTTTACTGTACTCTGAAGGAAAAAAAAGAAAATACGAACGGTGTCTTGCTCGTTTAATGGCTGAAACTATCTTACATTTTCAAAAATGAAACGTATTCCTTATATTTGTCAAATACAATACATGCAACAGATAAGATGAACTGAGGAGTTTAATTTCAAAACAGTTTATATCCACTTTTGAGAAAAAAAATCATTTCTTTTTGTTCGCTTTCATAATCTTTAGTAAAAGCCTTATCGACCCAAGAATTTCTTTCTTCTCGAAGTGGTTTATATCTACTGTTAAAAAATGCGTAAACATTGGTTTTACCACCTAAACGGTGTATGTCCATCCCCTTATTTCTCGCCAGGTCTTTTACAGCAAAGTGGAGCTTATCCCTTGTTTACCGGTATCCACTCATTCACTTTCATATCAAAAGGACACATAATCCAAATTTGAATTTGCCACTTCTAATTCAAAAGCAGATCACAAATAAAATAGCGGAGCGAGGCACTGGCTGAGCATTTCCAATAGGGCATGATACCCGTCCGTATTAAGAGATCGCAGCACCTGGCGCAATGTGCAAGTCTGTTATCAGTTAAGCAATTGTGATCGACCTCATATTGTGATTACTAAATTAGTATTAAATAATTTATATTACTATTAAATTGTGATTAATTAATGATAAATTGTGATTAGTTGAAAAATTATAATTGTTGAATATTTTGTTTCAATTTTAAAGTTTATTTCTGAAGAAAATGCGTGTTTTTTTTTTTTTTTTTTTTGCAAAAGTGATGATAGTTACTGTTTTACACCAAAAAGATATATATCCAAAATGAAATTTGCAATTTAGGTCTGAAAAAATTGTGGAAAATTCCAAGACTTATGCCAAGTCACTTGTTATTCTATCAAAACATGGTCAAAAATTCGCAATTCTAACAGTTAGTATTTGTGCGTAAAACATTTTATGATTTGCCAAAAAAATATAAAACCGGATATAATCCGTTTTGAAAGTAAACTAGAAAATACGTGTTTTTTTTTTTTTTTTTGTAAAAGGGATTATATCCATTGTTTTACACCAAAGGGAATATATCCAAAAAAATTTGGCAATTTAGGTCTGATAAAATTGAGGTAAAATTCCTAGACTTATGCCAATAGTCAATTGTTATTCTACCAAAACATGGTGAAAAATTCGAAATTCTAACAGTTAGTGTTTGTGCGTAAAACCTTTTTTTCGTTTTGCCAATATATATATATATATATATATATATATATATATATATATATATATATATATATATATATATATATATATATATATATATATATATATATATATATATATATATATATATTGTAACGGATTCGGTGCGACTTCCACTTTCTTGAAATGAAAACACAGTTCTTGATAAAAACACAGGAAATTTATTTACACTATGTACAGGAAAGATCTTCAACAACTGCTAAATTATTCATCAGCAATCAAGCAATTATCACACAACACCGTAAACTCAACGTTTACACACGTATTTACTTCCAAATACGAAAACAACACAGCGAAATGCCTCGCTATAAACAGAGCAAAATACACACTCTCAGTTCGAAATCCTCAATCGAAACTCTCCGTTTATCCATCGCTAACGGCTTTTATAAACATCCAAGAATTTTCCACAACATTCTTTCTGCTTCGAGAAATGCGTAGACCGTTATCAAATTTTATCAATGAAAATAAAAAGAATAGGGGGTTGTATACTTTAGCCATATGTTAAGGGGTTGTATATTCATTACGGGAAATTATTTACAGGTTACGTTACTACAATAATTACTATTTACAGGATTTGTAACATTGCCCCCTTCCTAAGGACTGCACGTCCCGGGCAGTACAATCCCCAGAAAGGGTGCCAAACTTCTATCACAAGTTCACAATTACACACATTAAATAATAACCAATAGTGCAAAGGAAACACAATAATTACAAGAAATATTACTAAACATTAAAAGCAAAAATTAATTATCTACAACTTTTATGTTATCAACCACGGTTGTTTACATAATACTCATGAACTATGGCCATAGTATGGGGCTAACCGATCATAATGTACAACCCTAGGTTTTGCATTAGGTGATTTTTGGATCCTCACTACGACGTCATTTAGTCGGTTAAGGACTTTGTAGGGTCCATCCCAATGCGACTGCAATTTGGGTGACAGACCTTTCCGTCGGATGGGATTCCATAACCAAACCTTGTCGCCTTCGTTGAATTCATGTCCAGTAGACCTTGTGTCATATCGGGTCTTCATCTTCTCCGCCGCGATGTTGATTCGCTCTCGTGCGAAGTTATGAACGTCTTCCAGCCGGGCCTGGAGATCCTGGATGTACTCCTCAGGCGATGCAGGCGCATCCGGAGGACGACCGAAGACGAGATCACAAGGTAGCCTTAGCTCTCGTCCGAAGAGCATCTGAGATGGGGCATATCCGGTAGTCTCGTGGACAGCACTACGGTAGGCCAGCAGGAACAAAGGTAGCTTCTTGTCCCAATCCTGTTGATTTCTGGATACCATAAGCGAGAGATTATTCAGGATTGTGCGGTTAAATCTCTCCACCATGCCGTCCGATTGTGGGTGTAGTGGTGTTGTCCTAGTTTTCTCAATTCCGAAAATTTGACATAGGCCCTTAAACACAGCAGAGATGAAATTCCTCCCTTGATCGGAATGAATCTGCAAAGGTGTTCCGTATCTCGAGATCCAATGTTGGACAAGAGTCTCTGCTACGGTGGTAGCTTCTTGATCTGGAATGGGATACGCTTCGGGCCATTTGGTGAAATAGTCGATGGAAACAAGAATGTATTTGTTCCCATCAGCAGTTCTTGGTAGAGGACCCAGAATGTCGATCCCAATTCGTTCGAAAGGAGCTCCAACGTTGTACAGATGAAGCTTCCCTCTGCTTCTTTTCTTCGGTCCTTTACGAGCAGCACAGGCGTCACAAGAATGGCACCACTTCTCCACGTCATCCTTCGCCTTGCTCCAGAAGAAGCGCTCCCGAACTTTATTGAGGGTTTTCAAGACACCAAAATGTCCTCCAGTCGCACTGCTATGTATTTCTTTCAGAACATCTGAAATCCTTGATCGGGGAAGTAGTAACTGCCACCTAGATGTTTTGCCGTCGTCAGATTCCCATTTCCGGTGTAGCACGCCGTTCCGTAAATGGAGTGAGTTCCATAAAGCCCAGTATCTTTTTGTTGCAGGACTGAAGATGGAAACGTCCTGCCAGCTAGGGCGTCGACTGTCACTTTCCATGAACTCCAAAATTGGTTTTATGTCGGGGTCTTCAAGTTGATCTTTTCGAACTTGGTCGTCACTCCATGGATCAGGTTCTGATGATATTGGAGTCACTGTCACCTGATAGGCGGTAGGGCTAGTCGTTCCATACTGTTTTTCGATTCGGGAACAATAGTGGCAGTTCTCAGGACAGGGTCTTCTTGATAAAGCGTCAACATTACCGTGAGATAACCCTTTTCGATGCTTGATCTCCATGTCATATTCCTGGAGCCGCTGTATCCATCTGGCTATCTGGCCTTCCGAATTTTTGAAGTTCAAAAGCCAAGTTAATGAGGCATGATCTGTCCGAAGCAGAAATTTTCGGCCGTAGAGGTAATGATGGAAGTGTTCTACAGCTTTCACTATGGCCAGTAACTCCTTTCTGGTGACGCAGTAATTTCGCTCCGACTTTGATAAGCATTTGCTCCAGTAAGCGATGACATGTTCATTTCCGTCAATTTCTTGGGATAAAACAGCTCCGATGCCCTCGTTGCTCGCATCAGTGTCCAGGATAAAGGATTTTTCAGGCTGAGGATAGGCGAGGATAGGCGTTGATGTTAAAGCCTCCTTCAGTCGTAGAAATGCATCTTCGCATTCTTTGGACCATTCGAACTTTTGCTTGCTCTCCGTCAGCTTATGCAAAGGTCGTGCAATGTTGGAAAAACCCTTTACAAACTTCCTGTAGTAGGTGCAGAGCCCCAGGAAACTTCGCAGCTGATGGATGTTTTCGGGATGACTCCAACTCTTGACAGCAGATACCTTCTCTGGATCGGTTTGTACACCCTCAGAAGAGATGATGTGACCAAGGTAGTTCACTTCCCGGCGGAACAAATTACATTTGGACGGGCTTAACTTCAGATTGGCTTCCTTAAGCTTTTGCAGCACCTTCCTAAGATTTGCCAGATGTTCTTCGAAGCTGCGTCCCACGATGATGATATCGTCTAAGTAGACCAGACAGGATTCGTAGGAAAGTCCTCTTAACACTGTCTTCATAAGACGCTCGAACGTAGCTGGTGCATTGCAGAGGCCGAAGGGCATCACTTTAAACTGCCATAAGCCTTGTCCAGTTGTAAATGCTGTCTTCTCTCGGTCATCAGGGTGTATCTCAACCTGCCAGTAGCCGCTCTTCAAGTCCAGGGTTGAAAACCACTTGTGTCCGGAAAGAGTGTCCAAGGTGTCGTCTATCCGTGGAAGAGGGTAACTGTCTTTCTTGGTGATTTCATTCAGCCGTCGGTAATCTACACAAAATCTGGTGGAGCCATCTTTCTTTCGGACCAAGACGATGGGAGAGGCCCAAGGACTGGACAACGGTTCGATTACATCATTCTCCTTCATCTCTTTCAGGAGGGTCTCAACCTCTTCCTTCTTGGCGAACGGTAGTCGTCTTGGATGCTGTTTAATAGGGGGTTGTTCTCCAGTGTAAATCCTGTGCTGCGTTGAATTCGTACGGCCAACATCCTCCGATGTAGATGAAAACAGATGCTTGAAGTCGTCCACCAATTCTTCCGCAGCAGTTCTTTGATCTTTCGATAATGGCGCACTCCCAATAACCTTCGATGTCAATGACTCAGAAGACACAGTCTCGGGTGAATTGATTCTTCTAATGATGCAGTTTACTGGAGTACAAGTTGCTAACACTTCACCTTTCCGGATATTCCTTCGGCCTTTCACTCACGTTGGCGACTCTCACAGGAATTACATCCTTAGAAAGGTCCACAAGCGTAGATGCTACCAGCACTCCGTTTGGGCAATTGCTTAAGTTGGGGTATTCAATGAGTCCAAATCGAAAACTATTGCTTTCTTCAATGGAGCCAAGTATTAATGATTCTGACCTTGAGGGAATCGATAAATCCGTTTGGGCTATTATTTGATGAGCGGATTTTACATTACTTTCTGCGGGGAAAACGGCTATGTCTTCTCTCATCGAGTGCAGCTCATTTGTCTTGAAGTCGAGGTTGAAGTCATACTTCTTTAAAAAATCCAATCCGAGAATGAAGGGGTCTGTGATAGCAGCAACGAATGCAGTATGATGGTAAGTGGCATTCCCAAACACTATTTCCAAGTCCACTTTACCGTCAATCTCGATCTTGTCACCTGTCAGAGTCTGGAGACTTACGCGTGGCGATGTCCACAGCAGTTTCAATCCAAATTCACGAGCCACATCTGTCCTAATGATTGTCACATTGGCTCCAGTGTCGACAATCAGTCTGCAGGGGTTCCCATTTACATGTGCGTAAATGAAAAGTCCATCACTGCCACTACTAGAAGAGGAAATCTGCAGAGCTCTAGTGGTGGTGATTTCCTTCCCTCGCGTAGCTTGGCGAGCCGGACAACTCCTTCGCAGGTGTCCTTCACTACCGCATTTCCAGCACTTCTGCTCTTGTTTCTTTTGGGCTGTTATGTTGCTCAGATGTCTTGTCAAGTCACCGAGTTGTCTCTCAAGTTCAGCAAGATGGGACGACCTGGAATCAGACTCATCAGCTTCCTGAGTCCGGATTAGATGGCGATCCACACGGGTTGCTTCTTGGGCGGCCTCGTATCTCATCGCATATACCAAAGCGGATCTCAGGTCGTTTACATTCGCCATCCGGAGGGCCTTCTGGATCTCAGGATTCCGAACTCCGTCGATGAAGTAGTTGAGTGCCAGGTTGTCTCGAACATCCGCAGGACAGTCGCAAAAAGCAAGATGAGACAGTCTCTCGACGTCCGCCGCTAGCTCTTGCAGGGTTTCCCCGGTTTTCTGGAAACGGGACTTCAACTGGAGTCGGCTGAAGTCTTTCTGGCACTTCTCACCGAAGCGAAGCTCCAACGCAGATGTGAGGGTGGCGAAATCCAGACGCTAGACTGTCCGGAAATGTTTGAAGAACGTCCGCTGCGTCACCTCTCAGGGATGCTGCAAGATGGCAGGCCTTGGTAGCAGAGTCCCATCCGTTCGCTTCCGCCACTATCATGAATTGAGTTTTGTAAACCTGCCACGAAGTTTTCCCATCAAATGTGACAAGTTTAATGGATGGTCGAGCAACCGATGTGGGAGCGCCAAACTGTACAGGGCTGCTTTCCGCGGTCGCCAATCTCCTTTCCACGTCCTTAAAGATCTCTTCTTTAAGTAGATGAAATCTTCTATCTTCTTCTTCAAATTTATTTTCTACAGCATTGAATCGGCTTTCAACGGTATCAAATTTTTCTTCAATAGCATCAACTCGATGCTCTATGTCATTAAATTTATTTTCCATCACAGTCTTTACCGAAATAAGGTCGTTTTTAATTTCTTCTTGGTTAGACGTTAAGTCCTTTTTCAGCACCGTTAAATCGCTTTTTAACTGGTCTTGGTTTGCCAACATACTTGCAGTCAAATCACTTTTTAATTGTTCTTGATTAGCCGCCATACTTTCGGTCAAGTCACTTTTCACAGCATTAATTGCTTCCAGAAGTTGTTTTAATTGTTCATCCATTGCGCGAGTAATCACCATAAAAATAAAGTCCAAATTAAAAAAGTCTTTATGAAAAAAAAATGTCCAAAGTCACACTTACTGCAAGAAAGTCCTGAAGTAGCCCCACGTTGGGCGCCAAATTGTAACGGATTTGGTGCGACTTCCACTTTCTTGAAATGAAAACACAGTTCTTGATAAAAACACAGGAAATTTATTTACACTATGTACAGGAAAGATCTTCAACAACTGCTAAATTATTCATCAGCAATTAAGCAATTATCACACAACACCGTAAACTCAACGTTTACACACGTATTTACTTCCAAATACGAAAACAACACAGCGAAATGCCTCGCTATAAACAGAGCAAAATACACACTCTCAGTTCGAAATCCTCAATCGAAACTCTCCGTTTATCCATCGCTAACGGCTTTTATAAACATCCAAGAATTTTCTACAACATTCTTTCTGCTTCGAGAAATGCGTAGACCGTTATCAAATTTTATCAATTAAAATAAAAAGAATAGGGGGTTGTATACTTTAGCCATATGTTAAGGGGTTGTATATTCATTACGGGAAATTATTTACAGTTTACGTTACTACAATAATTACTATTTACAGGATTTGTAACAATATATATATATATATATATATATATATATATATATATATATATATATATATATATATATATATATATATATATATATATATATATATATATATATATATATATATATATATATATATATATATATAACTAAATATAATCCGTTTTGAAATTAAATTCCTCATATTAATCTCTTTTTTAATGTGAACTACTCGTATACAAGTGCAGATTGCTGGTCTAAAGCTGTAAAAATTGAAATTTTTAATATTCTAGGTCTGTAAATAAATTTTAGAATGGATGCTTCTGAAGAACAGAATATGGCCAGAGAAAACCAGCCACTACTAAACCCTGACCATATTTCTTCGGAGAAATTTTATTTGAATGGGTAAGCGTGAGATACAGTGCGTGAAAGGTAAGTTAATCTAACTTACATTAGTATCTAAGTCTTCTCACTCATGGTCTAGATTTTCACTCTTCTTATTCACGTAAGTTACCTAGTCTACCTTTTAACGCTTTTTGATCAAGTGATTCAATACACATTCATTTTATCTCTATTCAGTTGTTCGTTCTAGGGGTTGGCGGTAGTGGATAGATACAAGGACGGCAGTAGGGTCGTTTCCAATATTTTAAAAGCATTTTGTTTCTGAAAGAGCATGCTTAAAAACATAGGATCTGATCATTTTTTAAATAATCTGTTTAAGTTAAATATTAAAAAAAAATACTTAAGTCGGTGAGCTTTCATTGTTTAAGCTTCTGCCGATGACATCACAAATGATGAAATGCCATTCAGTGTTGCCATTCACAGAGCAAAATATTTAATTCGCAGCTTTACTCACGGGAATAGGCAATGATATGGGTAATAGCAAGCGTAGGGCACAATTTTTATTCGCTTCTTAATTATTATAACGCGGAAACGTGATAGAAAGATGTGCAAAAGAGCATCATTTGTGACGTCATCAAGAACACGCTTGTTTGAAAATTCGGACATTTCAAAAAAATAATTAAAAAATAGTTGTTGGGAAAATGAAAGAATTTTCTGGGTCCATGTTATTTTTTTGCTTATTCTATCAACTTCAGTGACAAAAAGTACTACTTTTGACTAAAGGAAACAAACCCATTGGCCAATATTATTTCGAAAAATTTTTTTATGGTTTTAAAGTAAGATACTTTAATGATTATATTAGTAGAAAAATGATTTAAAAAAGTTGGTCAGAATAGAGCTAGAAAAGAAGGAGAAACAATCCCTAATGCTTTAAAAAAAGAGAAATTTTTATTGTGTGGCGTATTCCTAAGTGTATCTTATTACTTCAGCACACTCATGGCGTAACTCATCTGTGTGGGAGGGGGGGGGTAAAGGAAAGGGGGAAGGTTAAGCTCTTACCGGAAAAGTAAATGGTTTTAAAAAATTTTAAACAAGATAAATTTCTGCAATCATATATGTTCCAGCCAACATCATTTAAGATCGTCTTAAATTTCGGATTCAGTTTTTAGAAAACCCACGGAACAGCAAACGAAATCTTTCCCTTCTAACACCAACGAAGGTCGTCTTCAGGCCTGAATTTACGTACAAGCTAAGCAAGCTATAACTTAGGACCCTCGCTTTGTTAGGGGCCCCCAGCTCCAGGAAATTACGATGATTCGTTCCCCCCCCCCAAAAAAAAAAAACACTTAAAAAAATTAATTTTATTTTCTCGTGCTTGGAATCCTTGAAAATTTGGAAAAGTGTGGCTACAGACCACAAATGGGAAGGAGTCGGGAGAAGGAACGCCAATATATGTCAAATTCAGCTGCTTGCAACATCCTGTACCAAAAATGTAAAAACCAAAATGTAAAAACCATGGTTCTCACATTTCTGAAGCATATTACGAAATTTTGTGACTCATATGTTTCATATCTCGTTATTTATATAATTCCGAATGCAACATTTTGGAAATTATTTTGTTATTATTTGCTTTTAGCTTACTTCCTCTGCATATTTTCAATCTGTTTAGCACAGGGAAAAAACACTATCTCTATTCCTTTTCGTTTTCTGCCCCACTTGCAACTGAAGAAAAGTTGTCATGAGAAATCCATAGTTTTTTTTTATTTTTTAATTTAAAATAGCTGTTTCTGACAAAGTTAGAACAGGGCTGTAAAAATTTACATTCAATTACTAAAATACCAGAGACTGGAAAGTACAAATGAAGTGCGTTAAATAATTTTAATTGTTCTAGAGTCCTTGAAAATAATTAGATAAGAGTTTGAAAATCCTAAGCAAAGTAGGCTCCAATTTTACTTCTTATCAAGTATAAATTATGAAATGTTCAAATGAGCAGTATGTTACTCTCTTGTTACCTATTTGCTAAATCTGCACACCATTTCTTTTAAAGCATTTTTTACTTTTGATCATTTTACATTTAATTCTTTGTTGTATTTGTCGGTGGATTAGAGGTGTGATTAAAAACTAATTGTTCTGAAATCCAATGTGGGCAAGTAACAATGCATTGCCTATTCTCTTCCCGCACTCTTTCTCTCTGTCAACTGCTGTCATTGATTTGTCGAATCAAAAGGAATTTTTACTGTGTAGGGTCTGGTGGGGGAAAGTGATCAATGGGGTAAAATGGTCATACATCAAATAAATGGCTATAGCTTGGAAATAAATATTCGAAAGAATGTGAAAATTTTATTTTAGGGTCGGGCAGTTGGAAACTACATTTTGAATACAAAATTTTACAACTGGCAAACTTTTATTTGATAAAAAAAAAATATTTTGTGTAAGCATGAATTTTTTTTTAAATCTAAACACCTCTTTTAACTTCCTTGAGAAATTTTGTTTGTTAGAATTATGAACAGATTGACTGCACAGGAAGCTTCCTACATGTCTCAAGAACATTTACTCATTAGCAGTTAGTTGAATCTCTTTTAGATAATTTTTTAGATCAATTTAAGTAAGATAGGGTAAAGGGGTCATAATATTAGGCTTAACGAATATTGTTCTTCTAAAGTCAATCTTTAAGTGTGAGGCAGATATGACTTAAATATTAATTTCACGTAATGTGTATTGTTTTTTCAGTAAGCAGGATTAAATATACGAGTATATGCAAATGCATACGCATATACTCGTGTAGGCACGTATATATACGTATTCACATAAATGCACCAGTAAACACGTATATGAGTATCTACAAGTATTTTTTATCTATACAGATATACATTCGACTACACGCATATATACCATATTATACTCCGTGCATTACGAACTCTTATATACTCAGGCAGACACGTGTATATGCGTATGTACTTGAGTAGACACTTACATACTAGCATATGATATACATGTATACAGGGTGAGTTTAAACTCTTGGAGAAATTATTAAAATATGTTAGAGAGTAGGATAAGAAGCAAGAATCATATGGTCGCAAACACAACGCTAACGCGCTACACGCACGCAAAGCCAGAAACTGATGGATTCAAAAAGGTCACAAATTTATTGCACAAAGACAATTTTACACAACATTTTAGGTCTTAAGAAAGTTTTAAAGCGATTGACAACATTTGTGGCCTGCAGCTGTAATACGTGAGTCGCAATCACAAAGCATTCTCTGTTGCAATAACTGTTGCAATACAGCACTCTCTGTTGCAATACCGTCAAAACAATAATAAATTGTGTTTTGAAAAACTTTCATCAGTCACTGCGCATTTGTTACAATGCGTGTATGAAAGCTACTACAGGCCGTAACTTCTAACAACTGCTCTAATTTTTTCTTAAAAACTAAAATGTTGGATAAAATCATCTTTGTGTAAAAAATTTGAGACCTGTTTTGCATTCTTAAGTTTCTGGTTTGGTGTTCATGTAGAACGTTAGCAACCATAAGATCTTTACGCGACTCTTTGTTTTTTATCCTCCTCTCTCACACCTCTTAGATTTTTTCCCAAGAGCTTGGATTCACTCTGTAAACATACATGTATATTCGCGGATATATTCATGTGTACATACATGTACTGGTGTATACACGCAAATGTACGTATATACCTCTATACATGTATATAATCGTGTTTACGCGTAAAAATACGTAATACTCCTATTTCCATATACATATATAAACGTGAGTAGACACGTACCCCCCAAACACGCACTGGATGTATCCATGAATTAACTCGTGTGTACCCGTATATGTATGCATGTACACTTATATATGCGTATATACGTCTACTATACACGTATATACTCAGGTATGCACGTATATACTCGAGATACAAAGTCATATGATAAGCGTATATACTGACGCGTATATACTCGTATGTACATATGACACGTATATACTCGTGTAGACATGTATACACTCCTGTAGGTAATCACGTATACATGCTTATATACTCGTATATACTTGAGTAGGCACATGCATGCATGTATCTGATGTATACACGCATCTACTCATGTTTACGCGACACGTATATACTCGTGTATACATACATATACTCATGCATATACTTGTAGCTATAACAATAACCGAAATATACAAATATTAGGGTCATTTGTAATGGTTTTACATCTATTTTTAACTATGACCACTTTACCCCCACCCCATGGGTAAAGTGGTCATAAATACATAGGAAAATGAAAGTGTTATGAAACTACCCAAATCAATATTTTTTTCCTTGAAATTCATTAACCGTGTTCTTTAATAATGCAATGTAAAATAATAACTAAAATAATTGAAGTGTACAAAGAATTTATTATATTTTTTATCCACCTAAGTTGAAAACCTACGATTTTATGACCACTTTAACCCACCCTATGGGTAAAGTGGTCATAAATACGTAGGAAAATGAAAGTGTTATAAAACTACCCAAATAAATATTTTTTTTCCTTGAAATTCATTAACCGTGTTCTTTAATAATGCAATGTAAAATACTAACTAAAATAATTGAAGTGTACAAATAATTTATTATATTTTTTATACACCTAAGTAGGGCTCGACCGATGGCATTTTTTAGCCGATGGGCCGATGCCGATTGTTGACCGATTATTCAAAGATGGCCGATGGCCGATTGTTTTCCTCCAAATGGCCGATTGCCGTTGGCCGATGGCAAAAAAAAAAAAAAAAATCAAACAGAAATAAATTGATAAGATTGTCAGGGGTTTAAAGGATCATTGATTCATTTCACTTTACTTCCTTTCTACGAATAAAGAATTGTAATCACAAAAAAAAAAAAAAAAAATCAGATTTCGACTTAAATTTCTATTTTACTATCATTAAATTGATACTTCACAAGTTTTTTCGGCACATCTGTAGATACATATGTAACTAGGAACATAAAGATAACCAAATATCCATTTTGAACGCCTCCTCTCAGTTAATTATCGCAAATTCTCTTGTGATGTCTTCATGAGCGTAAACTTGCGTCACTCAAAAACGTTATGAAATAGTAAATTGAAAACTCATACGTACGTAGTATGATCTAAAAGTTCGAGGTCAAGATGTATAAAACCTTACCCTGAATAATTCACATTACCGAAGCATATATCTATCTACAAAATAGTCACCTTCAACGATTATGCACTTCTGCCAACGTTTGTATAGCTTTTAGAAGCACTCCTGGAAGACATTTTTCGCAAATTCCTGTAAGGCCTCTTGCGCTGCTGTTTTAACGTCATCGTGGGGAAGAAGGCGACTTTCATGTTGAGGATGCACGGTTCGATTGATCAATACTCTGATATGACAAACAAATAACATAACATTTTGTCGGACTTAGCTCCGTGTGACTTTTACCTGTTCCCAGAAAAAAAACATTTGGATAGACGTCGCTTTTTTCCGTCAGGAGAAGATGAAGCTGCATCATAGAAGGTAGCGAAAAATGGCTTCCAGGAGTGTTTCCAAAAGTTATATGAACACTGGCAGAAGTACATAGTCCTTCAAGGCGACCTTTTAAAGGTGGATGTGCTTCGGTTATGTGAACTATTCTGGGTAAGATTTTATACAGCTTGTCCCCGAACTTTTGCATCGTACTACGTACAATCTGTATAGGGTGTAGTTATGCTTCTCCTTTTTTGACTGCTGTATGATGAAAGAGAAAGAACAATAGCCAAAAAAAGAAGGAAGAAAAACAAAGAGCCTGTGTAATAACCAATTGATTTTTTTTTTAAACGAGCATATAACTAAGATTTCAGTAATGTTGTAATAATGTATGGATTCAGGTACACTAACCATAGTTTTAAAAAAAATTAAATTACGTTGTTTAATCATTCAAAAAAAAAAAAAAAGAATAGAACTATGAAACCGTCAACAAATTACGCAATTAAAGTGGAAAGATTGCACGTAGACATTTTTTAGTCATCAAATTAAACAAAAAAGGTAACAGATAAATTACAATATTAAATCAAAATAGGAATATTTTTATACCTATTTAAAATTTATGAATAGAAAAGTTTGCATTTTTCATAAAAGTTATAGCAGTGACATACATTTTGCTGAAAAAAAATAGCCATGAAAAGAGCAAGGTTTTTAAAATGCAGGTACAATAAACAAACTCAATATTTACACCAAGTTAATAACTGAATACATATACTACTTGATCTGATGTTTGCACACATAGTATTGAACAATTTGATTGTTTAATCTTTTATAAAGCTTTACAAACAAGTTCAAATTAATTTTTTCAATTTAACAATAATTTTCTGAAATTTGAAAAATTGCATAATAGAAAATCCTTGAAACTTTTCTATAAAAACTAAAATAACTTATTCATTGATTTTATATAAATACATAAAAAAAGTTACTTACAACAGAAAAAAAATCAATCGCTATTAATGATGCAAAAAAGATGGCAATTTACGAAATATAGGTGAAACAAGTGTGAGAAATACTCAAAATGACATTTCTTGACCAAAATAAATAATCGCTAAATATTTAAGAAATGCTTGAAACGACGAGGTAGGGTTAGGGTGGTCACCCTCTGATTTTGGAGTAAATCACACTTCAGCCCCAACCTCTGCCTCATTTTTCTAGTACAGAACAGCTACCACCAACGCCTCGGAAGAGTTTCTGAATCTACTTCAGCACTTCTGAAAAAAAAAATATTCTAAAGTTCCTTTGATTTCCGAATTATGTCACCATTCAAAACGTCTTTAATCAATTCCTTACATTAATGCCCTAACTTCTTTCTAAACAATAGATAAAGTTTGAAAAAAAAAATCTCCAATTTTATGAATGGTGTTAGTTTTAAACAACTCAGAAGTACAACTAGAGTTTAATTTTAGAATTTGAGGGAGTGGGAGGAGGGGCACGCAAGTGTTCTCGGAAATTCAAAAAATAGTCGTAAAAATAGAGTTCAAAATAATCATAAACATTGAACAGAAAACCCTTTCAAAACTTGCACCCGAGTTTGTTTTGACGTGCAATGGCGGATTTAAAATATAGCAAATGTTGCAATTGCGCGAGAGGGCCCATAACCATAGGGCCACCGAAGGAGTTACAAAAATGCGAATGATAAATGTTTTACAACTTCTGTGATCCCCAAAATGTATTTCGACGGGCCCCAAACTTGTAACTCCGCCGAAGCGATACAGAAAAGACTGCATTACTGTGATTCATGTTACAAATATCGAAAAATTAAAAATTACCGTCGGTTCAACGGGAATCTAATAAAATGACACAAAAATCGGTTTCGCCACCTCATATTTGTTCATATAGTTTCCAATTCGACAATATATCACCAAATGATCGTCAGTCTGAGACGCTATATTAGTTTTGCATTGAAATAAGTAATTAATAGCCACAAAAAATGAGTAAACAGGTTTTTCAGAACACCCGATCGAAAACAAAAAGGGAAGTGCACAACTGGAACGTCTGCAGACCCCACATACGTAACTTTAACCTTCTACAGATTATCATTTTTGAGTTATGACTTATGACAGATACATACGTACATCCTGCTGCAAGAAACAACGCAATAATTAACTTGTTTGGTACCTGAATGTAGTATTAAAAACTCTTCTAGGGATGACTAAAAACAGAAATTCATACTGAAATTTAAGTAAATAATTTTATATGAAAACCACAACTCCATTTACTTTGTATTAAAAAGTAAAACAGCAAAGGTCCTTTTTTTTTTTCAAAAACATCGGCCAATTCCATCGGCTTTTCAATGTTTTTTAAGGCCGATGGGCCGATGTATCCCGCAAGTTAGCATCGGCCGCCGATGCCGATGGCTAAATTGTTGAACCATCGGCGCCGATGCATCGGTCGAGTCCCACACCTAAGTTGAAAACCTACGATTTTATGACCACTTTACCCCACCAGACCCTGTTATCTTAATTTGCGAAAGAGTATATAACTTTAAAAACGTTTTGTTTGCTTATTTCTGTCCATATCTTTTTGTAGTTCCAACTACGTCTTATAAGGCTTCAAAAAGTAGAATTTGATATCAGTTTTTCAAAATTTTCTCCGGAGAGAAACTCCCGGAGGACAACACATTAAAGCACGATCAAAAAAGTAAAAGTATTGCTGTGTATATCGGAGGAAAGAGACAAACATAGTAAAGGGAAAAAAAATTAAAAATGTCTCTTACACCACCGAGAGAAACGTTGTTCATACAAAAGGGGCCCAATACCTGAAATAGCTTAGGGCCCCGTTAAGTCTAAATCCGGCCCTAATTGGTCGTCTTAAATTAAGTTTTTGAAGCTTCAATTTCAAAAAATTACTGGTCATCCAACATTGCCAAAGATGGTTTATAATCGCATTTTTAAAAGTTCAACTTCAGAAAATTTCTAAATTTGGGACTTTAATTTTTCCTGTCCGAACATCACTAAAAATTGTCTAAAACTGCGTTTTTTAGAACTACTATTTCGAAACATTTCCGGAGTAGAACCCTCCTCTCTCTAACACAATTGAAGGTTATTTACAATTGTGCTTTTGGAGTCTCAATTTCGAAAGATTGCCGGAGGAGGGCCACTGAACGAGTAAACACCCAACATTACCAAAAATTGGCTAAAACTGCATTTTTAAAACTGCAATTTCGGAAATTATGGGGAGAGAGAACCTTCGAACATTTTCTTTTTAACATAATCGAATATGATTTATAATTGCTTTTGGAGTTTCAATTTCGAAAAATTGCCGGGGGGGGGGGGCGATCTGCGAACTTTCCTTCTCCCTAATAATTAACTTTGCCAAATATTGTCTATAACTGCGCTTTTAAAACTGAAATTTCGAAAAAGGATTTTCCGGAACCCTTATTTTTGGGTGAATGTTACTTTCGATTAGGTTCATATGTGTCTACTTTCTCCAAATAAGCGCTGTATAAATACACTCCTAATCTATTACGAATATTTAAAAAAAAAAAATTGTCCTAAAATTTTGTTTTCCAATATCAACAATGGCATACGTTATTTCCTGTTAACTAAAGTGTAAAGAAAATGTTGCTGTTTTTTCCTTTAGAATATTTTTGTGGAGGGATCTAAATGCTGTTGCTAAAAATATCACATTTTGAATTGCTTTGGTAACATTTTTCAGAAAAAACATGCACTTCTGAAGCAAAAGCTTGAGGTCGTAAAACCAGGTTTATGTTTTCTTCAATTATATTCACATCGCGCATTGCACAGAAAATTTGACCTTAAGAGTCACCAAAAGTCTGAGTTTTGCTTGAACAGAACATCCAGGGACGCCCCGATGAGAGGTCATGGGAGGTCACTTTGACTCCCCAAAAATGTCCAGATACTTTTGATTTCGCATTCTACAATGTTGTTAATATTATTTTTTAAAAATTTGCTTTCGAATACTGCTTTAATAATATTTTCAATCTTGTTGACAGTAATAAATCTCTAAAAGTACCAAAAGCTGTGTTAATGAGAATATTTTTCTAAGTTGACAGCATTAAAAACGCTATTTAGTTTGAGAAAAAGATTGCCAATCATCAAGCTTGTGTACGGATTTGGCTGTGGATAGGAAAGGAAATTTAATTCGAATTATACATATATTCTCGAAACTCAATTCGAAACATTTTTTTATAGGTTTTAAATCAAAATATGGTTTAGTTTTCTCCCCTTTTTTCTGCCTCTTGTTGCAGAACTTAAATTTTATTTAAAATGAATATTTTTCTCTGATGTACTGTATAAAGTTGGAAATCTCAAATTGTGAAACAAAATCATTTCAAACGAGCTGATGTGTGCCTCACATGACTTCCTTTTACTCCATTTTAATGTCATTTTCCCATTATTGGCAATTTTAATGTGATTCAATAGTTTAATCTCTAAATATTAAAAACGATGGCCAAATTAAAACCAGATAAAAAAAAATCGCCAAATTTTCCGCCAAGTTGGCGACAAAACTTGGCGACCAAAAGACTGGCGATATATCGCCAAGTGTCCGCCAAATTGTAACACCACTTAAGTTTGCATTGATATTAACAATGATTTCCCCCCAAAAAGGTGCAAAAGACCCCCTTAGGAACATCCGAAAGCAACCAAAAGGGGAGGTGCACAACTAGACCAAACTACGAGTCTATGTACCAAATTTCAACTTTCTAGGACATACCATTTTTGAGTTATGCGAGATACATACGCACATACGCACATACACACATACGCACATACATACAGACGTCACGAGAAAAGTCGTTGTAATTACCTCGGTGATGGTCAAAATGGATATTTCGCGTGTCTATACATTCTTAGGCACTTTTCCGCATGTGGTCGAATCGAAAAAAAAACTCAACATTCATTTGGGGGTGAGCAAAATGGAAATTAAGGGCGATTTTTGAGTGAAAATTTTTTCGCGAATACAATACTTCCTTTTTTGTAAAAGGAAGTAAAAACGTTGAGGGAAAAAAAAACTATTGAAAAAGTATTCCCGAACAAACTTTCTGCCAATGTCGTGGTCAGTTGATGTTCTCCTGAAGATCATATAGAATAACCTATATTATTTTATTCAAGATGCCATAAAAATTATACAGACGAAAATTTGTTCGATAAAATGGAAATTTTAAACACAAACTCAGAAACAAAATAACGATATCAAACTGGCAAAGCCGACGAGAGAAACGAGTGTCTTTTTTTTTTTTTTCAGCTCTGGTTCCATTTTCTCCAACTCTCCGCCCTGAATATTAATGAAGAAAAGAAAATGCTCTTTTCGTTGTAACTAAATGATGCAATTTCTATACCTTTACTTGAAATTATATAAGTGTTAAAAAAACGTAGAAAAAACATTCCACCGCAATTAGCATTTAATGTCATCTAGCTAGCAGCTGGCCGTCTCCAAAATTAGATCTCTCTTCGGAGGAGCAAGAACACATGACGTCACATTGTTTGCCATTGCGTCATCTCGAAGGGCGAAAGGGGTTGCCAGCACAATCGATATATTGTTCTAAAGATGCCAGTTTGGCCCGATTCTGGCCAAGGATGTTTTGTATGTTTTCTTCATTCGGATACTAGTATTAATCAAAACAAACTGTTAAATTCTGAATAAAAATTGGTACATGAGCAACAAGTCTTGGCTCTCCCTCTGTCTCTCTTTTTTTTTTCTTCTTCCTCTTTTTGAATGAACCGTCTTTTGTTCGGGTGTGCAAAAGCTACCACAATTCACAATTTTGTGATTTTGAAATTAAAATTTTGCGATGGGAGGATTTCGATCTGTTTACCTTCTTTATCTTTATTACTAACTAGCTGATTTGCCCGGCTTTGCCCGGTCTACCTTGAAAATAAAAATTGTGTCAAGTGACGTATATTCAACAATCAGGCGTAAAAAATAACTAAAAAAAACCATCATGATTTCCCTTCCAAACAATGACGACAGATATTAAAATACTTTTAAGAAATTAAATCCAGAAAGATGATCTAAAATGCGTAACCATGGAAACACAAAATAAAATAAGTTTAAGGAATTAAAATGCGAAAGAAAATGGTTCACAATTTGAATGGAATCGCGATTTCTTAAACTTGATTTAAAAAGACTTGTAACTTTTTTTCCTTTTGAGATAAAAGCTTATTTTTTCGACCATAGGTCGAGTTAGATCTGGAGTAAAAAAGGTCGATTTGTCCAATGGCGTCAAAAAGAAAACTGTGGGACAATTCCCTTCACTTGTTATTGATTTATTTAATGTAGAAAGTAGTGCCTAAATTTCAGCTAAGCCTAAAATAATTCGAGCTAAAAACGCAAATAACTCCCGTCGTAATAAAGTTAGAGCATTGAAACTGCATAGAGCGCGGAAAATTCTACCCTTTCTAACGATGTGTAATATTAATATGTGCAAGTAATTTTTTACCCCATATTTGACAATTTATGTAAAAATTAGAAGTAAATTGGAATAAAAAAAGAACTATTCCTCGAATTTTATTCGAACTGCTCTGCAAACCTTTTCAGGACTTAAAGGAACAAACTGTGAAAATTTCAGCACAATCGGCCGGGTAGTTCTCGAGTTTTGCGAGTTCAAACACACAGATCCTTTTTGGGGACTTCATTTTATACTATGTAGAGATAATAAAGCTCTAAGTCTCTCTGTCTGGATGTCTGTGACGCGCAGAGCGCCTAGACCGTTCTGCCGATTTTCATGAAATTTGGCACAAAGTTAGTTTGTAGCATGGGGGTGTGCACCTAAAAGCGATTTTTCAAAAATTCGATTTTATTCTTTTTCTATTTTAATTTTTAGAACATTTTCCAAAGCAAAATTATCATAAGATGGACGAGTAAATTACGAAATTATCATGACGTGGAATGGGAGAGCGATAAAAGAACTAAAAGTAAGATAAAACAATTCGTGTATGTGTTTTATGCTGTTCTTCGGAGTCGCACTGATTTAGGGATAAAAGAGTTAATAGTCGTAGGCTTTAAAATTCCAGGAATCGGAGTCTGTCAATTTCCCTCTGAGTCTGCAACTCTGAAAGAACTGCGGAGTAAGAATCGAAGTCGTGGAGTCAGACTTTTTGGGATAAAGAAGTCGGAGTCCGAGGGGGTCCTCTATGAGTACAGGAATTGGAGTCAGAGTCGGCTTCCCCTCAGACTCCACAGTCCTGGTTTTATGGTTATTTAGAGCTTCATCTTAAAGAAGTAGGCTTTTCTTCAAGTATAATATTGCTCTTTTCATAAAACCCTTTGTACGAGTGTGTTTTTGAAAAATAACTTGAACTGCGCCCACATAACTTAGTATATGCAATTTTAAGGTGTAAACTAACTTCGGAGCATAGCAAAATTTTAGTCGATATTCAACTTTCATTTTCCGTAAGGATTTGTTTTTTAACAGAAGATAGTAAAGATCGTAGGATTGACCAGTAGGGTCATGGCTTTGAAGAATCTGATGTGGTCAAATTCATAAAAAATTCAAAGATTCAAATGGACTGCCCAAGTTATAAGATTAAATTAGGAACGATCAACAAACAATTTTTTTTGTCTAAACCTACGGGAGTTAGAACAAGGTGTCGACCTAACATCAGGTGGATTAATAGCCTTTGTAAGGATTTTTCTACCATGAAAGTGAAAAACTGGCAAGCCATGGCCAAAAAAAAAGAGAAGCCTGGAAGAATATTCTTGAGAAGGCCATGGCCCACCCAGGGTTTTCATGCCACTGAGAAAGGAATTAAGGGTTGACAAAGGTAAATCTTCTTCAGATGTTAGCTTTTGAAACAAAAAATGCTAAAAAATATTTTTTCACTCTTACTTGCATTGCAAAAGAGGGTCCTTGAAAACCCGAAACACGTGTCTGCAATGAGTTGAAAATGTATGCTGAATCTGAAAGTTGTTTACGACTGTTTCTTCGTTGCGCAAAGGTATTGGCTTATTTCATATACTGCTGACCAGTGTTGGGCATCAACTAAAAAAATCAACTAAATTTGTAATTGATTGATTAGTTGACTAAAGTAATCTGACTCCCATTTAGTTCAGACTAATATTTTAAAAATTTAATTCAATTGCAGACGAAGATTAACGTTAGTTTAAACTAACTCGTTAGTTGACTAAAAAAACTAATTTAGTTCTGATTGATTTAGTTCAGATTAAATTAATCAGATTGAATTTAATCAAATTAAAAGTAATCAGATTAAAAGTAATCAAATTGATTTGATTACTTTTTTAATTCAGATTAAATTCGTAAAATATAAATATCACATGAACAGAGGCACATTTGTATTTCTATGTGTATATATATATTTATGCAAGCATACACGAGTTAATGCGCGTACATACGACTACGTGCGGGTATATACGTATATAAACGTGTTATCCCGCGTATGTTCGTGTACGGAGGTATATTTGAAATTTTAAGTAAATATACATATTTATGTGTGCATACACCAGTAAATACGTGTATATACGAGTATGTACGTGTATATAAGAGTATGTACGTGTACACATGAGAATATGCGTCTAGATACATGTTACCTCGAGTATACTCGTGTAAAAAGGTACATTTGTATTTCTACGTCATATTCCAGCGTGCGTATACGAGAAAGTACGTGTATATACAAGTATGTTCGTGCACACACGAGAATATGCTTATAGATATGTGTTACCCCGAATATACTCGTGTAAATAGGTACATTTCTATTTAAACGTGTATATACATATTTATGCAGGCATATACGAGAAAATACGTGTATATACGAGTAAGTACGTGCACACACGACAATAGGCTTATAGATACGTGTTTTACCCGAGTATACTCGTGTAAGATGGCACATTTGTATTTCTACGTGTATGTGCATATTTATGCGTTTATAAGCGAGTAAATACGGGTATATACGAGTATGTACGTGTACACACGATTATGCGTATAGATACAAATCACCCCGAGTATACTCGTGTACAGAGGTAAATTTACTTTTAATTGTGTATATACATATTTATGCGTACACACAAGCTAAGATACGTGTATATACGTGTACACATGAGAATATGCGTATAGATACGTGTTACTCCGAGTATACTCGTGTAAAGAGGTACATTTGTATTTCTACGTTTATGTACATATTTAAGCGTGCATATACGAGAAGGTACGTGTATATACAAGTATGTTCATGTACACACGAGAATATACTTATACATACGTGTTACCCCAAGTATACTCGTGTACAGCGGTAAATTTCTATTTAAACGTGTATTTACATATCGATGCATGCATATACGAGAAAACACGTGTATATACGAGTAAGTACGTGCACACATGATAATAGTCTTATAGATACTTCTTTAACCGAGTATACTCGTGTAACATGGCACATTTGTATTTCTAAGTGTATGTGCATATTTATGCGTTTATAAGCGAGTAAATACGGGTATATACGAGTATGTACGTGTACACACGATTATGCGTATAGATACGTGTTACCCCGAGTATACTCGTGTACAGAGGTAATTTTGCTTTTAATTGTGTATATACATATTTATGCGTCCACACAAGCTAAGATACGTGTATATTCGTGTACACATGAGAATATGCGTATAGATACGTGTTACTCCGAGTATACTCGTGTAAAGAGGTACATTTGTATTTCTACGTTTATGTACATATTTAAGCGTGCATATACGAGAAGGTACGTGTATATACAAGTATGTTCATGTACACACGAGAATATACTTATACATACGTGTTACCCCCGAGTATACTCGTGTACAGAGGTAAATTTCTATTTAAACGTTTATTTACATATCGATGCATGCATAAACGAGAAAACACGTGTATATACGAGTAAGTACGTGCACACATGATAATAGTCTTATAGATACTTCTTTAACCCGAGTATACTCGTGTAACATGGCACATTTGTATTTCTACGTGTATGTGCATATTTATGCGTTTATAAACGAGTAAATACGTGTATATACGAGTATGTACGTGTACACACGATTATGCGTATAGATACGTGTTACCCCGAGTATACTCGTGTACAGAGGTAAATTTGCTTTTAATTGTGTATATACATATTTATGCGTGCACACAAGCGAAGATACGTGTATATACGTGTACACATGAGAATATGCGTATAGATATGTGTTACCCCGAGTATACTCGTGTAAAGAGCTACATTTGTATTTCTACGTTTATATACATATTAAGGCGTGCATATACGAGAAAGTACGTGTATATACAAGTATGTTCGAGTACACACGAGAATATGCATATAGATACGTGTTAACCCGAGTATACTCGTGCACAGAGGTGAATTCGTATTTAATCTAGTACATGCACTTTTATGCGTGCATATACGAGAAAAGACAAGTATATACGAGTATGTTCATGTACGCACGAGAATATGCGTATAGATACGTATTTAACCCGAGTATACTCGTGTACAGAGGTACATTTGTACTTGTATGTTAAAATACATATTTATGCGTGCATACACGAGTTATACGTGTATATACGAGTAAGTACGTGTACATACGAGTATTTTTGTACATATACGTGTATATACGTGTTGACTCGACGATATTCGTGTATACAGGAATTTTGTATTTCTACGTGTATATACCTACAAGTACGTGTGAACACAAGTAAATATGTGTATATACGATACATATTTGTAAGCACGAGTTTATACGTAAAAATACGTGTTATCCCGAGTATATTCGTTCACGGAGATATGTTTAATTTCTAAGTGTATGTACAAATTTATTTGTGCATACACGAGTAAATACATGTATACACGAGTAAATACATGTATACACGAGTATATACGTGTACACAAAGAAATATACGTATGGATACGTGTTAATCCGAGTATACTCGTGAACAGAGGTAAATTTGTATTTAAACGTATATATACATATTTATGCATGCATATACGAGAAAATACGTGTATATTCGAGTAAGTTCGTGTACAAGCGAGAATAGATGTCTAGGTTCTTTTTTTAGCCTGAGTATACTTGTGTACAATGGTACATTTGTATTTCTATGTGTATATGCATATTTGTGAGTTTATACATAAATAAATGCGTGTATAAACGAGTATGTACGTGAACACACGAGAGAATATGTGTATAGATACTTGTTAACCCGAATATACTCGTGTACAGAGAAATTTGCTTTGTATATACATATTTATGCGTGCATATAAGAGAATACGAGTATGTACGTATTCACACGAGTATATGCGTATAGATAAATGCTACACCGAGTATACTCGTGTGTAGAGGTCGTTGTATTTACACGAGAATATGCGTATAGATAAATGTTACACCGAGTATACTCGTGTGTAGAGGTACATTTGTATTTAAGATTGCATATACATTTTTATGCGTGCATACATGAGAAAATACAAGTATATACGAGTATGTACGTGCACACACAAGAATATGCGTAGATACGTGTTTAACCCGAGTATACTCGAGTAGAGAGGTACATTTGTATTTTTGGTTAAAATACATATTTATGCGTGCATACACGAGTTAGTACGTGTATATACGAGTAAGTACGTGTATATACGGAGCTGTACGTGTTAACCTGAGTATATTCGTGTCTACAGGAATTTTGTATCTCTACGTGCAAACAGAAGTAAATACGTGTATATACGAGTTCGTAAGTGTAAACACGAAATTTTACGTATAAATACGTATTTCCCGAGTCCATTAGTGCACGGATTTATATTCAAACTTCTAAGTGTACACAATGTTTATCAGTACAGCGTTTACAGATTTTCAGGGCAGATAGAGTACACCTAGACGGGGGGAAACACATAGCAATGCATGGTCGGAAACACTTTCCTGGCGCGGTAGTGACAACACGAATCACCAAAAAGACAAAACACGAATAAGAGAAGAGAACGTGTTCAGAATCTTTAGTACAGCAAAAAACTAAGGAAAAATAAAATTAAGGGGCCAACGATCATCATCAAAGAAGGTGTTCGAAATTACGACCCCGCCCGTAATATCGAAATTTAGCAAAAATACCGGGCGGGTCCCGGACTTCCTGGTGGAACAAAAACCACGTGTGCACATGCACCGTCATCTGATGCTTCGGTTTACGTAGCAACATCTGTTGTATGCACCAGACAAATCTTAGCAGTATTTTTGCTGCATTAAAAATAATAAACATGTTTTCTCCTCTTAATCGTGCCCTGTCTCACGCTTTGTGTCGTCACTATCGCGTCTAGGTGCACTGTATCTGCCCTGAAAGTATGTAAACGCTGTACTGATACATCCTGTATACTTATTTATGTGTGCAAACACGAGTAAATACTTGTATATACGGGTATGCTCGTGTACATACTAGAATTTGTGTATGGATACGTGTTAACCCGACTAAATTCGTGTACAAAGGTAAATTTGTATTTAAACGTTTATATACATATTTATGCATGCAAATACGAGAAAATACGTGTACAAACGAGTAAGTGCGATTCTACACGAAAAAAGACATAGATACGTGTTTAATCTGAGTATACTCGTGTACAATGGTACATTTGTATTTCTACGCGTATATGCATATTTATGCATTTTTGCACGAGTAAATACGTGTATATACGAGTGTGTACTTGTACACACGAGAATATGCGTATAGATACGTGTTACCCCAAGTGTACTCGTGTACAGAGGTAAATTAGCTTTTAAACCTGTATATATATATTCATGCGTGCATATAAGAAAAAATACTTGTATTTTCGAGTATATACGTGTACAGACGAGAATATGCGTATAGATACTTGTTTAACCCGAGTATACTCGTGTACAGACGTACATTTGTATTTGTAAGTTTAAATACATATTTATGATGCATACACGAGTTAATGCGTGTATATACGAGTAAGTACGTGTATATACGAGTATGTGCGTGTATACACGTATGTAAACGTGTTAATCCGAGTATATACGTTTGCACACTAATTTTGTATTTGCCACGTGTATGTACATCAAAGTACGTGCAAACACAAGTAAATACGTGTATATACGAGCATATAAGTGTAACTTGTTATCCCGAGTATATTGGTGTACAGATGTATATTTTTATGTCCAAGTGTATGTCAATTGCAGATACAAAGAGGGGGTCATGAAGGTCAGGACCCGCTCCCCCCCCCCCCACCCCGCGGGGAAAATTTTGAACGTTTGCTTGAAAAATACAAAAAAATATTGAAACCATGAGAAAATATAATAATCTTTTTGAATTTTTTTTTGGGTGGGGGGGGGGGCATTACAGTAGAACCTCGATAATTTGAATTACTTGGAATCCGACCCAATCCGGAATATCGAAAATCCGGAGAATGAAAAAAACAAAACAAAATAAAACATACTCACTGAAAATCACCTTAAAAGGAAACACATAGAATTACAAATAAACAGTAAACATGTCTACTTTGTTATTACAAAGTGTGTAATCTTCTCCTGTGACAGTTCAATTTTTTCCCTATCGAGTAAAACAAATTGATTCAAAAGTTGCATTGCGAAGAAAATGGAACTCAATCAACGACATAACACGGTCTTGCCCATGAGAGGGTTAAATAAATATTTAATTATTATGGAATTTTGACGATCGCTCTTTAAATGTAAAGGGAAATCGGTCAAATCGATCGAGCCGGATTATCCGGTGATCCAGACTAACGGGGTCCATGGCGCCGACTTCAAATTTGTAAGGTTTGTTTTTGAAAAATTTTCGTGTTTTAATAGGTTTTTTGAAGGTGGGGGAGCCCCCCAGAATATGAGGGACTTTCTTATTTAAGGAGGGGTATCCCCTTACGTAAGTTACTCCAACAGACCATGAAACAGACCATGCATCAGCCATCTGGATTTAAAAAATTCAAGCATTTTATTCCAATAAAACCAGATGCAGTGTGGTCTACGGGGGGGGGGGGCGTGGTCAGTGGAGAGGTTGGTTCAAACTTAAAATTTTAAGCGCTTGTTTTTGAAAAAAATTTGTACTTATGTTTTTTTGGGGGGAGCCCCCTTCCCCCGTAATTTGAAGGGGGTTCAATCTAAGGGGGGTATCCCCTTAAGTAAGTTACTTTGAAACAGAACAAGCATCGGCCATCTGGATAAAAAAAATTCAAGCATTTTATTCGAATAAGATCAGAAGTGGTGTGGCCTACAGGGGGGGGGGGGAATTAGTGGGGCGGGTGGCGCAGACTTCAAAATTTTAAGGTTTGTTTTTGGAAAATTTTCGCGTTTTTAACCACCCCCCATAATTTGAGTGGAGTGAATTTCTTTTTGAGAGGGGGAGCATCCCTTCATATAAGTAACTGCAATAGGGAATAGGCATCGGCTATCTGGATATGAAAAAAATCAAGCCTTTATTCCAGTACTAGTGGTACCAGCACGGCTTTGCCCGTAATAGAAAATTAAAAGGTCTTTTGGTCCGCCTGTATATTTACAAATAATGTATGGTGAATTTTATCGCCAATTGGCTTATGCCCATGTTATGGTTCCACGTTATGGTAATCTCGTCCATCTTATGATAATTTTGTTCCTAAAATCAGAATAGAAAAAGAACTACATCGAATTTTCGAAAAATCGCTGCGAGGTGCACACCCCCATGATACAAACTAACTTTGCCAAATTTCATGAAAATCGGCCGAACAGTCTAAGCGCTATGCGCGTCACAGAGATTCAGACATCCAGACATCCTCCAGACAGAGAGACTTTCAGCTTTATTATTAGTAAAGATTATGTGAAAAAGGGCTTAAAATTTTAATAGAAAATTAATAAAATCGAATTTTTGAAAAATCGCTTCGAGGTGCACACTCCCATGCTTCAAACTAATTGTGCGTCAAATTTCATGAAAATCGGCTGAACTGTCTAGGCGCTATGCGCGTCACAGAGATCCAAACATCCATACAGAGAGACTTTCAGGTTTGGTATTTAAAAAGAAAGGAAAAAGAGAAACATAAAGAATGTAAAGAAAAGAAAGATAAAGAAAGATAATTTTCAGAACAAATTCTTTCCCATTTTATTAAATTTCTGTGAAAAATGGGCTTAAAATTGGAATAGAAAAAGAACAAAATCGAATTTTCGAAAAATCGCTTCGAGGTGCACACCCCCATGTTTCAAACTAATTGTGTGTCAAATTTCATGAAAATCGGGCTGAACGGTCTAGGCGCTATGCGCGTCACAGAGATCCAAGCATCCATACAGAGAGACTTTCAGGTTTGTTATTTAAAAAGAAAAGAAAAGGAGAAAGATAAAGAAAGATAATTTTCAGAACAAATTCTTTCCCATTTTATAAAATTCCTGTGAAAAAATGGGCTTAAAATTGGAATAGAAAAAGAACAAAATCGAATTTTCGAAAAATCGCTTCGAGGTGCACACCACTATGCAACAAACTAACTTTGTGCCAAATTTCATGAAAATCGGCCGAACGGTCTAGGCGCTATGCGCGTCACAGAGATTCAGACATCCAGACATCCTACAGACATCCAGACATCCTCCGAACAGAGAGAATTTCAGCTTTATTATTAGTAAAGATTATGTGAAAAAGGGCTTAAAATATTAATAGAAAAATTCATAAAATCGAATTTTCGAAAATTCGCTTCGAGGTGCACACCACTATGCAACAAACTAACCTTGTGCCAAATTTCATGAAAATCGGTCGAACGGTCTAGGCGCTATGCGCGTCACAGAGATCCAGACATCCTACAGACATCCTCCCGACGGAGAGACTTTCAGCTTTATTATTAGTAAAGATAATGAAGATAAAAGATAAAGAAGACCAAAAGCAGTATTGTATACCAAATGGGGGCGGGGGGGGGGTAGTGTGGGTCATGTTGCAAACTGCGTCTCTCCAAAGGGGATGTTATTAAAAATTATTGATTTTTTAAGGTCTTAAATCGGTAAGGGGGGCAGCCCCCCCAACCCCCCAATGCCCCCCCCTCGTAACACATTAGGAGCTACTTAATATTCATTGGGGGGGGGGAGAAGAGAAAGGAACCCCTTAAAGAATCCAAACGCAATCTGTAGTTTTAACAGTGTAGATATATTTCAATCTGATTAGATTTAGTATAAATTTTAATCTGACGAAATTTAATCTGATTACTTTAGTTGACTAAATCAATCTGATTAAATTAGTTTGATTAAATTCAATCTGATTAATTTAATCTGAACTAAATCAATCTGAACTAAATTAGTTTTTTTAGTCAACTAACGAGTTAGTTTAAACTAACGTTAATCTTTGTCTGCAATTGAATTAAATTTTTAAAATATTAGTCTGAACTAAATGGGAGTCAGATTACTTTAGTCGATAGAGGATTTAGTTGATTAATGCCCAACACTGCTGCTGACACGTGTTCCTTGTTGCTATCCCAAGCCATGCATGAACAATACTTTTTGCGATTTGTGCGTAATGCCGTTAATTCGCTCACTAATAATTCCCGCACACTAGAGATGTGCCAGAACGTACCTTCGGAAGGGGATGGGCGGGTCATTCAGTCCTTGCATGCTGGGGCGGATACATATTACCGTTTAACGCGGGGGTACCCCCCTAAGGGCAAAGGTGCACCCCCTCAGTATCGCGGATACACCCCCTCCTCCCAAAAAACAAGAGCCCCTCCAAAAATGAGAAAAATACTCCTCAAAACAACCCCTCCTAAAAATTTCAATGTCGCAATTTGCGTCATGCCCCCCCCCCCCCCCTAGGTGGGCACCTTTGGTTTAAGGACAGAAGAATATGGGATTTCGGGTAAGAAAAATTTCTGAAACTGCTTGGGTGTCAGTAAAAAAACTCCAAATCAGCCAGGAATAAGGCACCTCCTAGGTCATAAACGTTACAAATTAATTTAATGAGCAATGGTAGGAAGTAGAATTTCAAATATTTACCTTTAAAAAATAATCAATGAATTGAGAAGATTACTGAAACAGTTTACATCTTATTCATAGAGTATTTGAACACATTAAATGGATAATATTATCGACGGTTTGGTGGGAGGGGGGTCATGACCCCTTAGCCTTCCCCTAGCTCCCCCCCCCCCCGCTGCACCCTTGTTCCCTCCCAAAATCAACTCATTATTTCTATATTCCTCCTCAACTCAGTATGTCCTAAATAAGGATTTATTTTTATTTTCTTTAATTTTTTAATCTTCAACAGGAGCGTGTATCAAACATGATACTGACCAAAAAGAGGCTTAAAGAATAAGCCAACCTTTGTCGTTGGAAAATATAATAAAAGTATTCGATTATTGACTGCAGTAACTACTACAAGCTAATCTCTTTCAAAGAACAACTATTGAAGTTGGACATATCATGTTATACTGCCGTGAGGTAAGCGGCTGTATCTGCAGAAATCAGTTTTCGAGACATTTGAAGAAACGCATTTAAATTCAATGCTAACAATAGGGAACTGCTGGAATTAGACGCTTTTTTCCCCCCAGCAAAAATCAAATAAGCTAGCTTGTACAATATAGCTTAAGTAAAATAGACCACAAAAAATGCAAAGAAATGAAAAATGAAAAATTTGCAGTTACTGCCTTTTACCAGGCCGCGGCAATATAGTTAGTAACGTAAGTTGATACCTGACATACGTAGTTGAAATTTTATTTATGTTATTTGTGTTGATGTTCAGAAACTGTTACATGCTGTTGCGTTTGGTTCTCCTTACCTCAACAAATGTTACAATTTTTTAGCAAATTTCCCCGTCATGTTTCTGCACCGCTTCACGTATTGTAAAGCATTTCGATTGAAAATTTAAAAAAAAGGAAGCGTTGATAATAATTAAAAAATAATAATAAATGAAAAAAAATTACAAAAAATTACAAAAAAGGCATTTGTAGTAACGACTGCAGCCAAAGGTGTAATTAAATTCAAAAATTAGCAATAACAAGAATAATGATAATAGCAATAACTAATTAACAACACTAATAAAATTATGATCACTCTTTTTTTCATTTGTTTGTTTTTTTAAATTAAAACATATCTTTTTTCAAAGTACCTGTTTTAAGTCAACATTACAGTATTTGAACATTCTTACCTGACTTGACCGCTTAAGAAAAGAATCCGCTTAATATCTATCAATTTCTTGAACTACATTCGAGTTCAGTGACACATTTTCAGATTTGGGAGCTTAGTTAAACATTTTTTAAAATAAGAATTTGAGAAACAGACATTGTGCACCGCCCTTCGCGGCTCTAATGTCGTGGGGGTTGAAATCGCGACATTTGCAAAACGGTAAACAGGCCCCGATGGAGGTCATTGTGACTTAACAAAAATATCCTTATTTGGTCAACTTTGCCTGACGATTCAGCAAGTTTTCAGGCATAATTGCAATATTAAACTTTTTTAAGTACCAGAATGTCCCTTTTCATTAGATGTACTTATGTGTGCATACCCGTGCTTTATCATTCGACAAAACTTGGAGTTTCATTCGGCAAATTGAAAATTTTCCCTTCCCGAAAATTTAAGTTCGGTGCTCCCCTGATGATAAATCTGCAACTGTTTTACGTTAACTCATTTTATCGGTACGGTCCTATAATTTCCTTTCCAAAATGTGTAACTCCGCCAACTTGGCGACTTACTTCAAACGTGACAACCCCCAGTTGCATCGAATCGGTACGTGGTTTACGTGGTCATTCATTCACAAGCCTTTCCGAACATTTGGGGACAAAGCGAACTGGAAAAAGTAATGGGGAAGCAGAGAGAAATTTTATTGGCATTGAAAGGTAGAGCGTTGTGATTTAAAACCTTTGACAATTCTCCATTTTTTCCTGCTAAAACGCCGCAGACAATATGGAATTAGAACCCTGCTTGGAAACGGAACACAGGTATGTCATTTACAATTTTGTTTCATCACTTTTACTCTCTACAATTTAAGAATGTTTCCGGCTTCGTGTGAATATTTACGAAATGGATGTGTTATATAATGAAGCTCATGTTAAATTTGTGACTTAACATGATTATACTGTATTTTTCTGAATTCTTCAATTTTCTTTCTAAAAATCTATTGTAAATAGTGCTTTATTTTACAGAAAACTAATTTTTTGTACTACAACAGAAACGTAAAATACATAGTAAATAATAAATAACTGACAAAGCCGGAGGAGTGAGCCACGGGAAGCCACTGAGACCACCCGGAATTTTTTATTTTTCCGGCAAATTTCGTCTGAAGATTCGAATAAATTTTTATCATTTGGCAAATATAAGAGTTCTATTCAGCTAAATTATCATCAATCGGTACAGTGGCGGCGATTCGGGGGGGGGGAGGTGCTAATTAAAAAAAAAAAGCAGAAATGTCAAAACTTTTCAGATCATAATTGTTTTACTTTGTATATGTTTGGTATATATTTTTTTTTTCGAAACATTATTTAGTACGATCAGTAGCTTTTAGTTTATGTATTCATTGTTTAGACATTAGTAAATCAATTGTTTTACTTAAACAAGCCATCGTTGCTTAATAAAACTATTACCAGGTGTTTGTGACATCTCAAAATACTTTGGGGTAAATAATGTAACTGTAATTCATGTCTAAATGCTTCCTTGGGGAAAGTTATTACATACGTAATTCATCAAAGTCTTGAGAAAAACGTGAATTAAGCTATTAGATTTGCATCAATTACCACTCATATGCTCTCAAAACTAGCCTTAGCAAAATTTTGTCCTTTTTTTTTTATCCTTTTCCTTTCACCTTTATAAAAATCCTAGTTTTAAGTTGTCATTTTTTTCCGCCCCCTCCCCCCCCCCCCCCCCTTTTCGGTCCCAATCGCCGCTTCTCACGGCAAAATTTGGAGTTCCATTCGGAAAATCGAGAATTTCCGCCCTCCCAAAAAGTGAAGCTCGGTGCGCCCCTTAATGTGTAAAACATTTTCGAACGTCACAGGTTCGCCATCTATATGATTTAAAACACTTGAACTTTTTCCTTACTACTATACGATATTCTAAGTATTCCGGCTAATGTATAACGATATTTCTAGAACAATACTTTGATTAATACTATCAAAAATGCTTTTTCCTGAATATTTTCCGTAAAAATAGGTATTTAATTTCTTTTAAAAATTAAATAGTAATTTTTTAAGAAAAGTATTGATTTAATATATCAATCATTTCTTTTGCACAATGTATAGCAACTGATATTTACTAAAACAGTATAAAGACAAGAAAGCTGATATAGTGTAAAAACATGCCAAAAATCCATTGTAATATTACTTTTTGTTACACAAATCCTAGCCTGTCATTTAAAATCTTTCCAGAGAGGGGACAAAGGGTGAATTCTCAGTGCAAATTTTATTTGGAAAATAACAAGAACTACGCCCACTCATATGTAAAAACATTATTTTTTTCCCTCCTCCGACCCCTTAAATGATAGGCTTGCACAAAATAACATGTCCTACTATCATAATTATAATATATGTAAATTTATGCTAATATAAATGACTGGAGATGCCATTTGTATAAAGGATAAAACAGTTTATCATTTGTAAGATAGCGGTTATCTGTAATAGTGTAAAACAGCTGCATTGAAAAATTATTTATTAAATGGTAAGACCTCGACCGTACGGAGGGATTACAAAAAGTCACCTTTATTCAAAAGGACTTTTTTTTTTGCAATTAAAACCGTAACTCATAGTTTGATTGCGAAGATTTACGCAATAGATACTGTAAATAATGTTGTGACAAATGTGAATTTTGCAAATAAATATTGTTTAAACTTAGGATTCTAAAAAGTGTACCATAGCCTTCACAATTATTTCTAACAATTCAAAAAATCGTAATTTGTTGCAACATTTTGATCGTATTTTCACCGACTGAAACGCTTTTATTTTTTTCCTTGCAATAACTGTCGTATGTAGGTGAAACTGTTTCTATTTATTTATCTTTCTTTGAACAAAATGTATGCATATTTAGGTATATTTTTTACTTAAAGTACATTTTATAAATTCCAAAATGATTCCTTAAATCATATAGTATACTTTTTTGGTAATTTATTTGTAAAAAAGAGATTGAAACATTTTTTCTGCAATTCAATTAATTCACGATTCTGTGTTAAAATACTATATTTATTAAAATAGGTTATCAAACTCAAAAAAAGTTATAAAAAGAAAAAAAAGTTATTTAAAGAAAGAAGGACTGACTAATCGTAACTAATAAAACTTATTACTTTTTTATAAACAAAATATCTGAACCAAATCTCAGCCATTCCCAACTCATTTTGCACAACTTCACACTTCAAATACGGCATAAAATAAGAAACTTTTGTGGATTATTTTGTGCTTTTAAAAAGCTATAAGCGTCAAAAAATATCATGTGTTGAGTTTTTTAATGATACAATGATGCCTGTCGGGTGTGCGTCCACCCTCCCCTTCAAGGACTACGGCGCACCCCCTCTACGCAGCACCCCTGCCCTGACGCCTGTCCGTAAAAAATATTAGTAATTGGTTTTGTTCATGCTAAAGTTTACTATGTGGTCTATTTCTGCTAAATTATAGTGAAAATGCGCGGCATATTGCTGGTTGTAATTATTTCTCGATAAGTTATTCTTGGTGTAATTAGAATTGTTATTCAAAAAAGAACCTTTTTCTCACGCTCTTCTCGAACAAACGAGGATTTTTAAACAAAGTACACGTAACTGTAAACACTAATTCCACATAAAATTGTAAAATGAGAACAATTTTTTCTTACATGAAATACACCGCCAGCTCAGTCATTCCAGTCGAGGACTGCAGTTTCGTGCTCATTAGCACTCATCAGCCTGGCATAGGAAGTGACTGAGTTAAAGGTTAATAAGCACGAGACTGCAGTCCTCAGCTGGAATGACTGAGAGAGCGGTGTATTTCTGCTTTAGCCCTCTCTATGGGGTGGTAAGTTACTGAAAATACCATGCCTTGCCTTCAATCTTAGAGTTGAACCGAACTATTGCTTCGGTCACTCGTCTGGTCAGTGCCAATTCTATATTAGCTACCAGCTTGTTCGGCACTCTTGGCTTCCTTAAGAGGTTTTCACCTCCAGCTCAGTCACTTCCTATGTCGGGCTGATGAGTACTAATAAGCACGAAACTGCAGTCCTCGGCTGGAATGACGGAGCTGGCGGTGTATTTCATGTATTTCTGCCTTAACCCTGGCTATTCGGCGGTAACTTACTGATTTTTTTTTTCCTTGTTGAATTGAACAATTGTGCTGTTTTTATCATGATAAACATTTTCTTTATAGATATTTCATAGCCATTTTTTCTACAGATTTTGAACATAGATATGATTAAAAAAATAAAGTTTAAAAAAAATGCAATATAAGATTGACTTTCTGGCACTTCCGCATCAATATAACTTTCGATAATTAGTTCACATTTTTGACTTGCTCTTAACTATTTTCACAATAATTGTTTCATAATTTCAAGAGCACATGAAGTCCCTGTCTCAGAAACAGCTGAGGGTAACGCAACTGCTTCATTGAAATGACGCAAAATTTTTATTATTCACATAGTTCAGTGTTAAGGTACATTTAAAAAAAACAATAAGAATTTTATGTATTGAATAACGCCTACACACGTAATTTTTTCAAAAGTTGCCTAAACTGCATTAAGAAATGCTTTGTGATCACACATACAGAGATACTATTTCGGCTCAATACTAAACAAACATGGAAGAAAGTTAAATCAAAATCAGTCATTTGAAATTAATTTTGCTGTAATCAGTATGAAATGAAACTGGATAACTATATAATAAAATATTTGTATCGTTCAGACATTTTTCTTTCATAGCTTCTTAATACATTTTGGCATCTGGCTAGAAAAATCTTACTTCCATTACTTCCGGAAATCCGGACCTGTGGAGGGAAATGACCGACTCCGCCTCTTGAAATTTTAAACCTCTGACTCCGACTTCTTTACCCCAAAATTACTCAGACTCTTCGATCCCGACTAAACAAACCTGCTAAAATATTCAAATATAGGCTTTGATGAGAAGAATCCTTATCAAAGGCCCCCATATATGGGAGGCGGGGGAAGGCTCAAGCCCCCCCCCTTGAAATTAGAACTTTCTTGTGTTTAGTACTTTTTTCTTTGCAAAAATATAAAAACATTTCTTCTCCAGCAATTAATGAATAAGTTATTAAAAATAAAATATTAATAACTCTAATCTGTACTGAAATCGGTTTCTATGGGAAAGATATCCTAATAAACCATGGGGGAAATATCTGAGCCCCCCCCCTTAAAATTTTGCATATGGGCTCCCTTGATCCCTATATTTGAAAGCAATAAAATTCTTCTTGTGGGCTGAATTGGTTTTAAAATTTGTCGAACCGACTCCACTAGAGCGGTACATAATCTTCTTTTCCTGTTCCTTCAAAACTTCGTGTCTCCTAATGGCAGCTGACACTCATGCGTGCATTGTTTTCTATGTGAGACACTCTTTGAAACATCAGGCAATCAGCTGAGCTGCAAAAGGTTGTTTGACCGATGGTGAGTTGTTTGACCTTCGGAGGAAAAATGAAGGTCGAAAACTTCGCTATATGAAAAATCGATTATCCAGTGTCTGGATTTAGAATTCGAGACTAGCTCTGAGAAATCGGTATGGTGCTAAGATTCGATCGTTTACGGGAGGGTAGTGCTCAACTAATATTTTTTCAATGAACTCTTGATAATGAGCTTGTTTTCATCAGTCAAAAGTACTACTTTTAGTCACTGAAGCTAATAGAATAAGCAAAAAAAAAAAAAAAAAAAGCATGGAGCGAGGAAAAACTTTTATCTTCAAAATTTTTATTTCATTTTACTCAATTTTTTAAAATGTCCGATTTTTCAAATGAGGAATAATCTTTAGGACGGTCACAGGTGATGAACTTTGGCGCGCTACTCCACTGGGTCGCTGAATGCTTACGCTTGCTGTCTATCGCGTTTTCATGATATGATAAACAAGAAGCGAATTAAATATCGCACTCTACACTTGCTATCAACCATATCGTTGCCAGTTCATGTAAGTAAAGAAGTGAATTAAATATTGCGCTCTGTGCTAATGGCATCAGTGAATGGCATCTCATAACGTGTGATGTCATGTGCAGAAGCGTAAAAAATGAAATTGAATCTGCGCACTGAGAAAAATAACCGTTAAAAAATAATAAATTTTGTGAAATTATTTTTAAAATGGTCAGACTCTATGTTTTTAAGCATGCCATTCCAGAAAAAAAAAAAAAAAAAACTTTTAAAATTTTGAAAAAGGCCCTATTATGTCAATGTTCGAGTTAACACGGAAGGATAATCGAAAAATTGTCATGCAAACTGGGAATAATTTAAAAGTGGCGGAAAAGTGGCCATCCTCACAGCACTCCATACACGTTGACCTTGGAACCAGGGCTGCGGAGTGGAAATCGAGTTAATGGAGCTGGTGTCTCTAAAATTCCCAGAGTTGGAATTTGAGCTGGAATTTTTAAAATTCCCAGAGTTGGAATCTGAGCTGGAGTTTTCAAAATTCTCAGTGTCAAAATCGGAGCTGAAGTCTTCAAAATTCCCAGAGTCGGAGGCTGCAAAATTTCCAGAGTCGGAGAAGAAGCCTCTAAAATTCCCAGAGTCGGAATCTCAGCTGGAGTCCCTAAAATTCTCCAGAGTCGGAGCCGGTCATTTTCTTGTCTACTTCAGAGAAGGAAAAATGGGTTATATTTCCTCAACCCTCCCTTCCCCCCATCTCTTCGGCAGGACAACATAAATATTAATTTTCAAGCTAAATGACGCAACTAATTTACAATTTTATCAAACTATTATTCACTTCTCATTTCTTCATTGAAATATTTTACGCATATTCGTTTTGTTTGAATGCAGGGGTTCACACCTAGGGGGGATCACAGCGCAGACTACACCATTGAAATTTTTATAGGTGTTTTGAGAGGTAATTTTCCTGTGGGGAGCTCGTGCTTTTGGGGGAGGTCTTCGCGATGTTTAGGGGGTAAGCCCTTGCTCTTAGGGGTGGGCACCCATGTTGAATGTTACATAAATTTCATAGTGAGACGCTAAGCAATGTGTCTCCAATGACCACTTTCTCGCAGCTAATTATGAAATAAGTTCCTTTTCATTTTAACCGAAATCTGTTCTTACGAAAACATGTAATTTACTTTTAAAGTATGTTCTTTTTGATATCACGTATATTAATTTTAAATATTTTTTTTCGATGTCACGTGTTTTAATTTCAAAATTTGTTCCTTCGATATCATGTATTTTAATTTTCAAATCTGTTCTTTCAATATATCACGCATTTTTTTTTTTAATTTGTTCTTTCGATATTACGTATCTTTTTAATTTTAAAATCTGTTCTTTCGATTTCCGGGATATTTTTAATTTAAAAATCTGTTTTTTCTGTATCACGTATTTTAATTTTAAAATAGTTTTTTCCGGTATCACGTATTTCAATTTTACTCACCATCCAAGAAAAGTCATTAAGCAATAATAAAGCCAACAACAAAAAATCTAATAAATCCTTGTTAGTCCGATCAACTTACTTGCAGGCATTGAAAAAAACACATTTCGAATAAATAACTCAAAAAACATATATTTCCTAATTTGTTCTTGGTATACTTTTGAGATTAACCAGAACGGTAATCTATCAAGTGAGACGAATTGAGCTGGTAAAAATATTCTGCAATTGGAAAAATTGTTTACAAACACAGAAAGCTCACACGTATTCCCGTGGAAATAATTGAGAAACTTATTCGACTGAACTGAAATACAATAGTTGTTTGTGTTGTTCAATTTTAGGTACTTGATGTAGCGATATCATAATTAGGTAGTACGACGCACTTGTCGTTCCAATAACTTAAATTTCAAGATAAGAGTAATTTGCTGTTTGCTTCTATTGAAGCACAAAATATTTTTCCAATGCAAAATATAAATGCAATTACAATTAATGACTGCTTAAGACGGTATATAAAAATAGTTTTTTTTTTTTGGAGGGGGGGGGGGGAGATAATACATGGCTTGAACCCGAAATTTAGGCACTAAAAATCATTGAAATATGCAAAAAAGAAAGGAAATACTTAAAATGCCGGCAGCACAAATTTTTTAAACAGTCTGAAACGCAGATTAAAAATAAAAAAATAGTCTGCACGATAAACCAACATTACATTAACCGTAAAATTTAAATCGGCAGCGAGAAAGACTTTAAAATAAGAAGCTAATTCAAGTACAAGGTAACTGTGGAGTCTATGTATCCAAAATTAACGGTACTAATCTTCATTGACTGAAATTTTCTTCCCCTTCAAATTATTTTTTTCTCCAACTAAGAAATAGTCTGCAGACTTTCGCAAGAATCTGCGACGCACGTCGCAGCTCGCAGCGCCCTGCTGTTTCTGCTATCAGTTTTAAAATATGCACCAATGACTAAAAAATATGCATTAATGATATTTTACTCGCTTGCAGAAAAGTCCTCACATCTGAGTCAATATGATTGTATCCCACCTTTCTTTTTCAATCACCTTGTATATGTGAAACAGGAAAATACCGTGTGATCGTAAAATGAGTGTACATTTGAAAACTTTAATAATACAGTGAAACCTGTGTAAGTTCACCACTTGCGGTGCAGTACTTTGGAGGTCAACTTAGACAGGTTATCAACTTATAGAGGGTAGTAATGAAAACTTTTTTTCCTGTCATTTTTTGTCCTATGCATTCAATTTTTAATTAATTGGAATACTTTAAATTCACTTTCACTGTTTAACATTACTTTAAAACAAGAAAAAATGTTGTTTGAATATATTTTTATTTTTTTATTTACCAGCATAACGCGTAAAGTATCATACAAATTTAAAATTTCTGTAAATCGATCAAAATATATATACATATAAAAAATACCTCTGCTTATGAAAAACTACTTATTTGATAACAATTCCTAAAAATTCATAACAAGTCAAAAGTGACTCAAATTCTTCATTTGATTTTTTTTCTTGTACATTTGTAACCATGGTAATCTACTTTTCAACAAAATAAAGTCGAGTCTCGACTACGCGGGGGATGAGTTCGAAGACCCCTCGCGTAAGTCGAAATTTCGCATTGTGGAAAAGGGTATGTGTAAAAACTTTTATAAACATAACCAATCATTTTATACACTTGTAAACACCACCTTAAACAGTTAAACACCATTTCTTAACTGTCCATTACTGTTTCTTAAATAAAAAACTGAATGTTTATTTATATTTAAAAAAAACCGTTTTATTCAATATAAAATACTGCTATGATGTTCAAAAACAATGATCAATGGGAAAGAAAGACATAAAATAAACCAGTACTGTACGTATAGCATGTAGTAAGGAAAACAAATGCCCTAGAGTTGTACTGTACAGTTGGTTTAGTAATGATATTCGTAACTTAAAAAAAGTGAAAATGATGATGATTTATGCTGCGTGATCAAAATGTTATTCTAATATATTTTTAAATACAGTTGCTTCATTGGTTCTTTTATAAAGTTTCCCTCTATGGCATTACTCCTCTTCCTGGTTTCTTTAATTTACAATAAAGAAAAGCTTCCATTTTCATAATTTTTGCATTTTGCTTGGATACTATTACTCGGTGAACTTTTATGGATTTATTTTTCTTGATTTTTTATTGTGCGTATGGAAGATTCACTTATACCGTCATACCTAATTTTGTGCTACCCTTCGAAGCGTCTTTTGGTTTAGCTTCAGCTTTTCGAGAAGCTTTACCTTTTCTTAAATTGTCAGAAACGTTCTCTCTTTTTTTTTTTTTTTTCTATCTTCACAAACTTTAAATGAAACAACGCTCTCAGGTGTCGTTATATTTCGTTAACTTGCGCATTTAGAATGAAAAAAATAATGGAAAATGAGAAGTAGTTACTTGTATAAGCGATAAAAGACTAGTACGGTGTGGGTATTTCTGCTCTCAGTGATGCTAAAGGGATGAAGGTTCATTCACGGGGAAACAAAAACTTACACCCCGCGGTTCCCTTCTGAAAATTTTCATGTTGCGGCCGAAGAATTCGCGCTAGCTCAAAAGTTCTTTGCTGTTGAAAAAATTGCGTTATAGCCATTTCGCGTAAGTCGGATCGCGTTGTAGAGGGAGTCGACTGTAACTCCTTATTGAAGTTTGGCGCATTTTCTGGGACCTAACATTAGCCCAATGTTTTTCGATGGAAACATAAATATTCATAGGTTTTTCTAAAATGTCTGTTTACTTATTTAAGGCATAACTGATGAAACTTCTATTGTACAATCTAATGCTTCTGCCTAGTGGTCAACTTACAAAGGGTTTTTTACAATACTCCAAACCAAAGCTGGTGTGTAGTAGTGGTCAAGATAGACAGATGGTCAAGATTAGAGGTTTTCCTTCATTATATAAGATAGGACTAATTCCGTTCCTGACAAAAGCGGTCAACTTAGACAGGTGGTCAACTTCACAGGTTTTACTGTACACGGAATAATGTACGTAGATAAGTGAAAATTGATACACGTGCTTGAAATTATACTCCTGTGATGCTCAAACCCATGATCAGAAAACATAGTGTTTGCCTATTAAAACGACACGCATAAACAGTCCCATTTTTGTAGTTGACAAGTGTTTCCCAACTTACGATCGTTATCTATGGTAATAAACACTGTAGTGAAATTACTCGTAAGAAATATTAATTGCGAGATCAATTATCACTTCCTGGCAATATCTTGCTTGGCAGACGCATTCATCTTAATTTTAATGTTGGTACGTCCGGGCTTCAAATGATCCGTAAATAATATTTTATTTTGTGTGCGATTGTTCCTTGTTTCCATTGAAAATAAAAGGTGTTTGTATAAGGATTGCAATAATTGAATTACTGAGATTATTGGAGAACATACAGAGGTGTGAAATTCATTAGACTCAAGGAGCAAAAAACAGGAAAGCCGAGTGTTTCGGTTTGAAAATAACCTCTAGATCCTTTCTAAAAGCCAAATTATGTTTTACAGAATGGTCAAAGTATCCTATACTTTTTTCCTGCAAAATTTCCAGTTTTACTTTAGATTCTCATACCTGGCAGCATTGAGTCTTATCTGATAACACCCGCCATTATGTGTTATTCTTCCTAAAACTGTTTCGGCAGAGCTATGAGTGGTGTGAAGTATTTTTTCGTGTGTTTTTGTATTAGGACAATAAAAATAACCAGTTTGTAAGTGATTTTGAGTAGCACACTGGTTTCAGGGAACAGTTTTAGTGTTCGTTTTCACATTTTTCCATTCATTCATTGGTGAATTTTGTGAAATGGGTCAGCTGCGTGACCTCTCTTCATGCAAGAAATCACTGATTATGTGTATGGTAGACCAAAATACATTTTTACAAAGAGAAATTGTATAAAAACTTAATATTTCCCATATAACTGTCAGCAGAATCAATGTTTCTCTCAAAGAAAACATACCAGTTGTCTCTAAGAGGCTGGGAAAATGTGGCAAAAAACAATGGAAAGAAAACTTATTCGGATGGTCAAGGCCAAGGGAAGAGCAACTAGTAAGGACCTTGGTAACAGTCTAAAGCGTTATGGTGTGGAGGCGAACCCATCATTAGTCCGGCACCGACTCATCGCCAATGAGGTGCCTACTTGAAGTCGACGTAGGAAGGCGAAAATCACCCCAGCTATGGCAAAGATGGTCCAAAGATGTTCAAGAGAACACTGAATCCTTTTATTTGCCATAACTGGGGTGATTTTGGCTTTCATGCGTGGGTTTCAAGCAGGCATCTCATTGGCGATGAGTCGGTGCCGGACCAATGCTTGGTTCACCTCCACACCATAAATAACGCTTCAGATTGTTACCAAAGGTCCTTACTAGTTGCTCTTCCCTTGGCCTTGCCCATCCAAATAAATTTTTTTTCCATCCTTGGAGACATTGTTTTTTCCACATTTTCCCAGCCCCTTCGAGACAACTGGTATGTTTTTTTGACAGAAGAATTGATTCTGCTGACATTGTTCTAGGAAATATTAGAGATAGATAAATATATAAATAAGTTGTTTCGCAATTTCTCTTCGTAAAAACTTATTTTCGCCTAACATACACCTAACCAGTGCTTTCTTGTTGTGTCCAGTGCAGCTGACCTATTTCAAAAAATTCACCAAAATCGATGTTCGAAGGAGAAAATGTGAAAACGAAAACTAAAACTTTTCCCTGAAACCAGAGTGCGACAGAAAATCACTTACAAATTGGTTATTTTGGTGGTCCTAGTGCAAAAACGCACGAAAAAATACTTCACACCACTCACAGTTCTGCAGAAACAGTTTTAGGAAGAACAACAGAACCTAATAACGTGTGTTAGCAGCCAAGACACAGTGTTGCCAGGGAGGCAAAACTCAAATAAAACGGGAAAAGTTGTAGAGAAATAATGTATAGAACGTTGACCATTCTGGAAAAACATAATTAGGCCTTTAGAAAGTACCTAGAGGTTATTTTTAAACCGGAATACTCGATTTTCCTCTTTTTTTTTTTTTTTTTTTTTTTTGCTCCTTGAGTCTAATTCACACCTCTGTAACTTCGAGTGATAAATAAAGTATTCGTGAAATAAGATTATGAAAGTTAAAAAAAAATGCAAACCGGGCTATGTGATTTAAATCTAAGACTGCGGAGCTGAAGCCGTGAAGTCAGGAGCGGATAGAAGGGGAGGGACATGGGGTTCATGATTCCCCCCCCCCTCCCCTTAAACCGTCGACAATAGTATCCGTCACATTGTGTTCTAACACTTTATGAACAAATGTAAACAACTTTTGTAATCTTTTCCATTGTTTTTTTAATTAAATATTTGAAAGACTATTTCTTTCCGTTGCTGATAAAAATAAGTAGTAGCGTTTGTGCCCTATAAGGTGCCTTGTTCCTGGTCGATTGGGCGATTTTTATTAACACCCAAGTAGTTCTTGAAAATTTTCGTACCTAACACCGTAGATTCGTCCGCTTGGTATTTTATACTATGACCCACGCTACTTAAATACTAGTCAGTATCCTCCCCTGCGGAGAGTCGGGCTAATTTTCGGGCACTGGAGTTCGAGTCGAAGGCTTTCTAGTACCAAGAGTCAGAGTCGGTCATTTACTCTCGGAATCGTTATCTCTACCAGAGCTGAGTCGGGAGTCGGAGATTTTCCCTCGTACTCCTCAGCCCTGTTGAAATATGCACTGCCAATGTCGCATCTCTTCTTGATTATTTACAGCTCTCAAGTTATTCACAAAGAAATTCTGCAACTCAGAGTCACACTAAGTATACGTCCAAAAAGTTCGATTTTCAGTTTGTTAGTGCATTGTATGTAGAATATTATTTCTTATCGAGCCATGTGAACATAATCCTAAAAAAATCGAACACCTCATCTTTTGTATACACTAAAAGTAATTCTAAAAAATGAAAGAAAGAAAATCATTTATAATTATTTATCAGTGTTATGAGAGCGCAAGTTTAGAGCAAGAATTAAAATGGAGGGAGCAAGTCCAATCCTTAGCTTGTCAAAAGTTGACACAAAACCCCAAAAGACGTGATTCAACAACGACGAATGGTTGGCACGTTTAGCGTGAAACAAGCAAAAGAAATCTGATTTCTTCCAATACTTTGCTTTAAAATCTATCACGTGACTTGGGATCTTGGTTTCATAAATTAAAGTGTTCACTCTCTCCATTTCATCTCTTCTCAATGAGCGCAAGTCTCAACCTTTGTATGTACCAGACAAACGTTTTTGTGCTCAATGAAAAGTAGTGTTTATGGTTTCTTATGTTAGTTTGGTTTTGAGGTCCAGTATTAATTATGAGGAGCTACGCAGTGGCATTTAGTGAAAAGTACATTAAAGTGAAAGGCTATGATTAAACTGTCTTATTTCAATCAGTAATAAATTAAGGAAGCGATGATTTTTTTAAACTTATGTCCCTGGTTTCACGATTTCGTGTGATAATCGCTTCACAAAGAATTATATCTTTTTCACTGTGTGATGTATCCTGGTACAGCAGAGTTAAACTAGCGTCTTCAAGGCTCTGAGACTTCCCATTGTAACCGATGTGAAGACTAAAATGAATATCCGATTGTCTTGGAAAACAGAGAACACGATTCTTATATTCAGTTAATAATTCAAGTGCTCAGACCTATACGGAATTTAAACAGAACGGTTTTTTTAATACTAAACAGCTTTTTATACGCTTAAACCGTTTTAAATATTAGCTTTATGAAACTAAACATGGATTGAAAGCATTCAATTTCATAGGATAATTATTCTCACATTATGAAATAAATATTCAATCCAAGCAAGGACTATGATCTTAAGGAAAGTCTACAGAAATTGTGATAACTGCCCAGATACGCAGCTGACACGGGGCCACATTTTTAACTGCCCTGCTTCACGTGATGATTTTAGAAGAATAGGAGCTTTGCCATCATTGGTAGAACTGTATGCCGAAAAAATTAATGAAATTTCGAATCAAGACTACTCACGGCTATATCTCATACAACTTTTATAGACAAAAAAAACTAGTATGTTGTGGCCATCACGAAACTTTCTTCTATATTTTTCCTTTTTCTGATCCCTCCCCATGCTTGACGAGGAAGCAATATTCCTAACAAAAACAAAATTACACATGCAAAAACTTGACGACCATCCCAATGTCTGAATTATTGTAAAAGCAAAGCAAAGAGCGAAAATTGAAAGTTATTTTCAAAGCCTTGCTTGAATTACAAATATTTTATTTATTAACAAACATAAGATGGCAACAGTTAAAAATTTTAATTCATTGAGATAATATTTCCGATCATTTCCATACAATTAAAATCACGAGAAATACGCAGACGACAATCTATTACGATTTATCTTTCTTATTGTTGCATTAATAAAACTATTTTTATTCGCAAAAAAAAAAAAAAAAAAAAATATCAACACCTCTTGGAGCGATTGGAGTCAAAATTGAACCAAAGCCTGTTTACGTATGGATTCACATATATTCCGAATTTCAAACAGAACGTAGCATTACTTCTTGAGATAGGGCACTCACAATGGAAAAAAGAACGGGCGATTGCGGTACCTCCTTTTAAGCTGTTGACACCAAAATAAAATCAGCTCTTATACCCACTAAGGGCTACTTGTCAAAAAAATTTTGTTTGATTCCGTTCGTTATTTCTTGAGATACAGCAGTCACAATTCACGACAAAAAACGTTCTATAACTCAACCCCCGTTTAAGCTATTGACACCAAAATTGAATCGGCACCTGCTCCAGTTAGGGGCAACATATGGACCAAATTTTGTTTGATTCCGCCAGTTACTTCCAGAGGAATAGCAATCACGCATAACTCAAAAAACGTCCCATTGCTCCACCCCCCTCGGAGGAATTCGCGCCAAAAACCAATGGGCACAAGTTCACATAGGGTCACTTATGTGTACCAAATTTCGTTCAATTTCATGCGATAGTTTTTGCTGTAGAGCGGCCACAAAAAACTGGTCACACACAGACGTGACACACATACACACACACAGACAGACAGACATTTTCCAAAAATAGTCGAAATGGACTCAGCACACCTCAAAACGTTCGAATCCGTCGAAATTCGAAAATTTGCACGAATCCAATACTTTCTTCTATATATTAGATATAGAAGAAAGTAAAAATTAAAATTTTACAGGAGAAGTGTTTGAAGTTGAACTCCTGAGGCAATTTGCATTAAAAAGAGTAAGTTTGCTGTGCTCTCCAGTGGTTAATATTAAAACAAAAACTCATTATTTTCCAAAGAGGATAACGTCCTTTGAAGTCCTTTAAGCGAAAAAAAAAGAAAATTGAACATTTCGTATTGTGGCACTCTTCTTCCAAACGTATATATATATATATATATATATATATATATATATATATATATATATATATATATATATATATATATATATATATATATATATATACACGTTTGGAAGAAGAGTGCCACAATACGAAATGTTCAATTTTCTTTATATATATATATATATATATAGGGGAGACCGGGGCAAGATGACTATGCTAACAGTTTTCGTGGTTTATTAATTTATTTTTAAGGATAGTAAAATTAATTTTACATGATCTGTTAGAGTAGTTCTTTGTAGTATTAAATATATTAACATTTAATTTTTCAAATAAAAATAACGAAGGATATTTTTATTTTTTTATAACCTTAACAAATCGTCATCTTGCCCCAGTAATGGGGCAAGATGACTTTGACCTAGGGGCAAGATGACAACGTTGAAAAAGGTTGAACGTAATTTATGTTTTGAAGATGTTACCTAGTTTTACAAATGATAACTGTGTTTGTACATCTTACTAAGTATCAAATTAAGCGTAATGCATTGTAGCGTAATGTTCAAGTGTTAAGTTGTGCAGCTAACAATAGACACAAATAACTAGTATGTTGTGGCCATCACGAAACTTTCTTCTATATATATATATATTTTTTTTTTTTTTCTGATCCCTCCCCATGCTTGACGAGGAAGCAATATTCCCAACAAAAACAAAATTACACATGCAAAAACTTGACGACTATCCCAATGTCTGAATTATTGCAAAACCAAAGCAAAGAGCTGAAATTCAAAGTTATTTTAAAAGCCTTGCTTGAATTAATTACAAATATTTTATTTGTTAACAAACATAAGATGGCAACAGTTAAAAATTTTAAATCATTGAGATAATATTTCCGATCATTTCCATACAATTAAAATCACGAGAAATACGCAGACGACAATCTATTACGATTTATCTTTCTTGTTGTTGCATTAATAAAAATATTTTTATTCGCAAAAAAAAAATCACCTCTTGGAGCGATCGGCGTCAAAATTGAACCAAAGCCTGTTTACATATAGATTCACATATATTCCAAATTTCAACCAGAACGAAGCATTACTTCTTGAGATAGGGCACTCAAAATGGAAAAAAAAGAACGGGTGATTGCGCTACCCCCTTTTTAGCTGTTGAAACAAAAATAAAATCAGTTCTTATACCCACTAAGGGCTACTTGCCGATAAATTTTTCTTTCATTCCGTTCATTATTTCTTGAGATACAGCAGCCACAATTGACGACAAAAAACGTTCTATAGCTCAACCCCCGTTTGAGTTATTGACACCAAAATTGAATCAGCACCTGTTCCTGTTAATACCAACATATGGACCAAATTTTGTTTGATTCCGCCAGTTACTTCCTGAGGAATAGCAAGCACGCGTAACTCGAAAAACGCCCCATTGCTCCACCCCCTTGGAGGAATTCGCGCCAAAAACTAATGGGCACAAGTTCACATAGGGGCACATATGTGTACTGAATTTCGTTCGATTTCATGCGGTAGTTTTTGTTGTAGAGCGGCCACAAAAAACTGGTCACACACAGACGTGACACACATACACACACACACACACAGACAGACAGACAGACATTTTCCAAAAATGGTCGAAATGAACTCAGCACACCTCAAAACGTTCGAATCCGTCAAAATTCGAAGTTCGAAAATTTGCACGAATCCAATACTTTCTTCTATATATTAGATATAGAAGAAAGTAAAAACTATGACCTTAGCGTAAAATGTTGTCACACTTTTTTTCTCAACATTCAAGTACACTGGCCTCAAAAAGTTAAAGTACAACTGGTTTTTCGCGTCTACTTTGCAAATGATTGAATGTAGAAACAAAACATTTGGAGGATACGTATGTGCATTAAATGGTTTTTATTGAATGCGTCATAGAAATTTGTATAAGTGTTGCAAAAACGATTTATAACAAAACAAGCCATCTTTGCGGAAAAGTCCATTCTTGAAGAAAACAGATCATCACAGTATTACGTAGTAAAATGTCATAGAAACAGTACAGAAATGGGTTCTAATAAGGAATGTGTCCCCCCTCTAACTTGAATTTATTGTTGGCATCGATTTTCCATGCTGTTTATTAAGTTGTCGGACACCGGAATTGGAAACCAAACACAAAGTAAGACTTGTTCCAGCTCATATAACGACCTTGGAGGAGGATTTAACTTATCAACCTGTCTGCCAAGATAGTCCCAAAGATGTTCTATCGGATTCAGATCTGGAAATCGAGCTGGCCATTTCCATTCGTCCCAAACCGTGATCCTCAAGCTTCTCCTCAACAATCCGAGCTCGGTGAGGTCGTGCATTAAAATCCATCTGAGCTAAGTCATTACCAATAGCACCAGCGTATGGGCGAACATGTGGATCAAGGATCATCCTGATATCTCAGACAAGTCGGAGTTCCTCTATGGAACACATGCAGGTCAATGTAATCACCGAGCGAGATCCCAACCAAACCATGTAACCATCCTCTGTAACTGTGGTCTTTCAGCAGTGTTGGATTGATGGTATCTATTGCGCTGCTCCCTCCAAATTAGTAGATGCCCTGAAGCAGTATCTTTAATATAAATCTGGACGTTTGTGACAGCACAGAAGCCCATTGCTGCTGGGTCCAGGAAACATGTTCTATTGTCGAGCATCAGTGGAGCCCTCACTGTGGTCCGTTGAGGGGAACAAACGCAACTGATCGTCTTGCATAGAAACATGCATTGTAAAGACGATTTCGCACCGTAGTAGCAGAGATTCTTCTTCCTGATGCTACAAAGGGGTCTGCAACGAGCTGTAGCACAGTAGTAATTCTCATCTTTGGGGTCGAAAGAACTAGAAAACGGTCTTCTGCAGGTGTTGTAGCTCGTGGTCGGCCTGGAACAGGTTTTCTGGACATAGAATTTTCTGATTGGTATTGATCCCAAAGTTGCTGAACAACACTACGAGACACATTGAGACGTGTTGCAGCATCAGCCTGCGACAATCCCATTTCCATCCATCTAACAGCCCTCCACCTTAAAGAATCGGGTAAACGACGTCTCTGAAACATTTTTTAAACTCTGTTGAGTATTGTCACCGAAACTGCCAACAACAGTTGAAGGTCAACACAACCTACATCCAAAGGTACGAAAGCTTGATATTTGCATATTTTTTTCTCACTCGTAAAGATATGTTCTTTTCTATAAAATAAAAGTGGTAGTAACCTGTTTTTCATAAATGGTTTAAAATTCGTTATTATCATTCATGCAAATGATGTATTTTATTATTACTGCCCTTTTTTATGGTGAGCTTCGAAAAACATGTTGTACCTTAACATTTTGACACCTTATCTTACCTCTCTATGTTACATGTCCCGCTATATTACGTGAACATATTGTTGCAAAATGCTATTTCAACCCTAATGTGATGCCGATTTTTATTACCTTCTCCTCCTTGTTACAAACTGTCACAATTTTACGATACCACTCCCCCCCCCCCCCTAAAAACGTGACATCATTATAGACAACACCTAATGCTAAGATTGCCAATACGCTCGGTGCGGCTATATTGCGGAATCGCAAATGTCCGTTTAACATAAAATAAATATTTTTAAAAAGAAATTTCATATTGAAACTCCAAATTGTCCGAAAAAAATACACTTCATTCTCTAAAGAAAGAAATGATTTTGTTCTTTACTTTTTAGACTAAATCATTGAATGCATTTTTTCCCTCTCTTTTTGGCAGTTACATATATATGTATTTTTTTTTAAATTGATATAATTAATTGAAATTGAGATGGAAAAAGCAGAGGCTTATTTATTGTTGAAACGTTTCAATGTAATTACTTCGTATGACGTCGTAAAAAAAGGTACGACCTTTTCTAATTTTTTCAACGGAGGTCCTACTGTATCTTACCATTCATACATTGTCCTGATTTAGAGTATAAAGCCTCTTCCCAAAAATGAATACTTTTTTCAAATGGAAAACATATGATTCAAAATCTTTACAAGTATTTTATTTGGAAACAAAATAATTAGCATTAGAAAAACAATTGCATAGTTTAGTTCTCTCCCCTTGTCGATCAACAATGAAAGTCTTAAGAATTTTCAATTATCCCTCTTTACTCTGCTTTTGCGATTAGCAAATTCGTTTGTGATTCGAAAAGAGTATGTTTAATATTTTAAAATATCCTTTGTCCACTCTTGTGTTTTTGAAGAAAAGTTTGGGGTTTTCCAGATTGAATGTGCCGGAAACGAAGAAAAAGAAGAGGCGCATCCGCATGGATGGTCCGGACGGTGGCGGAGCTTGGTTCGTGGCGCTTTCAGCTTGCCTGATCAACTTCATAATGGCCGGACTGGGCCGGATGGCCGGCATCATTTACATCGCCTTCATGGATCGCTACCGGACGGACAGACAGGGCGCGGCCACGCCCTTCGCCGTGCGATCCTCGACAAGGAGCCTGCTTGGTGAGTGGTAGGTTTTTTAAAATGAAAAACTCGCTCTCAGGCCCATCATTTAATTAGGGGGGGGGGCGTCAGGGGGCCATCAGTGCCAGATTTTCAGTTTAGGAGACACGTCTCAAGTGAAAAAGCAAATAAAAATGACTTTTTGCTAACTTATAATTGCTTCTAGCGCTTTTTCTTGTCAATATAGGTGATTTGCGTTTTCGAACGGTGTAACCGGGTAAAACGTGTTTCAAAGTTTTTTTTGCGAGCTTTCCAACTATACCAAGCTCGAAGCACTAAAATGCATTTTTCGTGTAGAAAAAGCGATTTACAAAATGAATTAAAACTTAATGTTTCACACTTCCAACAATGAATTTCAGCAATGTAAAAGACATGAAATTAAAAGTTTTGAGTTTCGCTAACTAAAAATCGCTTATAACTTTTTCAAGTGGATTTAGGTTATTGGACCTTGGGCGCCTTGACAATTTCTTCGTTAGGAGTATTTTTTAAAGACCTTTCCAACCATATCAAATTCAAAAAAATTGGACCATCCGTTCGCGTAGAAAGAGCCATTTAGGACGAAAATGCGTTTTTTATTAATATGTCTGTTAATTAGCGTTCGGGTTCAACAAATTTTACTGATGACACTAAAGCTCGAAAATAGCTACTAAACAAAAAGAGAGTGAAGGAAGTCGGTTCACAAACAGAGAAATCGGTACCGAAAGAAAACGGCTTGCCTATTAATATATAAAGACATTTTATGTATATTTATTATAAACAAATGTAATGCAAAACAGCATTTGCCGAAACAAAATAAAACGAAGTTTTTTTTCTTATCGTCAGCTGAGCTTTCAGAAAGGGAGCCGTGGAGATCAGAATCCCCTTAAGCCACCAAATATAGCTTCAAACTGTATTTTTGGAACTTAATACTTCATGAAAAGTCTCAGACACACTTATTGGTGCTTGAAAAAGCGTTGCAAATAAAATCTTAGACAAAAAATAAAATTATGTAGCTCATCATGCACTGAGCCAAACAAAAGTTATTACAGTCGGACCCTGATTTAACGAACCTCTATTTAACGAATTTCGCGATCTAACGAAATTTTCTTTTTCCTCGAGTAAAATGAAATCAAAACCCCCTATTTACCGAATAATAAACCCCGAATTATTTTAACAGCCTAAGAGAATTTTTTTCGCTTGAGTTAGAAAATATTGGATTGTTTTCCAAATGTTGTATCTATATATTGTCCTACGTAGAAAAAGATTTTTCTTGGAATCAGCAATTTTTGACGGGCGAGGGAGCAACCAACGAATATTGATTTTGATGCAGAAAAGCGATAAAAAAAACCTCCCATTAAAACTTCCTTTTTCAAATGCTTTACATGGCCTGGAAACTGTAAAAACATGTCTCATGTAGCAGGCTGCAAATTATACAGTATTTTCTACTCTCTATAAAATCAAAAGAGAACGATTTCGGGTCAAGTACCAAGGAATTTGTCAAACATCTGTTCTCAGTAGTTTAAAATTTCAAATTAACTAGTGTGTAATAAGTCGTGAAATGCTGAATAAAAAGTGTACACTTTCTAATTATGGATTTTTTTGCGCAATTGCTTATTAGGGGTTTTAGATAAGGTAAGTGCAGTTTTCTAAAAAAAATTTCACACCCCGATATTGCGAATAACCTCGATTTAACGTATAAAAATTTCGGTTCCCATGAATTCGTTAAATCTGGGTTCGACCGTACAAAATTATTTTTTTCAAAATATTACTTGTTTTTTCCTGTTTTTCATTAATTGGAAAAGAAAAAGAGGAAACAAGAGAAACAAAAAGAGTACGTATTCCGGTTTGACCGAACAAACGCAATTGATTTTAAACAGAAGGATATAAACTAGAAAGTCAGTTTTAAATATTGTACAATGTTCGTACAAATTTAACCCCTTGTTATTCATTGACGTCTCGGAGACAAAAGAGTCTGTAATGTCTCATGAAATGAATGGCGACTAGTTTTCAAGTTATAAGAACGGTAAGCAGAGACATTTTCATCGCCCATCGAAGCGTTTTTCACTTTTTGAGATTTGGAATTTGGCTTCAAAAGTTCTCAAACGTATTTTTATAGATAGTTTTTATTGAAACATTTAACACGAGCCATGAAGGGAATAAAACTATAGGATTTCTTTAAATATTATATTTAAATGTTTTATAACTGTTTTAAATATGAACACTTTAAGTATTAAAAAATCAAATTAGTACGTATCTCTTCTTTCTTTGCCACCATACATTCATCCTTAAGCAACATTCAGACTGCGTCCGTACAGTACGTGAGTTCCGCTTTTTTCTCCCTAAAACCAGTTTTCGATCGGCGTTGCCATGACAGCAAGCCGTGTTGTACGGGATCCGTCAACGGGACGAGAAACTAGATATCTGACGTCCGTAGAGTTGGGAGTTGCATTTCATTGGTCTCCACGAGATGAGCGTGCTCTCGCTATTGGGTGAGAGTACTGACATGTGTTTGCCGTGCGTTCGCAATGTATGAATGCTTCTCCCTTTTCAAGAAACGTTTGTCTCACCGCTTTACGTGGCTAACGTGATGTGCGGACGCTGTCTGAATTACACTTTACCAGGTAGCCATACATTAGTAAAATGATGAGAGAAAAAAATCATTGAATAGTGAAACTGTTTTTTGACACTATTAAAAGCCGTGACAGTCTGTATGTGTGTCTGTAACTTTATATCCTCCAAATTGTCAAATATCTATCTGGTCAATTATAATACCGTTGGATACAAGACATCCTGGGGACGCCATTCCTTCCTGTCTCCCTCCTCTAAACGTTCAGAGATCTGAGATATAAATTGATAAACATAGTATTAAAATCATAAGTTGTCATTTGCCGCAGGCAGTAAACGGGGTTGGCGAGTGAAGCAGCAGGGGCGGAACTTCCCAGTAAATCATATTCTCGTTTTCCCGTAACCAAAATAGGTCTTAAAGTTGGGCAACTTTTTGAAATAAAAATTCGCATTTATTTAGAAGTGAACGCTTAAACAATTACTGGTATTTTTGTTAATATTCTGAGCACCATTTCCAGAACCTTCCAGCTCTCGCTGATGTTTGGCTACTTTTCTTAAAATGTGGACCACTTATATTTCGACTTCGATAATGGAAGACAAGGGTAAATGATTTATGCGTCAAAAAAACATGTTTCACTGTTCATATGGTAGCCTGGTTAGAAAAGTTTTTTTTTAATGTATTTTATCTCTGTTATAGTCTCTATTGTTTTCGTTTTTTTCACTCCTTCAAAACAGGTTTCAATCCTCTAAATGTTGTTAAGGAAAATTTTCACTCTTCGAAAAAAAGAAACTGCAGACAATATCTTTGACTATTATGTGATTTTATCAGTGTATTTATGGGGCTTATACTTAAAACAAAAATATTTAAATTCTATAAACAATCAGCCTTGAAAGTATCTCTCTCACTTTCTAGGATTCTTCCATCGTAAGAAAAATTTCGTCGTTTACGACGGTTCTTTCCTCGCCGGGTCAGAAAAGCATGTTCAAGTCTCACGAAATTATTTCTCCATAGTGTGCTATTATTTATTATTGAGTGCAAAATCGAACAGAAGAGGGTTTTTTTTTTTTTCGGAAACTCTTAGGAGCTAAATATAATTATTTTCTTCAGCTGGTGAGCAATAATCCCAAAACAAAGAAAAAAAATCTTTTGCGACTAATGTGTTTTTCCATCAGGTCCTGCAGTGGGCATCCTGGGCCAAAAGTATGGCGTCCGAGCTGTAACGGTGACTGGAGGAGTTATTGGTACACTTGGAGCAGCGGCGTGTTTCTTTGCTCCTGACATGATTTGGGTCAGCATCCTTTGGGGAGGAATTAACGGTTAGTATACTTTTTTTCTTCTAGACTTTTTTACAGTTACATATAAATTGCTTTCTGAAACAAAATGTACAAAAAAAAAATCGTAAAAAAAAATCTTGGCAACTGAAGTTTGTAGCTTGTATATTTAAAACGTCTCAGCTGGTTATTAAATCGCTTATAGAGATTGGTTAGAATGGCGAGAAGATTATACTCACATCCATTTTGTTACGGTAGTTACAAACGAAAAATCACGAAATTAATTGGAAGTTTTTTCAATAATAAATTCCAAACATCTAGTTTTTGTAGTAATTAAGAATTACTTATACTTCAAAGACAAGAAATAAGAAATAAATAAGTAAATAAATTTGGTTCTCTGTTTAACGACTTTCAAGTGACCAAAAAAAAAAAAAAAAAATCGTCCATAAATAGAATGCGTCCCTTAAACAGAATTTTTCTAAAACTACAGTGAATGGCTTGGGACCGTGAAAAGTCGTCGTTAAATAAAGAAAGTCGTTAAATAAAGCGTCGTTTAACAGAGAGTCAACTGCATCATGAATGTATCGAAAGACTTAAGTTTCAATTTCCTGCGGGACTACCAATCTCGAAATTCTTAAGTGAGTTTTTGTTTTTCAAAACGAAAGAATGTCCTTAATGTCAATATAATTGGTGCATAAATATAATTGGTTCGAGTCAAGTTTTCATTGTATCTTGTTTGAATGACAAATAAGTGTTTTGGTTAAAATAAATTGGAAAATAATACTTTTTTTCGGTAATAATTTGTTTAAGTGAAATATAATGTAAAATAATAAAATGAGAGAGTAGTAGGTAATTTCATAAAAACTTTCCTTTGCGTTACACTTGCATTTTTTTGTTTTTAAATACTAAATGTTGCTACGTATAAATTCTTTACGTAACTGCTCAATTGTAATTTGCAGTTGCACATCAAATACTGAGCCTGAATTACATGAGTAGCAGCCTCAACTGAAATAGTACGAGAAATTTACTAAATCTGATAAAGTTCGTCGACATTCAAATAGCAAAACTATTTAAACAAGATCCCTCCAGAGCTATAGTTATAGCAAAGCGAACTGGAACAGCATTGTGAAGGTTAAAAAGAACCTGATCACTTAATTATGACAACTATAAACCGTGCATAATTTCCCGTTTATCAACTTAAATTTCTAAACATAAGCTAAATATCTCCCTCAATTGGATTGAGCTGCAAATTATTTCCAATATGCCTTTTCCACATTTAGACACTTTTTTGAAAACGAATTAACCTTGTCGGGTAACTGTTAGAATATTTGTGTGTTTGAGTATTTATTGTAATAACATCTATTTTTGCTTTATGAAAAGCCATATTTATTTTACAAAAGCGCGAGATCGTGATTTTACCTCTTAATCTCTCAAGCATCATCTCGAACAGCTGTGTCCAACTTTATCCGAGAGCCAGACGTCATTAAAATCATACTTACGACGGGTCAGAAAAAATATAAAACTTCAAAGTATTTCATTATATTCTAAATAACATGTTAAAATATGGAAAAGGAAAGTAAATTACCAACCAATAATTGGTTATCAATTACTTGATGCTTATTTTGTGAAATGCATGCTTTTTAGAAACCAATTTCTGAATATTTGACTCCAAATTTGCGACATTGTCACTAATCGTGCTTTTCGATTTATAACATTGAATACAACAACAGACCACACATAAAATTAATTTGTGCTTGAAATTCAAAGGAATGAATTACCAACGTTTTAACGTACTATTTTACAATTTTTGTGCATTAAAACATTGGTAATTCATTCATTAAATATACTTAAAATGCTCTTGTTTCTAGGTCTAGGCACTGCTTTGACTACTACTCTTCCGCTAGTGGTGATAGAACAATACTTCAAGAAACATCGGACAACCGCTTCAGGGATGGCTTTCTCAGGAGGTTGCATTGGTGCTTTTCTGTTCCCTGCACTGCTAGAGAAGCTGCTTCTCTCTTATGGACTTGAAGGGACCTTCCTCATTCTCGCCGGAATCGTCATGCACACTATACCAGCTGCCATGATCTTGCGCAAGCCACCATGGCTGAGGAAAGGCAAGCAGAATAAGAATGGCACACACAAGCCTCTTCATAAAAAGAACTCTGATGTTTATGAAGGCTTAAAGCCGTGCGACTCTTACAGAGGTGCAATTGATGGACTTGAGAACGACATCAATACAGATTGCCTCAAGCAGAACGTAGACACTATAGTACAGTTGTTGAAGCTCGATATATTCTCTAAACATTCTTCACAACGCAATCTTGTAGCAGATTTAACCACGAATGGATTCTGTTCTTCAGAAATCATGGACATTTTGAAGGATATCGAGCGTTTGTATTTTCATTCGCAAGCACCTGACTCAGAACAGTTTTTGAAGCCAGGAGATAGTCCCGTTCGAAACAACATCCGAAATCGCTTGTTGGTGGCAGAAATCAGATGTAAGAAAAGTCAGAGCTTCCACTTGGATGACAAACCAGAAAAATTTCAAACTATTTGCACAAATGTGTCGACGCCAGATATTTCAAAAATTCAGCGTAAGCCCATAGATCCGTGCATTTTACTGAGGATAAAAGAACTATGTAACACGAATGAAAGCAAAATTTTGTCTCTGTACCCAGAATGCAGGAGAAAAGAAATTTCTCTTCTACTGAAGGAAATTCGAAAGTTGAATAAGTTGAGCTGCTCAGAAGAGAAACAAAGTTTCTTGACTGGGTCTTTTTGTGACATTTCTGGTGAGACGTTGATGCCTGTTAATACAGCAGATAAAACTAATGCAATGACGCTAAGCATCGACAATCACCCCAACACATTTCGTAGTCATTTCAAAACTGCACTGAAATTGCACAAGAATCCTCTTTTCTTGCTGATTTGCGTTTGTCGCGCAGTCCACTTCATAACTTTCGTGCCAACGGTGACTGTCATAGTCGACTTCTCAATAGATCAAGGTCTTCCTGCTGACGAGGGGAAATACGTCATTGGAGCACTGTCTGCGGGAGATCTATTAGGACGTTTGTGCCTAGGGTGGATTACCGATTATGGATTCATCGGTTTGCCCAAATACATGATGTTTGTGATGATTTTGCAGGGTATGAGCACGGCATCTTTGCCGATGATGCACGATCGCAATTCTCTCTACGCGAATTTGGTAGTGTTCGGTGCCTTGCAAGGATCCATATTTATCAGGCATTCTATTTGCATTTCCAAGTATTTGAAAAGCCACGAGCAGTCTATAGCCATGGGATGCATGAACTTCTTTTCTGGGCTCCTCGGGTTTCTTCTCCCGCTTTATATTGGTAAGTGAAATGGCTTTTTATTTCAAAAGTAATTATGATATATATCGTAGGGTGAATGCTACAAGTAGATAATTTAAAATCAGTTTTTTTTCCATACAGTTTCTAGAAAAACTGAACAAATGTTTTATCACGGTTTTTGGACAGTGAAGATTTGATTTAAATATTAGTAAACTATTAATTTATTTTTTCATTAAACTGGAAGTAGTTTTTTTTTTTTTTTCAAAAAAAAAAATAAATAAATAAATAAAATAAAATCAATTTCAACGAAAGTGAAACGTTCCAAATTTTCAGTTATCTAGTTTTACTCAGATGACGATATATTATTATATCCTCAGGGTTGCCAACTGCAAGCATCTTGCAAAGTTGCTCCGCCAAAATAGTGAAACTCCGCAGCTCCTAGTTTTTTTATTAATTTTATGCAAAATCAATAAAAGATTTTATGCAAAATCAGAAAGCTGCTCCGCAAAATTTCAAAATGCTCCTCAAAATCACCACAGATGCTCCTCAAATTGTTTCTCCAAGGTTGGCAACCCTGTGAAAAGTATAATACTTTTTAATCTGTGAAAAAATGCTCTTGGCCTCTGTAAATAAGCCTTGCTGTATCAGTCTCAGAACTAAATAAATTTACCGCTTTGTTAAAAAAAATAATAATTTGCTCAAAAAGCAAGTGACAGTTTTTATTTGGGAAGATGAGTTTTTGCTATGAAAAACAAGCTAAGAAGTTCGTTTTAAACTAAGTAAATATTTTCAAGCATTTATTCGATCGCAAATACTTTTAAATACTTGAATCAAAGGAACATTATGGAATTTTTTCTGTAAATGTTCTGAGGAACTTCGTTTTCTAAAGTTCGGTCATAAATAATTTCAATAACAATTGAAGGACTCGGGGCAGAAATGTGACAAGCCACAAGAAATGAGTTCGCGATCCAAGTTTTTGTTTCTGATAACTAAAATTGAAATAAACATGACAATGGACTATGTCATTTGGGGGAAAACATATATGGTTTTAGTACTGCGGAATATAGAATGTTGAAATACCTTTTAAAAATTCTACAAATATTTTTTTATGAGTTGGAAATTGGCCTACTGAAAAATTCACATCATGTGGCATATTATATTCTTGCCCCGAGCCCTTCAATTATAAAATCTAATCTGGCAACTGATTTAAAATTGAATTTGTAGTTAAAAACGATATAAATGTGGACATTAAAAATTTATTAACGTTTATTTTTAACAATTAACAATTGCAAATCTTAAAGAATTAATAATACTGAGCCTTGGTTTAATTGTGACTTCTACTTTTAGGTTATTTCCGGGACACCATTGAATCCTACGACTGCATTTTCTTCATCAACGGTTGCATTGGTTTCTTAGTTGGATTGCTTTGGATTTTTGTACCTTCCTTACTAAAAGCAAATGCTATGGAGAACAAAGATGTACCCGAAGCAGTTTGAACTCTTCAGTAGAAACTGACTGTTGTTACTCAACTAGGAGATATTCCTATTGAATATTCATCTCCTTTGGTGCTCTGGAGGACAAAGATGTATCGGAAAACATTTCAGTAGAAACTCCGACTGTTGTTACTTAGCAGGGAGATGGTAATTCCAAATCTTCTCTTACTCCAGTGCTCTGGAGAGCGATGACGTCCTAGAAGCGGTTTGAACTCTTCAATAGAAACTGAAACTCCGGATTGGGAGCTGTTCCTTTAAAAGCATTTTCGAAATCGGCTTCTTAATTGGATTGCTTTGGGTTTTTGGACCTTACCTATTAAAGGCAAATTCTCTGGAGGACAAGTATGTATCAGAATATACTTCAGTAGAAACTCAGACTGTTGTTTTTCGGCTGAGAGCTGTTCCTTTAGAATCTTCATCGAAATTGGTGCTCTGGAGGACAAATATGTACCGGAAAACACTTCAGTTGGAGACTCAGACTGTTGTTACTTGGCTGGGAGTTGTTCCTTTTAATATCGGTCGCTCTGCTGTTTTGAAGGGCTCCTCCAAAAGCCATTTGAACTCTTCAGCAGAAACTCAGACTGCTGTTCCTCGGTTAGGAGCAGTTAACTTTAAATTTTATCAACTCCGTTGCTTTGGAGGGTCAAGATGCACCAAAAAAAAAAAAAAAAAAACTCTTCATTAGAAACTTAGACTGTTGTTACTTGACTGGCAGCTGTTACTTTTGAATCTTTATCGATTCTGGTGCACTGAAGGGCTCAGATGTACCAAAAGCTATTTGAATTCTTCAGCAGAAACTCAGATTGCTGTTACTAGACTGGGAGCTGTTAATTTTAAATTTTTTCAACTCCGATATTTTGGAGGCAAAAGATGTAACAGAAAACACTTCAATAGAAATTTAAACTGTTGTTACTTGGCTGGGAGCCATTTCCTTTAAATGTTCATCGACTCCGGTAATTAAAGCCGAAGAATCAAAATGGAGGAAAATATTTTACCACTTCAGAAATTTTTTTTAATAATTGTGTACTTTAACGAGAGCTTGTTGCAATTCGATATTTTATTTAAAAAAAAAAAGAATCAATAGCATTTATGACTCATTCTGCTTCTTATAATCTTCAATGAATGTTGTAAACTTTCCTTGTTGATAAATGTTTGTAGGAATGGAATTCCATTATGAAAATTTTCTGTCAATTAAAATTTGTTCTTTATATTTTAAAATTAATAATCACAAGTCATTATCTGCATTCTAGTCACAATTTATTTTCTAAATCAACCAAATTTCTCAGAACAATGTTTAGGTAGTGAAATAAGAAACAACGTTTAACGGCACAAAAATGTAGATTTCTGCAATTTCACGTTATTTCTTATTTTACTTTTCAAGCAAAGGTAGTTATTCAACTTAAATGTCTAGATAATTTCTTTATGCAATTTATACACGGAAAGAAATATAATTTTAAATATTATCGTCGAAAGTAAATAATGTATGCTTATTGAATCTTTGCAATTAAATTTTGTGCTGTGACTTTATAATTCAGTTTTATCTTGTAATTGCAAATAACTAATTTTATGACTTAGCAAAAAAAAAAAAAAAAAAACGTTCCAAGACAGAAATTCATCCCTAGATTGTATGGGAAAAGGATTTAATATGCTATTTTTAATATCCAAAATACTTAAAAATTTCATTAAATTATTGGAAATTCTTTTGGAAAACAAAGTACATTATATGTGCTCTACTTTGTTCGCGTTTATAGCTTTATTGTTATTGTAGAAAGTTAATGCACAAAAAACGTGCAGATAGCTTTGAACTTGTCTTCATTTTAATATTTATTTCATTAATACTTCTATTGATTTTAAGTTTTTTAAAAGTGCTTTTTGATCAAGAGACAGAGTATTTTATGCGACATGTAGATTGTAGCTACGCAAATGTTATAAAAAGATGAACTTTCAGATGTTTCAATGTGGGAGCTTATATAATGTGTGATATCTTAATTTATTGGAGTAGTGTTCATATCGAGACAAATCATTAGATGATTTTCTATTTTAGTACATTTCGTATTCATATGCAATTGTTTAATACAATGTTGAAAATAAAATGTTTAGCAAATGTTCTATACTTTTTTTTTCCGCTTTCAATGTGTTTTTATATCATTTTTAATAAGTCAAATGTAATCAAACCTAACATAACTTCGAACAAGGCTCGCATTATTTAATTTTCCTAAAACATCCATCACAAAAATTACATTAATTCAAACATAACATAAATAAATGAATAACAAAGTAAAATTTTATATTTGTCCAAGGAAATTCATTTTTCACCGACTTCAAAAAAAGGAGGTTATGATTTCGTATTGCGGCTCTTTACGTGTGTTTTCGAATTATTCCAACACTATTGGACCGATTTTAAAATATTTTTTTTTTTGGAAGAGTATACTTCCCAGATGGTCCCATTGTAATTTGGTTTGGATCTGATAAGGGGTCCGGAGAAATCCAAGAAACTTTAAATTTCATACGTCACCGTCACGTGGTTTTGCTGTGATCGGCGTATTTTCACACCTAAGGTTTTGACTTTCTCTTAAACGATCTTTACTTCTCGCGGCACATGGATGATTGATTTTCGCAACGCTGCGCCGCCTGTTAATTTTTTATTTTTGGTGTTACTAATGTATTTATTACTGCGTAGCAAAGCAGTGAATTAAATATATTTTGCTACTTTAATAGTTAAAAATATAGTATAGCAAAAAATAACTGATTACACTTACATTCTATTTCCCGCCCAAACATAGAAATGAAATTTATTTTACAACTCCAGTACAAAAATCAACTAAACTATACACCGAATTATAAAATAAACACTGATTTAAATTACTATACGATGAATTATTTTAAGTACCTGACTAATTATTAAAAATTAAGAGATCGTATGTAATTAGTCAACTATTTAAAATAATTCATCGTATAGTAATTTAAATCGGTGTTTATTTTATAATTCGGTGTTTAGTTTAGTTGATTTTTGTACTGGAGTTGTAAAATAAATTTCATTTCTATGTTTGGGTGGTAAATAGAATGTAAGTGTAATCAGTTATTTTTTGCTTTTTAGTTAGAGTATTTTTTGAAGGCGGTTTTTTTTTAATTTATTTAAAAGTAATTTTTTCATTAACCTTAATCAGTTTCCATTTGAAAATATTTGAATATTTCTAGCATTTTATCCTACTTAATAAAAAGTTAAAATAGCTCTTAACGTTGATTAGAGCTGTCACATGTTCTTATAATTTAAAACATTTTCCGGCGGAGAACCTTCACGAATGTTACAATTGCGACTGTAGGTTCATATTAGCAGCGTTTACATGAGCATTTTGTACCTCGCATTTCCCCACTCCAACTCCGGAAAAAAAAAACCCGGAAAATTCATTGTTTACATGTGAAGAGAAATTGTTCCGTTGTATCCGAGAAAGCGGTTCTACCCAGCATCCTTAGCCGCTATATCGAGCAAGTGAGCAAACTTGTTTCGGGTAATGCATGTGGGTAAAAAAAAAAAACTTTTACTCCAGTCGATTGCAGGAGGAAGAAAGGTCCACATTTACCCGGGAAATAACCGAAAAGTGGTTAAAAGCAATTTTTTTTCAGTGGAAGTAAAGGTCCATGTAAAGGCGGCTGTGTTCATTACTCTTCGCTTAAAAAACGCACTTCGCTTAATTTGACTGCGCGTATGCTATACTAGTAATAACACCCCCTCCAAGAAAAAATCAGTACTCATCTCTCTCCTTCTCGCTTGCGTTTAGGTTTGAAAAAAAAAAATGAGCGTTTGTCAAACGCCCTCCTCCTAATTTTTTGACGGCCTCGTCAAGAGTCGGGGGGGGGGGGGGGGTTTAGTTGGAAAACTTTGATAGTTGATGCCAATTTACGTAAAAATTTCAGAATGTGTTTGTAGTATACTATGATAAGAAAAAGTGAATATTCTTTCTCTCAAATTTGACTTGTCGGCCCTTGAGTGGAGGTCAAAGTTAAAAAACATTCTTAAAAACTAAAATGGTGTGTAAAATCACCTTTGTGTAAGAAATGTAACCTGCGTTGCATCCATCAACTTCTCGCTTTGTGAGCATGTAGCGCGTCAGCATTGCATTCGCGACCAATGTTCCTACATTATTTTTGTTTCTTATCGTCCCCTCTAACACGTCCTTAAAATTTTGCCCAAGAGTTCAGTCTCACTCTGTATAGGATGCTTACTGCCTCCCCCTTCTGTGCATCCAAATAGTTTTATAAACTTAAATCCTAAACTGTGGGAAAACAATGTAGTAAATTATAAATTTACAAATTGCAAAAAATAATAAATATATATATAATAAAATATTACGCACGTGGTTTTAGGATATCACTTTTTAATTAAAAGAAGGGGTTTCTCAACCTTTTATCTGAAATACTTTTAAGTTTATAGTTGACACCAGTGGTACCCGCACAGTTTTGCCCGTAGTAGAAAATTAATAGGTCATTTGGTTCGCCTGTATATTTTCAAATAATGGATGATGAATTTCTCGCCTATTTAATATATTTGCTTGCCCATGTTACGGTTCCACGTTGTGATAATTTCGTAATTTATTCGTCCACGTTGTGATCATTTGCTCTGTAAAATGTTCTTAAAATTGGAATAGAAAAAGAACAAAATCGAATTTTCGAAAAATCGCTTCGAAGTGCACACCCCATACTACAAACTAATTTTGTACCAAATTTCATGAAAATCGGCCGAACGGTCTAGGCCAGGGGTCTCCAACCTTTTTCACTCGCGGGCCACATTGTAAATTTTTGGACACGAGGCGGGCCGTTCGGTCCAACAATATTTTTGCTCAAATGATCTATTTAACGAACACCCACCTCCTCCTCTACCGATACATCGCGAATGTACATAGTTTTTTTTTTTTTTAATTAAGCGCTCAGTAGTGATTTTTGAACATTTCTGGGCTTGCTTCTAAGTTGCTATATTTCCTTATACATATTTGCTGTTCGCTAAATTAAATTATATTTTAAGTACCCGTAAATCTCTAATAATATAACGATAGGGAGTCTTATAAAATTTAGAATAGTACAGAAAACTGAAATAAAAAGTATTCTTTGTCACAACATAAAGTGAAGTTTAAAAAAAAAAAGAAAATGCTAATGAATGAGTGCTTCAAGACAAAATTATTGCAATGTAATATAAATTTATTTTGTTGAATTAATGAAGATTAAAAAATTGGAAATAAATGAGACCTCAATATGTGTAAAGCTTTTAAAATATTTAAAACGTTAAAAAAATAATGAGAAGATTGCATTTGTTTACCGCTTAAAACTTCAGTCTAATTCAGAGACAAACTTCGTAGCTCCGATCATCAAGAGGGATTTAAAATGTTCGACTGATAAAGAAAATCTATATTTAGATTTAGTATACTTTAATTTTGAAAATGTCTGTTCACATTTGTAAGTGGATACAAAAAGAGAAAACATAGCTCTAGCATGATTTTTTCAGTTCTTAAAATCTTTTTCTGGTAGAGAGCTATAAAATGGAAGTAGGTTACCTTTCTTGGTGGCATTCTTGGAAAGCTTTCTTGAGTAAGTCTTTAGTTGCTAACTCGATGATTTCCAGTTGCATATCAGAAGGCACCTTGTCAATATCACACTTAAAAGGGTTTTGAAAAAGTTGAATTTCTTCAAAGCGGATTTCAAACTCATGTCGCAGCTGAGACATGACTTCCAAAGCGTAATCCTTGGGAAAGGTAGCAGTGCGTAGTGCATTTAAGTTTTTACTTGTTTCAAAGTAATCAAATTTTATAGATCCTAAATGCTTTTCGAAAAGTATGAGTTTTTGTTTGAAAGCTTTGACATGATAGCACAAGTCACAAACTGAAGAGTTTTCACCTTACAATTTCAAATTCAGAACATTAATATGCGTCGTGAGATCAACAACATAAGAGAGTTTTCATACAAATACACTGTCAGAAAGTTAAGGTACAGGACGACGCTGTTCAGTCATACGGGAAAAAATGTCAATCGATTCTCGAAGTTCAAAAAACCGCCTGAAAAATTGCCTCTGCTCAACCAGCGAATTTCACAATGGTACGGAACATCTGGGTAAACGCTGTCAATTTTAGCAAGAAAATTTTTTAATTGACGCTGTTTGAGGGAAATTGATGTAGTGAAGTTAACTGTTTTGAAAGCTACGTTCATTACTTTAGCTACTTTCAAGTGTTTTCCACGCAAGACTTGTTGATGGGTAATGCAGTGAAAAAACATGGGTTGAACACCTCCAACTGTTTTTATAAAATTGGAAATGTTTCCAACACTCCGATTTTGGGACCACACATATTTTTTTTAACCATCTGTAGTAACACCTTTCGGGTGTTTAAAATCAAGCCCAAAATTAGAAATGGTTTCATTTATTTTTCCAAAAATTTTGTCCCAGGTCACATTACTCTCCAGGAAATGCCCAATGCCTGGGGACTTCCAGGAGAATGTGACGCGGAGAAAAGAGATTTGTTCTCGGAAAGAGCAAAAACAGAGATGGGTGCTGCACTCGTAGTTAACGGTAAAAACTGATTAAAAACGATTGAAATAGCAGGTAAAAAGATTTTAAATAATTATTGGAAATTAAAAATAATGTCTCAATTATATTTCCAACGAGACTGTCTCTGTTCCGAAAGAAAAAAAAAGTTTGTAGGCTTCCCGCGGGCCGTACAAAATCTGTTCGTGGGCCGGAGGTTGGAGAACCCTGGTCTAGGTGCTATGCTCGTCACAGAGATCCTGACAGAGAGACATCCAGAGAGAGATCCAGACAGACTTTCAGCTTTATTATTAGTAAAGAAAATAAAGATCAAATACTGCATACTACACAATCTTTTTGAAAGAAGGTTTGCGAATTGCTAACTTCATAAGATCATTTGAAAATTGACAGAAATCATTAAAAATCATCTTTAAAGAAAAAAATAAACACTTAAAGACAGAATTTTAGAAAATCTGAACAAAATATACACGTGTCACCGAAGCTACTCGTATCCAATTGGTTCTGAGTGAATTACTGGATTGCATTAGAATTCTTGAAAAAAAAAATCTTTTTCGGTAATATGGGGAACTCATGACAGAGCGTCGGTGAAATGTTTAGGGGGGAAGAGTGTTTTCAGAGGTTTTTTTTTTTTTTTTTGACGGAGGGGGGTGGGAGGATTTCATTCTTTGATGTATTCTTAGGATTTGAGAAAAAAGGGGACACCATTGATCTCACCTTGGGGGTGGGGGGGGATGTGCACTCCTGGCTGCTAATATTTTCTTTCTTAAAAATAAAAAAATACACTGTGTTGCAAACCATTGTAAGAAAAAAAAAAAAACTATTGCTCAAGAGAAAAAAAAAAATCAATCAAAGCACTTATTGAAAACTTTCTTTACGAAAATATGCACTAACATACTTCCACTATTTTAGGAGTACACAGAGGGGAAAGTAGTGACATATCGATATGTAGCGATAGTTTCTCTTTTCAATTTCGCGCGGGGAAAGATGAATAATCCTTAATTTCGTGCTGCCATCTGTTGAACATAAGCATTGAAATAGAATATCATTTTTATGGCTAACAAAGTTGTGATTTATTGTTAATTAGTGTCTAGTATTTAGTATAGGAAATACACCTTGGACACTTCTGAAGATATTTTTAGACACTAATATTTCACAGATCAACAAACACGTACAGATTTTGTCATTTGCCTTAAAATTTAATAAGGAATTTCTCTCTTTGTTTTATTAATATAATCTAATTGTAAATGTAATTATTATTTTTTTCATCGCTAGTCAATTTAACACTATTTACGTACTTTTGTGGTGATCTCTGAGTTGTATTCTAATTTATTTAACTCAAATAGTTTATTAATTAAAAATGAATTGCTGCAAAAAAAAAAAAAAAAAACACATAGTTTAAACACACATTTATAGATTACATGTAAACTGTGAATGGAATCATATTTTTTGAATCAACAATGAGTTATGAATAACACAGGGCCGGATTAAGCCAGCGCGGGGCCCGTAGCAAATGTTTCCAAGGGGCCCTCGTTTTCGAATGATATAGTAAACAATATAGCACTTCTTCATGGAGACGAGAGATGTAACTTATAACACACATGAATACATAAATGTGGATATACCTTTAGAGCTTTACGATGGTTATGATCCCCTTATATTGCCCCTCGTCTTCCCGTTCGTACACGTTTCTAACTTTTAATTCCAAAAACGCAATTTTCGGACGATATGTAGGGAGGGGGGGGGGGGGGGGCGGGGGCTTACCCTCGGAACATTTTTGATATTTCCATTCTAAAAACTCAAATCTAACGAGCCCTGATGAAACAAAGAAGAGAAAATTCGGAGGCCATTATTTGGAGAAACTGAAGTCAAAGAACGCGATTGCATCCTATCTTAGGTAAGATCAAAGGAAAAAAAAAGGGTTCACAGCGACTCTCCAGGCAGTTTTTTAAAACTGAAGTCTTAATTAAAACTGTAGATTATCCTTAATGATGTTGTAGAGAGAGGAAAGATGGGTGTTTAAGGCGATCCCATTGGAAAATTTTTGAATTTATTATCTGTTATTATCTAAAAACACAATTTTAAGCAAAAATTCTAGAAATTATATACTCTGAAAGGGTATCTTTTTACGTTCTTTGATGATTTTGGGGCGGAGTTCGCGAAAACCATCTCCTGGAAATTTCTCGAAAGTGAAGTTGTGAAAACGTGGTAGATAGTAGGCCATCGCGGGTTACGCTTCGCTATGGAATGGGGTTCAGGCACTCTCCGAAGCAACCCAGAAATTTTTTGAAGTTGAAGTCTTAGAAGTACATTTCAGACCATTTTTTAACAATGTTGGAGGGGGAGAGGTACACTCCCATTGAATTTTTTCGAAATTTGGTCCAAAATATGCATTTGTAGGCCACCTTATTAGACGACGTTATAGGACGGGATTGGGCTCGGGATTACACCCATGGAAATTTTTCGAAACTGAAGTTCCAGAAAGCAGTTTTAGCGTGTTTTCGATTATGTTAAACAATATTCTTCCTGAACTGAATTTCAAGTTCGAATAAAAAAAGTTTTCGGCTACCTTTGGTGATGCAAAAGAAAGGGGTTAGGTTTGGGACATGGGTGGCAGATTTTTAGTTCCCTCTCACTCAGAGGAAAAAATTAAAAACGATATTTAAAGTCTTTCTTCTGCACATAATTATTTTACTTCATCAAAAAATAATATTCTCTCAACAATTCATTTATTTCGCCCAGCATAAGTGTGAAGTCTCGCGATCTTTTCCTTTTCTTCTATAATGATCTCTTAATTTTGCTCATTGTTGTTTACAGTGCCGGATCATGGCTTCGGAGAAAGCTATGGCCGGATCTACGGATTCGTGTCTCGGGCGGAAAGTTTTGAGGGTGATAAATTGATATGAAGTTAAGTAACGAAAGAGAGTTTAAGGATGACTAATAATTACCTTTTCAGAACTCCAATTTCGAAAGCTTTAAGAAGAAAGCCACTTTCGAACAATTTCTGGATGGTAACCCTTTTCTTTCTCTTATCTAACATCACCAAAGAGAACCTTAAAATGTGCTTTGAGAATTTCAGCATCCTCCTTCTCCTGCTATTAAGAAAAATTGCTTAAATTTGAGTTTTTAGACCCTAAATTCCAAAAAATTCCGGAGAAAGCCCTTGAACTATCTCGATTTCAAAACAATTCCAAAAGAGAATCCACCTACTTCCCTAACTTCGCAACATTCGGGGGAAAATGCTCCAAACCACCACACTTTACCTGAAGTTAGAAATAAAAGCCTGCGTCTTGAAGATTTCAGTTTCTAACGTTTTGCGAAGCAAACCCGTATCCCCCCCCCCCCCCCCCCGATAACGTCTCTAGTGATAATCTGAAACCGCGGTTTGAAACTTGAAGTCAGAATTGTTTCTGGGGGAGTTCAGACCCTCATCCTTTTCTCTAATAGCTTGAAAATTTGTTTTCAGCTATTTCATGGGTCGATCCCTCAAACCCTTTCCTCCCAAAGATAGCCTGAAATTGACTTCAGTTTTGAGCACAATTTCAGGAAGGAACCCCTTCCCCTTATGAAACAACCAAAATTATCTTTTTTTAGGCTTGAATAGCTGAAAATTTTCAGACCCTGACTCCCTTAAATTTTCTGAGATACCTTAAAATTGACTTCATTTTGAAAAAAGAAAAAAAAAAAAAATCCAGACAAAACCCAATTCTCCGTTCTCCAAACTTTGCCTAAAATTGTAATTTTTAGGTCAGTTTTGAAACTTTTCTGACCCAAAGGAGCTTCTTCCCCTTCCACTAAGAAAGATCAACGAAAACTGCGTTTTTAAGACTTCAATTAGGAGAAATTTCTGGAAAGCAATCTATCGAAAAAAATAAGATTTTCAATTTACCTGAGCATTTAGAAAAGCTAAATCTAAATAAAAAGAGAAAGATAGAGATAAATTTAAACGGGTTAAAGTAAGGAAATTATTTTTTTTCCCGGAATTTTTTCTCATGGCGCGGGGCCCCCAGAAGCGCGGGGCCCGTAGCATTTGCTACTTCTGCTCTATGGCTAATCCGGCCCTGGAATAACATATTTTATGGAAATTATCAAAGTATTTTAAGATAACGTAAGATGTTTTTAATTTGAATTTTAGTTGCTTTATATGAATTTTTAACTTAAGTTAAAAGCCAGTTTCCCCACAGAAAATGATAAAGTTTCAAGTTAACCCATTTTAACAGATATTTATTACGCCAAATTTAGCCTGTTCTTGCCAAATAATTTTTGAAATAAAGGTTGATCACTATAATTAATTTATTTAGAGCAGTTACATGGTACAATTCTCTTTGCAAGCCAGTCATCCTGGGGGGGGGGGATTTTTACTCAATTTAAATAATATCGAAAAACATAAAAACGTCGCATTAAAATGTCGCAGTAAAAAACTCCGCAGCTCTGTACTGGAGAAAAATGGACCAATTTCGACTCCGAATCCTGAAAATTTGCATTTTTACTCCCGACTTCGACTACGACTCCCCAGCCCTGCAAAAACCATGCCCAGGTACATGGACAATAGTTTTTACCCGCAGTTTCGTTCACCTTGATGTCGAGTCATTCAATCAGTTCTGGTTAGTGGTCAGCACAAGCAGAAATCTAGTTTAAAGATTTAAAAAAATCCCTATATAAATCATAAATACCCATAGAAGTCGAGAAAAAGATGAAGTAGAGAAGAAGATATCTCGAAAAATTCTAAAAAATTCTCATTCAAATTATGTAAACAGTTCTTAACATTTCCCTTAAAATAGTAGAGGGGCTATGGTAGAAAATATAGCCGAAAACTGCATTTTGTGATAAAATCATGAAACTTGGCATACATGTAGACAATGTACTAACAAACATTTTTGGAAGGGGAGGCAATTCAAAATCCCCCCCAACCCCCCTGGCAGCCATTTTTGGTCAAAAATCCAAAACTACTTTTCTTTTTTATTTTTTGAAAAATATCCACTGTATCTTCTTTTGGGAGTTCTATTATGCTTACTAAAGCGTAAAAAGTCATCAAAATATCTCTAAACCTCCTAATTTTAAAATTAATTTTAAAAACTTGATTTTTTTAAACAAAACTTTAACTAATCAAAGTCTTTAACATTTCTTGAGAGGTCGTTTGAGAAATGTTCTTTTATGCATTTTAAAGCACTGGGTTAAGGAAAATCAATTCATTTACAGTAGAACCCAATAATTCCAAACCCCAGAAATCCGAAACATCAGAAAATCCGAACCTTTGTTTTAAATTTTACAATTAAAAATTGATTACAAAACTAAGAATAAAACTAGAAATTAAAAACCATAAACAAAGCTGGTAATTTTTCAAAACTTGAAACAAACATTTGAATTGCTGTTTAAGAATAAATACAGCACTTTGATTAGTTAAAACGAAATTAATTGTCATTATCGGTGGAAAAAAAAAACCTTCAAACACTTGGAAATGAAGTACATAATTTTTTGAAAGTTTCAATCACATTCTGCAGTTTTATCAATCATATGTGCACTTGAAATAAGGGGGAGGGGGCGCGGACGTGGTTTTTACAGAACTCCAATCTTTATTATTATTAAACGCTTTAAAACAAGTTTCAAGTTTTTTTTTTTTCATTAGACGATTTGAGGCGTTTGTTCTATGTTTTAAACGATGAAAGAGGAAGAAATATTTAATTACTACAATAAGAAGTTTAGTGCTATGTTAATAAAACTAGCAATATTTTTACTATTAATAAAATTGTTATTCATTGAAATATAATTCGCTGTTACAAAAACTACAACTAAATTGCAATACAAATCTGATTAAGTGATGCATACAACGATTATATAGAAGGCAATTTAAAACGTTTGAATCAACAAGTAATTTACCCAAGTACTTAACATTTTCCATTGCAGTATTTACACATAGGTGTTTAGATAAGTCCATTTTTGAAGCACTCACAAGTTATTTGAGAGCAGTTTTTTTTTACACTTGCATAACGTAAATTCGCTTTCAGCAAGAGCTTGAAACTTCTGGCAAACTCAAACAAATAAGAACGTGCTTTTCATCAGTTACTGTTATCATAAATTGAAGTTAAGGCTAAATTTTTGGACATACTGCCCCACTGATGTCCACCTTGATAAGCAATAAATAACTTGCTTTAGGGCTTCAGCTGTGGGTGGTAAGTTATTCATTGATCATTGTTCGCTGGTGGAAAAACAGTTTCCAGCTTCATTTACGGACGGCAAGTTGCATGCAGACGAGTAGTAGCAAAGATTAATGAATCGCTAAGATATTTGAAATTTTTAATTAGGTGTGCATTTTTTTAAGGTTAGGATATATATATGAAAATACACCAATAACATCAGGATAGTCTTTTCATCATTTCCACATCGTTTTTTTTTTTCCGACCTGCAAAAAAAGAGGTAACCATGAGCGTTCCGCTGAGAATAAGTGGAATTCTCTTAGAATAACTGATTTTTGCTGACCGAATTTGTACGCTAAGTCTTGGACTAGTATAAGTCGAAAGTATTTTCCAGCTCCAAAATCTTCTTTATCCCCTTTTTGTACAGCTGATGGAAGCATCGTTGTCAACAGTTCCAACGAATATGCTCATGTGTCCTCTTATTGCAGCATGCAAAACATGAACGAAGATCCAGAAATTAGCTTCCTCATGATTTTATGGCACTAGAAATGTCTAATTCGATGAAAATCACCGTCACATCATTAAGAGCAAACATAAAATCATATAGCTAGTGCAATCATGGAAAACAATGCGTTTTCCATGCAATTATCTGCAAAACAATTATCTGCGTTTCATAGAAACTGAACCAGTTCTTAGAAAGCAAACCATTTTCTCTAAAATGATATCTTTCTCTTATTCCTCTTACATGTCTTACTTGTTATATCTTGAAAATAATGCAGATACTCCACCGAAAAATTTTCTGTCCTTGGTCGTTTTATGTGAACGATGAAAGAACCATCATAGACAATGGCGTCACAATGTATCTCCATTGCACTTATTTTAAAATTAACATTCATCATTTGTATCTTCATCATCCCATCTTAACTAGTTTTCTTCTTCTCTCGAGTTGTTTTCATCAGTAGGAATACTATAATTTAACTCACTGAGCAGGAATGTTATTGACCAGACTTATTTCCCGTTCATAGAGCTCCATTTATTGAAATCCATGGATGGTGAGGTTGACTTTCATAGAGAAGAAATTCAACTAGGTTGAAATTTACGGTATTGCAAATAATGAGAAGCTTTGAAAACGAATTTGTATCGGATTTTAATATTTTCAGTAAAAGAGCAGACTTACTTTTTTTCTGGAAAAATGAAATGCTAAAAAGTTATTGTTTTTCTACCCGTGAATATAAAGTGACTTTTGAGTCACAACTCTTTTCTCTATTAATTTGTTGCACTTTTTTTTTCCTCAACTTGCCCAATCTTCATTTGCTCCACATATTCTTCGTCTACTGCTACATTCGTCTCCAATGAGAACAATTCTTTCGATGACTCTAAAAATGGATTCTCATGTTTAACTATTTCTCTTCAAAACCTTTCTTGAAAACATGCTTTGGAAACTTAACATTTCTTCATTGCGCATATACAGCGTTTCTTTAAATCAGCAGAGGTAACTTTTCAAACTGTGTAATTAAATCGATAATTTGAAGACCAGCCAACACCCATCTTCTTAACGCAGTTGGATCTGTGAAAGACCAATAGCCCCACCATCTCCTTTCACTATCGCACTGTTTTGCTAAGCATGGTCCGATCCAATTACAGAAAACACGTTCATTGTCTTTTTTACAACAAGCGTTCCTTTTTCAAAGGCTTTGTGTACGTCTGGAAGGTTTGTGGGTTAAGGAAAAAGATGTTGAATAAAAACTGGTAACCACCCAACACAGTTACCAAAGTATATGTATAGCGTATAGCAAATAAAATGAAAAAAAAACAGACACACACATTCACACACAAAATCAACTCCTTCAAAGTTTCAGTAAAGATACTAAAGTTGGTTTAAATCTATGATCTAATAAACTTTAATTTTAAAAGCACCAGTTTTAATACGGTGCTCCAAAACTTGTATTTGTTTATATATATATATATATATATATATATATATATATATATATATATATATATATATATATATATATATATATATATATATATATATATATATATATATATATATATATATATATATATATATATATATATATATGTTTTTTTAATATATAAAATGAGGAAAAGCTTACTGATGATCAGTTGGATGACGGAGAATTAACAACAGCAACAATAGTAATAATAATAATAAACAGAAATTTAAAATTCAACTTTAAATTTCTTTCTATTAGAATTATGTTGTCTTGAAATTAATTTCTCCCTTTCTTCTTCAAGTCCTTATTCTATTATACCCTTCGCAAATAGTTTCAATTATGCGTACTCAGTCATTTAGAACGAGGGGCATCATGACCGGATAATTGGGCAGTTCGGGCTTTTAGAGTTCGGATAACCGGAACCCTACTTTGATATAACACTAATGTAATGTATCTTCAAATTCGGAAACCTGTAATTCTGTTATGGGAGGAAAAATTCACTTCAGGGAACTCACAATTTAAAAGCATCGATTAAAAAAAAAAAAAAAAAAACACTTTTTGTGAAGTTATTTCAGAAATTAGACATTTTTTGGAGTTTTAAATAGTAAAAAATGTAATAAACATCCATGGAATGACACAAACAATGATTTAAAAAATTATAATAACAAAAATTTAAAAATAATCGCCGTTTTTGGTTTTAGACCAAAAATGGCCGCCAGTGTGGTTTTGGGGGGGATTTTGGAATGGGTCCCCTTCCTAAAATTTTTGTTTATACAATGTCTACAAGCATGCCGAATTTCATAATTTTATCACAATTTGCAGTTTTATCCCCCGTAGCCCCCCGACTAAAAATCCGTTTACCGTCAGATTGAAGCCCGCGGTGCAACGCCGGCTATCTCAGATCACGTGACGCATGTCCCAAAATAGCGCAACAATCACTGCAAATCCTAATTCGAATACAATTCCTAAAATGTAATTTTTGGAGTGAGAACATCAGTCCCTTAAAATCTTCATCAGAAGAAAGTCAACAGTTCCTAAATAAAATTAAACTTCCAGTATAAAATACCAAAAAATCAGAGTATACCTGTTAAATCCCGTGAAAATCAGAGAAAGCACAACAGTTTCTGAAAATTCTCAGGTGAATGGAGACAATAGTACATAAAACTTTACTTTATGGAAAGAAAATTACTCCCTAAAATCCAGTGGCGGATCCAGTCGATCATTTTGGGAGGGGCCATTAGAAGTTTTTAAACAAATTTTTTTTGGATGTTTGTCTTAATAATCACCTCTCAAACAGTGCCTCACTGATTTATCCGAAAAACCACCACGTCTAACCTTCTTCAAGTTTTTATACGAAGTTTGAATTTTAAAATAACGACAGAAATAGGATGAATTTATAAAATTAAGATATGGTTAATTTAATGCCCCGAACAAATCTTTATGCGCAATTTATTGCTTTGTAGAAAAATAGATCAATTTTTACTTATCATTCGTGGCATTTGTGGAGGAGCATGTGGAGCAAGGAACTCTCCTCTGGTAAAGTTTGAAAATTAAAGCTTCAAAACGAAAATTTAAGCTCCTTTGGTTTTGTGAAAAACAGGTGTATTCAGAGGACAGCATCTTTTATAGATCGTCCAAGTGTCTAAATTTGGCTTCAAGAAATGATGTAAACGATGGAGCAAAATTTTAGAAATTAAATAATCTTGTTTCGAGGTTAGGGATGTAATTTTTCTCCCAATCAACACCTAAATTTATTTCAAAGTAAAACTCATGTTTTAAATTTTGTTATTGTCTCCTAATATTTTCTTTCTTTTTATTTTCTTCTTGAACAAATTCTAACACGCACAAGGTTTTGTAAGGGGCATGGTCCCCATGGCCCCACTCTAGATCCGCCCCTGCTAAAATCTCCGTTTGAGTAACGACATCAGCGTTTAAAAATACCCCATACATTAAGGGTCAGTTTTCAACTAACGTTGACCTCACTCGGAAAATCTCCGTCTGGAATAGTTCCGAAAATCTTTTATCAGGTACGGTCCAATAACATAAATAAATCGCGTTTTAAAGTAGGAACAATATTTTCCATCATAGCCATTAAAATAAATACATTATCCCACAAAATCCTAATCAGCATGATTAATCCTTAAAAACACAAAAAAACATTCACATTCCATAAAAATTTAAATAATTCGCCAGATGGCGAGGTTGCTTGGCGAGACTGGAGATGAAAAAATCGATTTGGCGAATTAATTTACATTTTAAACCAGTCGAGCTCACCCTACGGTCCACGAGCCATATGGGATCCAAAAATGATCCTCATGGCCCAGTGTTTTGCTCATTGTTCAAATTGAAAACAATGTTCTGAAACCTTCCAAAATAACCAATCATCTTCATTCGGTACTTAGAATGATTGCAAATTTCAAGCCAAATAGTCAAAAATCGATTTCTAAAAAAGAATTTAAAAAAAAAAATTTAAATATGATAATTGCGTATTTATAAGATAAGCATCTGATAATGATAACATTAATTTTTAGTTTGTAATATTCTTAAATAGACCGTTCTTTCCCATGCTATCAAAAAGTTTTATGCGTTCTGACCAGCGAGATGCGAGATTCATCTTAATGTTAGGTGCGACCTTTGAAGTTTTAAATTTGGTACTAGTTGTCGTGTAAAGGATTTAAAAACAACGATAGCAGTTGAGAAATAGCCGGTAAAAAGGTTTTGATCCGCACTTTATTTACGTGAAACCTTTGTACACAAGAGATTAATTTTGAAAAACCTTCACAATTTGAACTTGGGGAAATATTTTCAAAAGTTTTTCCGTGTCAAAATTTCCCGGAAAACCCACATCTCTTACTCTACAACAAGTAACACCATCAGGACTTGGAAGCCTTCAAAATTAGCTTATGCAAGACAGTTAACCAGTTGCAGGAACACTCAGTACAAATTTCATATAAATCTTTTTTCTCTTTTATCTCTTTCCCGTGTGTATTTCCTTTGTAACATAAATCAAGAAACAGTCTTTGCTTTATCTAGCAGAAATATTACCAAGCCGTTCAACACAATATATTGTCCAGTAACTCTTTGACAACATTCTTATCTGGTGCGGGGATAATGAGTTAGTACGTTTTCCTAAACAGAACTGTGAAAAAATCGTGAATGGATTGTGAGTTAATATTTTCATTCTCGAGATTTCTACGTACGATTATCGATAATAAACAACATAGTCACTGTGCTGTATTAAAAGAAAGATTTGTGAGTATCGTCTATTGTATATATTGCAAATAATTTTTCCCTTTCTCCAGAGTGTTCTTAATTTGTTGAATCAAATAACGAACTTGAAGCCAATTAATAAAATATTTTCTCTTAACTTGTAAATTTACCTGCTATGCAATCATTTTTAAAAGGTTGTTTGGGGGAAACGTCTTTTCATAATGTCAAGATTAATTGAATCGTTTATTTCAAAATCCAGTCAAGCAACAAAATTGCAAAATTTAGGAAAACATCTATATCACCATATTGAATTATTCAATGATGATTACAACATTGTTTATTGAATGAAATCTACCTAAATATGTATCCCTTTTAGTTTAACACATTGTAGTCCTTATAGAAAAATTTTAATAGGAAGGTAAGAATGCTTTTTCGAAATTTTAGAGTTTTTCGCTTGTCTAGTTTTTGAAATAAACGGTTCAATTATAGGATTGAGTAGTCTCTTCTGCTTTAAAATATTAAACTCTACATTAGTTAGTACTTATAATTGTGTAAGTGTTGGCCTACATTTTAAACAGAAGAGCTTGATTAAACGATAGGTGCGCGAACATTTCATGATTAAAAAAAAAATCATGAGTATGTGTACTTGGTTTCAATTTGGGAAAGATTTAAAAAGTTGCTGATTACTTGGCACTTGATATTGTCACTGAACCAGATATTTTTTTTTTATTATTTATTTAATTTATTTTTTTTTATTATTTTTTATTTATTTACTTATTTATTTATTTATTTTTTTTTTGTCACTTATAGTTCTAAGACATGCTAAGCTGGAGCTGGAACTCTTCCCTTTGGTTTCGTATCCGTGCATTATTCACTATCTCTCAGTGTTTTTTTTTTTTTTTTTTTTTTTCATTCTTTCTTTTTCTTTCTTTCTTTCTTTTTTTTTTTTCTAATCTATTTCTGGGGCATCTCTCATGACATTCCAGAAATAGTCTGCCACCATTGACGAGTTTCACTTCCTCTGATACCTTCTTTACACTGATGAAATGTCTTGATGGAAGTCCCTCTCAGAGCCACATTTGTTTGGGAAGAAGTCGAGATGCAAGTCCAAAAATTGCATTTTGCACCAACCTATTTGTTGGTATGTCCTCAGAAAACAATCTTAATTTGAAAAAAGTACCAACATTGCAAAATTTATCCTTATTGTCAAATTAATTTTCCTGTTTGTGAAAGAAATGAAAGCTAAGTAAAAACCATCAACATCATCTTCGTTTATGTCACATCGAAATGAATAGGAATTAACTATTTTTTTTACTCGGATAGATTTTGAGTGCAGATCAGTGCTATCACTATGTAACGGAGAGCAGAAAAATTATTAATATTAAGCGACTTTGGAGAGCTTTTGACTGCTTACATTTTGGCTTAGCAATGATAGTAGTAGAGAATATGCAAATTTCGTCCCTTGAAGAGAACTTCACGATGTTCATGCGAGTCAAGGCATTGAATTGGAATTAAAGATAGTTGCTAAATCCCTTGCATAAATTAATGCAGGGGGCACATTGGCAGTGTACGTCAAGAAGGAGCGCGCACGTGCTTCTATGTTATATAAACTGTTCTTCATTATTTTTGTTAGTTAGTTGTTAGTGAGTTAATTGGTTAGGGCGATATTTCAGTTTCTTTATTTATTTCCTTAGTTGAATTGATTTTTATGATTTGATTTTACGTATTTTAAATAAATGTATTTTTTATATTTGAATGAATTACTGAGATGCAGTTCACATAACCTGCGCACATAACCTGTACAAAGAGTTATTCAAGATTTTTTTTCAATTTTATAAAAATTATATTTGTACATTCATCCATTTTATTTATTTTCAAATGATTCATTTTAAAGAACTCTTAAAGATATTATTATTTTATTAAAGGGCTTAAAACATTATATGTCCATGTCCTTAATATATTGTATTTTAAAATGTTACTTACAAAGTAACTACAACTTTTTCTTCAGATCAACTGGGTGTTCTGTGGAATACCAAACGTCTACACAGCCATTTTTACACCCTCCCCTTTCGATTTTTGCAAAATACAGCTGGCAAAGACATCACTTTCCAATATTTAATAGTTCGCTGAACTTAACACACAACTTTCGTCGCATTTCGTGATCGTTAAAAAATGACTTTGGAGCTTGTCAATTTTTACAAGGACACTTACCTTTTTTCTTATTTTCATTATGGATAATATCATAGACTAATAATAAGAGTAGACCGAGCTTTCCCAGACTTGCTGATGAAAAAATTGGTTCATGGATACATCATGTGACTGGTGGAAGGCTTGGCGAAAACTTTGGCAGCATGGTTGCTAGATGGCAACATTATCTATAGTTTGGCACTCGACACGTATTTTAAGTAATGTGTTTTCATTATAATTTCTTTCCAGGTGCAGAGATTGAACTGCTTTTCTTTTAGTTATGAATTATTTTGACATTAGTAATTAGTTTTTGATCACAGTTTTCAGTAACTTTTATTTCATTTGGAACTGCTACGTCAGCGTTGGCGTGAACGTAATGGAGTAAACGTTTTGCGTTAACGCAAAAATGTACAAATCGGAATCTTAAATTGAAATTGTAGGTTAAAATCTTACCGTTTGCCGATTCTATTTGGGCGCTTGCATCTTTAATTGCTTAGAGAGTTATTGAAATTGACGAAAGAAAATGCACAATATTATCTAAACGAAAAACTCACCATATTAACAAAATATTTACAACTTAGAATAACAAATTTACAAATCGGACTCCATAAATATTCCGCGTAACATCAATTCTATTTATTTTATTTCTCGCGGGCGTTGATCTTCTGCTACGATCAACGCCCGCTGTTGCTAGGATATCCACTAGTCACATGGTTTGGTTCATGAGCAGCAAAGGGTTGCCATAGCTCGGTCTATTCTTATTATTAGTCTATGGATAATATTTCCAATCATTCCCATACAATTAAAATCACGAGAAATATGCAGACGACAATTTTTACGATTTATCTTTTTTATTCGCAACTCCAACGAACTATAGGGGGCACTGCAGTCACTGTCTAATGGCGGACGAAAAAACTAAAACAAACGCATGTGGTAACGAAGAAAATGCTAATAAGCCTAGTAAAATTTGTTCGTATGCATGATTTTTTCGCTTTATTCTCTTTAAATTAATTTTCAAAGTCTTGTTGATATTCTGGCCCACGTAGAAAAAAAAGAGAATTCAAGAAGCATTACTAAACGTTAGAAATTAATGCAAATTACGCAGTTCGTAATTCTAAGCAGCCATTTCCACGATGTTGAATTCGATATTTATCAATTCTTGATAAAACTAAATAATAATTGTGACCTGACAAGAATAACAATTAATGCTAGAAACATTAATTATATGACATTACGAATTATTGTCAAAAGAAGATGATACTTCTTTGCCTTGCTTGGCTAGCGCTAATTGTTTTGCATTAGTAGCTGAGTTATTTTTCTCAAATTGCCGAATAGTTGGCCACCTGTCTATGTTGATCGCTTTTGTAAGGAACGGAATTAGTCCTATCTCATATAATGAAGGAAAACCTCCGTAACTTGACCACCTCTCTATCTTGACCACCTGTCTATCTTGACCACTAATGTACCCCAAATTTGGTTTGGGGTATTGTAAAAAACCCTTTGTAAGTTGACCACTTGGTTTATTTTTTAAAACTTTCTTCAGCGAATTATTTTATTTTATTATTTATTTATTTATTTATTATTATTATTATTATTATTATTATTTCTTTTTTTTTTGATAGCTTTCCAAAAATGTTTTTAATGCTTTGATGACAGACTAGTATTTTACTAACTGAACAGCAGCATAAAGCTTAAGCTGCTCTTTATTCTCCAAACTTGTTTTTCATTTGTTGTTCTATTTGAGATAGCTTTTTGTACTCTGTTCAATGAAAATAGGTGTCAGTAGAAAAGTTCAAAGTCTCTTCTTTCAGTTGTAATATGCTGTGGCAACACAGGAATTGTGCTAAAAAGAGCATGCCCGCATCTATACATTTTGGGCCCCTGCAGCAAAATATGTAGGGCCTCTCCCTAGTTGCCAGCAGTGTCTATTTGTAAAGTGAATAAGTCTTAGTGCTAGTTTTTTTCCCATTTTTTCTTCAATTTCTAGGGTCGTTAGTCCCTTTAAGGACACGGGCCCCTCGCACTGTGGGTTTGCAGATTTGGGCCTGCTAATGAGTAAAGTTACATGTTTCTGGTGCAAAGGATTAAGAGATTGGACATTTTAATTTTGCCTTTATGAACCAGGAGAGTCACGCTTATTGCTCTTTGTGCTATAAGTTGTACAAAAAAGACTTGAAAAAGAAAGTTAGTTGAACTTGAGATTAATAAAAAGTATGAAATATTATATTAAAATTAATTGAAAATGGAGAAAGTCAGAGAAAATTAGCCGGCACATATGGAATTTCTAAAACTGCAGTGTCTAATATAGTTAAAAACAAGGAAAAAATAACAAAATTATTTGAATAGTATTTTTAACTATTGTTTCACTTTCAATAATGTTAAACAATGAAAGTGAGTGGAACAGAAAGAATAAGGGTGAATTACTCAAAAAATGAATACATGGTGCAAGAAATGAAAAAAAAATATTAAAAAATTATTACCGCCCTTTATAAGTTGACCACCTGTCTAAGTTGACCACCAAAGTACTGCACCGCGAGTGGTCAACTTACACAGGTTTCACTGTATCTGGAATCTGGAATACGATTTAATCCATATATAAAAATATTTTTCTACTGGAAGGGAAAAATGTCAACTTTTCGTATTCGACAGCATTGTAACAATGTTCATTATATTGTTAATAAACAATTTGACTCAGAAATATACCTTTCCAATCTATTTCTTTTCAAACCACAAATTTGAAAAAAAAAAAGCAGATGTTGCTAATTTAACAGCTAATAGCACGCATCTACATGAAATCCAGGACTTACGAATACAAGGGCTGACTCGTTCCTTTGATCTTTTCGTCCGCCGACATGTGGACAGCGAGAGTAGAAAACTCGTTTTTGACGCCTCCGCGGGACAATATCCACAGCGTATGCCCAAAGAACTGTGGTATGCCTGCCTTAGCTAAAATACAATTTAAGAATTTTTACTCTGTACAAGGATTGTTAAAGAGGCAGTTGAAGGGGCCGAGCCCGCTCCCAGACAAGGCTAAAAATCACTCATTATGAATAAGGATATGAATATTGTTTTCAAGGTTTGATTTAATTTGGAAATGTCTCATGACATTTGACTAGGGTTTCTTCAGAAATAAGCTCCAGCTCCTGCGCGAAATCTGTTGGCAGGTTATTTTTCCTTCAAGTTACGTTAAAATAGACATAAAGGACACATTTGTGGGTAATTATACTTGAAAGTATTGGAAATGCCTTTACGTGATGATGGTCAATTACTGAAAAAGTTCTGGAAACTTAAGCTTTCCCTCAAGATTTTCAAAGAGCTCAAAACACACCCAAAAAATAGGAATTCAACATTCTTTTCTGTTTTGAAATGCTTTTTTTTTTTATTTAATACTAACATTAAAGCTGCTTCAATAAATAATTGAGGGAAGAATTTCAAAAAGTTAAGATAAAGAGCAAGACAAATTTTATAAAATGTGGTGTACGAAGTTATTATTATTATTATTATTATTTATTTATTTATTTATTTTTTTTGCTGGATTTGGTTCAACCCTGTCACAATGCAACTATATGATATTTAATTAGTTTAGTAACGGCACTGTGAGACCGTAATCAATTTCCTTCAACCGTAAAATTACAATGCATTTAGATGTAATGCATGAAATTTCTTTGTAAACATTATTCAATAGATTTTACTTAACAATTTCTTGAACATTGTATCCCCATGCTTAAAATCTTTACTAATAATAAAGCTGAAAGTCTCTCTACCTGGATGTCCGGAGGATGTCTGGATGTGTGACGCGCCTAGCACGTTCGGCCGATTTTCATGAAATTTGGCACAAAGTTAGTTTGTAGCATGGGGGTGTGCACCTCGAAGCGATTTTTCGAAAATTCGATGTGGTTCTTTTTCTATTCCAATTTTAAGAACAAAACTATCATAAGATGGACGAGTAAATTACGAAATTATCATAACGTGGAACCGTAACATGGACACAAGTCAATTGGCGAGATACGAAATTATCATAACGTGGAACCGTAACATGGGCACAAGCCAACTGACGAGAAAATTCACCATACATTATTTGTAAATACACAGGCGAACCAAAAGACTTTTTTATTTTTCTATTACGGGCAAAGCCGTGCGGGTACCACTAGTACCTGCATAAATTAGCTAGTATATAATAATTCGCAATGATGCAACAATGACTTAAAGATGGGAGAGGGGAGATGGAAAATGAACACTATGTCGTGATTATCTCAATCGTGTATCTATTTTCGTATATGAGCACTTTTTTTTTTTTTTGTGATCATTTAAAGCTTTCAAATCAGATACATTAATGTTTTTATAATTGTACAAAAGCTACGCCATTTAATTGTTCTTCTGTATTGAACTTTTTTTCTCGAGTAAGAACATTTTGGAAGAATCCGATATTTGAATGAAAAACTTTCTGAGGACAAAAGGTAAGCCGGCAAAAATATTTTTTTTAAAAAATGGATCACAGAAGAAAACTTTGTAGAATATTCGGTATGATTTCATTTATTACTGTAACGTAATGTTTTGTAGAATTCAGACATGAACAAATTTTTCAGTCTACAAATAAGTTAGCTTTATTAATTTGGTGATAATCATTGAAACTTTAAATTTGATTTACGGTGCTAAATTTCAATACGTTAATTTTAAATTGAAGTGATTAAAATGCTGATTAACAATTTCAGTAAACACCTATTAATCTGGACTTCGCTTTATCTAGACAACCATTTGAATGTACATACGGTGTAAATAAAGAACGCGTTAGCGCAATAATGTATTTTTCTAAGGCTGTATTTTTATTTTTTTAACTTTTTCTAATGCAGCTTTATATTTCATTCTCTTGAATTCAAAATACAATTTTTACTGTGTTCAAGTATTTTACTTATGTACATTGGTTCATTTTATAGGTTATTTTGCTTAATTCGTTTTAAACAATCTAGAAGACCTGGATCCTCTATTAGTCTAGGTTAATGAGGTTCTACTTCAGTTTTCAAAAACAACGTTCGTTAAGATTCTTGGTCAGAGTTATAGTTACTTCGTAAAAAAAAAAAAAACTTCCTCTAAAAATTATCGGCAGTATTTATATTCAAATGAGGTATCTCGAAATTCAAATATGTTTAGTTATTCCTTATATCTATCTTATCTCTTTCATTTTCTTTGAGACAAGTTTGAAATAAAAATATTATTATTTTTTTTTAAGTCTAAACTGACAAAATTATGTACACACAAGAGGAAACTTGACAAGCATAGTAAATTATTTTCATTTCTTTATAAGCTCAATTTTATTGTGCAAAATTTCCGCTTTCTACCCCATTAAAACACGCATATTGGATAAAGAATATCCATAACTAAGCAAGAGAAACTAAAAATTTGTATTGTAGATTTTAATTATGTTTATAGTTTTTAGTATCGCTTATTAACTTGTCAATGGGACTCAAAACATTGGCCCTTGTATTTCATTTCTTTTGAAGCTTAACCTCAAAAAACTTTTAAACATAAAAACGGGAAAAGAGAGTGAAGAATTACGCGCGCACGCACTATACAAAATACAAATGTCCCAGATCGAGTCTACCCAGTGACGTCACTGCCACTTTCCCCTTCGTTCCTTTTTTCGCGGCGCTAAGACCTAGCCCTTCTATCTTCTATAGTCCTGCATGAAATCACTTTCAAAAGCACTTGATTCTTCAAGAAAGCCTTAGGAAAAAAGAGGAGAACGTCCAGCGAAGGTCATTGAGGGGAACTAATGAGAGGGTAATAAATCTTACACCCCATTAGTGCTCTCCCCTCAAAAAAGGGGCGTTTACTATGAGGGGCGGGGCGAATGCAAAAAATGAACGTATTTTGAAATTTTTTTCAATAGTTAGAACCCGATATTTGTTTAAAAAATGGTCGCATTATTTCAAACAAGAACTCAAAAGAGAGCTGGAAATATTTTGCGTGTCAGGACGTTCTTAAAATTTTGATAGCACGAGTTCCAGATGTTTTACAGAGCGAAATGTCCAACAGTACTTCGTTTTCGAAGAAATTCATTTTTTCTCGAATTTTAAAAATCGGAGAATGGACACATCAAAAAAGTAAAAACTAAAATACACAGACATAGTCTTGAAAAATACTCAGAAAAAAAAATTGGTCCGAAAACTTCACAGGAATTTGTAAAACAAGCTCCAACTTTCCTGGTAGGTTAACATCAGATCCGAATCTTTCAGACTCTCAGTGAAGAGCACCCTTAAATTGAGTGCTCCCGAAATTAAGATTTTTCTTAATTCTTTTAGTATACGAAATTTTAAATCGGGAATTTCTGCTGCAATACAGTTTTAACATTTTATTCTTCCTTATATCTATGTACTTACGTATTCCAGCGCTACCTATCTAGCAATATTTTAACTATGTTCTTAAACTCATAGTTAATTCCAGCTTTAAAAAAAATTGAAAATAAATTTGAATTTTGACATGTGGAATTCAAATTATGTTTTTCGCAATCACGAGTGTGTGTGTGTGTATGTATGTAGGCGTGTGTGTTTATGTGTGGTTGGGGGAGGGGGTATGTGTGTCTGTGTGTAGGGGGTATGTGTATGTGTGTGTAGAATAAAATTGAGATTTACTATTATCCAGTAGAGTACTACATGTCTAATATTTGACTAATATTAGACATGTTTTTATTTTAAATGTGATTTACAATTTGTCAAGTGCAAAGCTGCAGTGGGAAATACGTAGTTCATTTTGTTTAATCATTCATTAATTTATTAAATCACTTATGTATTCATTCATTAATTCAATAACTTTCCTTCCATTTATTAATTTAAATACTTACTCATTTATTTTCTTATTCATTCAATAATTTATTCCCCTCCTCTATTTTTTATAATATATATTATTTATTTATTCATTCACTTGATTCTTCGTTGTAAATCCATTTTTTCATTCCTTCATTTACTTTTTATTTGAAGAAAAGTATTTTTCTAACCAATTGGAAAATATTTTATCAGAAAAATGTTTTATTCTTCACTTTGCCCATAGACGCTTTGCCCATAGGGGCAAAATGAAATTTTTCTGTTTTACTTTTAAATTTATACGTTTACTGCCAAAAATGACAAATAATATTTCAGTGCAAGTTTTATTATAAAATAAATTGTTCTTTCTTTATTCACCGCAATTTTCAAACCGAATTGTCAATTTGTTCATTTTAAAAAATTTAAGTTTTCTTAACATGTAATTTGCTTCGACCTACATTTCCCTACTTTTCTTACGGCATAAAATAAATGTGCATCGTCTCAAAATACTTTTCTTTTAACGAGGTAAAGATATGATTGAAACAATGCAGTGACGTCTAAATAGACTCGTTTAGTGCATTTTAGCTCTCTTTCAGGAAAAAAAGATTAATAAATATGTATAAGAATTATCGTCCTTTTTGAAGGCATGATGTTTTCCCATGATGTTCTATGTAAGTAATATGGCATAAGCACAAAACCTAATACTTTCGTGCAAATTAAACTTTTTTTTTCGTTTTAGGAAAACAGTTTTGATTAATAATGTAAGGAATAGTAGTTGATCAAAACAATATTGGAAGGACTTAGAGAAAGCTGCTGTACCCTCGGACAAAATTTACTTTTCAATTTTTGCTGGTCTCTGGGAATGGATAATCGATCAGTAAAATTTTCTGGCAGAATCTACTATTTATCATTTAATTTGGAAAATTTTTGTCTGGTTAAAATCTCAAAGCTTTCAACTTCAAAAACAATTTCTTATAAACCATCTTTGTCTGTTGGTACAACACCCCGTTCACCCCGCGGACAGGTGCCTTTGTGCTCATGTGCTCAAGAACATATATATATATATATATATATATATATATATATATATATATATATATATATATATATATATATATATATATATATATATATATATATATATATATATAAATAGGTCTAAGGAACTCAATTATATTCAATACATTTTAATAAAACATTTTATATTGAAATACTTCAAACATCCATTGAAAATAACAGTCAACAAAATATCCAACAGAAATTAAACTTTGAAAATTAGTCGAAGGTTTTTTCCCCAATTTTTTTAAAATTTTCCTTAATTTTTAGCATAATGAACTCTTTAAAAAAATTATTACTCTTAAGAGAATTAATGATGTTATGAATATAATTAATATGTTTTAAAACAAAAAATTAACTACATTAATGATAGTATGGTTCTCTATGTACCTACATAATGACTTCGATTTATATGCAAATTGAAACTTTTAACAAAATTAACCCATTACAAAATATTCAGTTTAGATTAAACCAACAAAAATCTAGAAAAGTCGACTTCAAATGAAAACAGGTGGGATTGACAGTCTGTACTTCAGCACTATGTCTTCAAGCCCTACTTCAAATTCATCATCATTGTTGAAAGCAAATTTCGGACGTTGATGACAAGGCACCATTTTGGCACTTCCCATTGTAAGAAGACTCAGGTGTGACCCAAAGAAACTAAAAATTGCCGCCCGTGAGTACACATGATTATGTGTCCTTGGGTACAAAGTTACGCCATTTTGGTTTTGCAAGCCAGTCACATCGACAAGACCACAGTTTCACAATATTAAAAATCAGAAACAAAACCTTCAAAATATATGGAAACATGATACCTACAACAAAAATGAATAATACAATTCACGACAAACGAAAAAAAAAGAAATTGCTCATGTTGTTTTTTTACTTAGATCCTACTAAAACCGAAAAAATGTGAAAGAATCTTAAATGTTCGTTTGATGGCGTTGAAACTTCCTGGGGGTACTGGAGATTGCTGTGACACACACGTTGAACCCCAATTAGGATCTCTCTCGACCACACCCGCAATTTCCCGACCAACATCCTTAGGTACAACCGTCCGTGGGTACAGCAGCTTCCCCTACTGTGTGTACAGAAGCGGATCCAGAGGGGGAGGGGGTGAAGAAACTAAATATTGCTTAAAGTTATATTTTGGGGACCTGTATTCAAAAAAAAAAAAAAAAAGTCGCCCCGAACCTTCTAAGCACAAAATTGCATTTTGACCCCTTCCCCCTTTTCTCATAAAAACCCCGTCCAAAGGATGAAGCTGGTTTCGCTTCTGTGTGTGTGTGAACACTGTTAATTTTATTTTTAGATTTCATTTTTTTTTAAAGGGACGAGTGCAGAAAATTTTGATGCTAGCAAACGATAACATTTAAATTGATAAAGTTATAAAAAAAAAAACTCAAGCATAAACATTAAAAATAATAATTAAAATGTTGCTTATCATTTTGAAGCATTCAATTCATTTTCTTTGAAATCAAAATAATGCATTGTTTATTTAAAAACAAGATGCTAAAGATAATAACGAGTAAAACAGATCGTTGTTGACAATATTTGCGTGGTTTGCTTCCGCTGGTCATTTGTTTCCGCTTCGGTCGTTTACTTCCGCTGCGGTTACCAATTATGCCCCTTAAATGTTTAGAAAGAAAATCACAAAAGATTTTGCCTAGTGTGAATAAAAATTACGCGTGTAAATCCAGGAAGATTTTAACAACATATGATCTAATATATATTTACTAATTACCTAATTAATGATTTCAGAAATGCATTTATTTAATGCTTTTAAGAAATGCTCTTATAACAAATGTTTTTGTTTTGTTTTAGCATGTTTTAAACTTTTTTTGTAGCCCAGAGTTTGAAGTCACTCACACAACAATGAATGGTCCTGACAGCGGTTATGCCTGGTGTGTAGCTTTCGCAGCTTGTGTGATCAATTTCATCATGGCCGGACTTGGCAGGATGTCCGGCATTTTGTATGTTGCTTTCATAGACATGTTCCAAATTGATCGAAGGGGAGCCTCCATACCATTTTCCATCAGATCCTCGGCGAGGAATTTGCTCGGTAAGTTTCTTTAACGCTCTCGTGAGTTGCATTCCGTTTAGTTTCAGTCAGTGGCGCAGCGAGGAAGGGGCCATCCCATAGCCATGGTTTTAACATGAATGCCATTTTTAATGCAGTAGTTTATGCATATGAAAGGGCTGTTTTGATCAAAAAAAAAACTTCAGAAGGTATTTTTGATCAAAAAATCCCTTCAAAAGGTATTGGTCATCAAAAAACCCCATTTCTGGCTCACTAGTGGTTTCAGAAGTTCATAACTTGCCAAAAATTGAAACCTTGCATCAGCCAAAACTTGGATGTAATATTTTTAGAACTTTGTGATTTAATGTGATTTAATAGCACAGCTTTATTCTCTTTTTAAAATAATTTGCTTAAATTTCTTTCAAAATTGAGCAGCAGTGACGATGATAAACTTGAGAATGCTACTTAGTTACAGAAGTTATTTGCTTGTTACAAAAAAAGATCCCTTGCATGCTTCCACGGAATACTTGCATGCAATATTTTTGAAACTTTGTGATTTAATAGCATGCAAAACAACGCGATGGTTTTCCGCCTCCAGCTCAGTTACTTCTTATTCCGGGATGATGAGTGGTAAAAAGCACGAAACTGCAGTCCTCGGATGGAATAACTGAGCTAGCGGTGTATTTTTTGTATTTCTGCCTTAGCCCTGCCTTAGGGCGGTAACTTATTGCAAAATTTAATAGCATAACTTTTCTTCTTCTTCTTTTTTAGAAATCATTTGCTTACCGGGGAGTTTCTTTAACACTCTAAATTAAGCAGCAGTCATGAAAAATTGCTTGTGACTGCTGCTTACTTAAAAAAGTTTCTAACTAGTTATGAAAAAAGGCAACTTGCATCTACGAAAATCTTGGGTGAAATGGTTTTGAAACTTTGTGATTTGATAACGTTATTTTTTCCTTTTTTTAAAAAATAATTTGTTTAACTCAATGTTATATTTCATGTAAGCAATCAAAGGTGCCTCCCCCCAAGTTTCGATCTAGATTGATGATGATCTAACTTCTGTACTTAATGATTTACCATACAATTTCTCCACAACAATCAAGATTTGTATGATGGTTGAAGAATAATTTCGCATTCAGGCACGCTGTGTACATATGAAAATGCTTTTATGGTGCACCTCAGGATTGTAGGCATTCGTTCTTGGACGGGTCCTTCAAAATCAGTTGAAAACGAAAGAAACAAGGATTGCCATAATCACTCATAGGCTTAACAATTTTTTTTTTTTTTTTTGGACTCTTCGGTGATTGATATCAAAGAGAAATAAAGTTTAACTAAAACTTCGCGTCAAGCTCTGCGTTAATTAGCACATTGTGAAAGTTGTTTTCTGATCGCGTTCACTGACCTCCCCATATCCCGAGAATTTGAATTGAAAGAGAGACATTGAGACATTTTTAACGCAAAAATTATTCGCTCTCGTGGCACCCGTCATCAGATATCTTATATAATTAAAAACTGAGCGTATGTATCTATGTATCTATGTATGTATGTCCGAGTTACTTCTCTGGAAGGCCAGTGAACCGACCATTGAACCAGGTATCGATGAATTCGTAATCTTCCAGTCTTCATGTTTGGCTATTTAACATAATCATCCGATAATAATTAGCGGAGATATCAATTAAAAATTAATAAATATGACACTTAGATTTCGACATAAAATCTTTATTTTTCGAAGGCTTTCCCCCATTCAATTATTATTCAGTGCTTCATTTCAATTTTCCGTAACAATGCTTTTATTAAATTTGTAGCGTGAAGAAAACAAGAATTCATTGAGAAGAAAGATCTGTTGCCTTTTTTTTTTTTTTTCGAATATGAACAAATAAAATTCTAGCTTTTATTTTAAAGGCTTTTCCTGCCATCGGAGGATTTAAAATGTTTACCTTTTGGTTATTTTCCCACAATCTGCCGCAAAATTGTACTGTTTTTTTTTTTTTAAATTCAAGCCTGGTTGTTCTACACGCGTCACTTGACATAACTTTTATTTTCGAGGGGGACCGTGCAAAGCCGGGCGACGCAGCTAGTAAAGTCTTAAAGTCTGCCGAAATTTAAAAAAAAAAACCGCCAAATTTAAAGATTTGGAGAGTAATTAAAGCTATTTTCACGGTTTCAGCCTGCATGTGACAGAACATCCATCTGCACAGCGTGTGAGATATCTTCCTTCTTCCATTACTCACGGGAACTCGCGGAGTCGGGAGTTTTTTCTTCAATTTTTGGCTGATTTAAGAGTTTATATTTCGATATTGAGGACACAAGAGAAATGATTCATGCGTTTACTAACATGTTTTACTATGCACTTTTGATTGCTACTTATTTCGAGTAATATTCATTAAGTTAAATCGCGTTTTTCCGCGAGCACACTGACAATCAAATGTTAAGGTTTTTGTTTTTGGTACTGTTAAAATTTACAATTACGTTCACTTTCAGATAAGATACAATTTTTAATAATCTAGCTGATATCAGGTCTTGATGACTAACAAACGAAGTGGGAGATCCCTATAACCTTTTAAATCTATTTTCATGCTTAAATAACCTAAAGTTCGTCTAATATGCCAAAATTCTCATGGTTGTCAAAGTGCAGGAGAGCAACTCCCGTGAGCTCAAATGCAAATTAAACCCTGGCTGATATGGATATATTTCTTCATTTGTGATTATTCTTAACTAGCGGTACCCGAACGGCTTTGCCCGTAGTAGAAAAATTAAAAGGTCATTTGGTTCACCTGTATATATACAAATAATGGATGATGAATTTCTTGCCAATTTGCTATGTTAAGTTGCTCACCCATGGTCGCATACAGTAGTTTTCTCGTCCACGTTATGTTAATTTGCTAGTCCACGTTATAGTAATTTGTTCGTCTACGTTATGATAATTTGCTCGGTAAAATGTTCTTAAAATTGGAATAGAAAAAGGACACAATCGAATTTTCGAAAAATTGCTTCGAGGTGCTTACACCTATGCTACGAACTAATTTTATGTCAAATTTCATGAAAATCTTTCCAACAGTCTAGGCACTATGCGCGTAACAGACATCCAGAGAGAGATACAGACACTTTCAGCTTTATTTTCTTTACTAATAATAAAGCTGAAAGTCTCTCTGTCTGGATCTCTGTGACGCGCATAGCACCTAGACCGTTCGGCCGATTTTCATGAAATCCTGCACAAAGTTAGTTTGTAGCATGAAGGTGTGCAACTCAAAGCGATTTTTCAAAAATTCAATTTTGTTCTTTTTCTATTCCAATTTTAAGAACATTTTCCCGAGCAAAATTATCAACAGATGGACGAGTAAATTACCAAGTTATCATAACGTGGAACCGTAACATGAGCAAACCAATTGGCGAAAAATTCATCATAGATTATTTGCAAATATACAAGCGAATTAAAAGACCTTTTAATTTTCTACTACGTGCAAAGCCGTGCGGGTGCCACTAGTCATTAATAAAAATAAAGATGTATCGAGAGCACGTGCATATGTACATAAGAATGGACATTTAAATAAAAATATGGCCCGAACTATCCATTTTGACTATTCCCGAGTTAGTTACCACGCATTTTCCCGGGACGTAATGTACGTATGTACATATCTAGCACAACTCAAAAACGGTATACCGTAGAAAGCAGAAATTTGATATGTAGACTCTTACTGGGGTCTAGTTGTGCACCTTGTCTTTTGGTTGCAATCGGGTGTTCCAAAAGGGGTCTTTTGCCCCTTTTTTGGGAAAATCAGCATTAAGTGTGACTTAGTGACATATCGCCAAGTTGGCTTCAAATTTGACGAATAAAAATATTTTTCGAAACTGGCTTTAATTTGGAGATATTTAGAGAGTGTTCCATTGAATCACGTTAAAATTGTCGACATTGTGAAAATTAATCGCTGTAAAACGCTTTTTTTCATCGACAAACTAGTTTCCCAAAATATCCGATTCTAGCAGCTTCAGGGTAAATGTGTTTAAGCTTTGAATGGAAGTTTAAGATTATAAAAAGATGAAACTTTTTTCTTTGCACTGAATACTGCTTTTTGATTGAAGCATGCACATTTTATAAAAGTGTTTGTTTTTTTCAGGACCTGTGGTTGGTATCTTGGGTCAGAAATACAGCGTTCGTACCGTAGCCATTACGGGCGGTGTGATTGGCACCATCAGCGGAGCCTGCTGCTTCTATGCCGATAATATGCTGTGGATTAGTGTCCTATGGGGAGGAATAAATGGTAGAGTGCTTCATGAAATTTTATTTTCGTATCAGTACCTTCAAGACCTACGCACAAACTGTAGTTCTTCATGTGAAACGTTATTCTATATCATTATTAACTAAAAGACGCATATACATGAATCTTGTTCAACTAGTTTACTCAAATGCATGTTGTATTCTTTGAGCAGGAATTAGTAAATGGAGGGAGCAAATCCAATCATTGAGAAAACGCTGAGGCAAAGACTCCACAGGTCACGTGACTCAACAAGGACGAATGGTTGACACGTTTTACGTGAAATTAGCGAAGGAAACCTGATTTCTTCCAATCCTTTGCTTTAAAATCTATCACGTGATTTAAGACGTCGTTGCTTCACGAAAGAAAGTCTTATCTCCTTTGTACTCATGAAACCAACTTATCAGGTATTAGAAACGACTCGTCGTCATTTTTAGCCTAACCCAGTCCAAAAAGGTGGAGAGGGAGGGGGAGGGGTATAAGGGATATCTTATATATTATTTCTTTAGTCAGTTTTTCTGTCGGTCCGCGAGATTTTACTTATTCCTCTATCAGTTTGCTATTCAACTTTGTTAGAAATAACAATATTGAGATTTTGTTACCAATTCTGCTTGTTTAAATTGATCCCACCGATTATTTTTCTGTATTTTGTATTTCATCATCTAAATCCTAAGTAATCATCTAGAATTTTTGTTTAAATACAGTGAAAAGCTTAGTAGGAAATTGAAAATACTTTGTAAGACAAAATTGTTTTTTCCTAACTGTATAATGATCTTCTATAAAGCGAAAAAATTTAAAAACAAACGTTATATGGATAAGATTTAATTTTTGTTGCATGCTTCATTTTATGTTCATTTTGTTGGAATATGAGTGTAAACTGTTTCCTGTTTTCCCAGGAGTTGGAACGGCAATGACCACAACGCTGAACCAAGTCGTAATTGGACAATACTTTAAAAAATATCGGACAACAGCAGCTGGAATGGGATTTTCAGGTGGATGCGTTGGATCCTTCATTTTTCCTGTTCTTCTGGAGGAGTTGCTTCGAAGTTATGGGATCCAAGGAACCTTCCTCATTATGGCGGGAATAATAATGCATACTATACCTGCAGCAATGATTCTTCGTAAGCCATGGTGGGTGAAGAAAAGAAATAAGGAGAATAGAACGAAAGAACCAACTGGTGCTGGAAATGGCAGACGATTCAATACAGAATCAATGAGAAGTGATGATGTCATTTTCTCTGCTGACCTACCTTGTTTAGATGAATCTAAACCAGGACCGCACGTTCAGATTGAAAATTTGAAAAACCTAGTTGATTTCGAATTCTTGAGTCAAAATATTGACATTATTGCCGATTTTCTTAATGTATCAGAAACACTGGAAATGGATAAACGGACGCATGGGACACCTGTGGAAGTAAACGCTCACGTGAATAAAGCATTCGAACCAGAGCAAAGGAAAACGCAAGACGATTTTGCCCTAGTTCTAGAGATTTTAAATAATTACGTTGGAAATGATTGTTTAATAGACAGAAATATTTCAGCATTGCAAAAGGACCAATTTAATAAAATGCCATTTGCTCCGAATCCAAATGTAAATACCTTTCACAATAATATTCAGACAACATCTTTTTATGAAAAAAAATGGTGCTTTTAACACGAATGAAAATAATAGGCATCATGAACTGAAACAGGTTTTCATGCAAAAGCTTAAATTTCTTGCCAATTTAGAACTGTCCCAAATTTTATCTCATTTCTCACTTGAAAAGAACGAGCATCTCTGTAGGTTGCTTACAGAAATCAAAAAACTTCTCGTTCTGAATGATGAAGTCGAAAAGTCGGCGCTTAAAGAACCATCAGTAACAATTGGAAAGTTAAAGCAAATGGCAGTTCTAGACGAGTCCAATTCCAAAGAGAATTCAGCCAAAAATAAAAACGAAACGTCCACTTCTTACTCCACCTTACTAAAAGCAGCTCTGAAGCTGCATACGAAGCCTATATTTCTACTGATATGTTTTTGCAGATGTGTTCATTTCCTTACTTTCGTACCAGTGGTGGCTTTCATAGTAGATTTCACTATGGACAAAGGCCTCAAAGAAGAGGACGGAAAGTATGTGATAGCAGCTCTATCACTTGGTGACTTGCTGGGGCGCATAGGTCTAGGGTGGCTAACTGATAGAAACTACATAAAGTTACCAAGGTACATGTTATTGGTAATGCTTCTGCAAGGGTGTTGTACTGCCGTTATGCCATTCGTTAACACAAAGCCCGCACTGTTTCCGCTTCTGTGTGTGTTTGGACTTCTTCAGGGATCTCTGTTTGTCAGGCATCCTGTGTTGGTCAATAAATACATCGACAGTAATGAACAGTCAATTGCTATGGGTTGTATGAATTTTTTCTCTGGACTGCTGGGATTCGCATTGCCAAGTTATATTGGTAAGTATGCTGATGAAAATTTGTTCACTTTATTAACGTAAACCTATTGTTTCTGCCGAGACAAAACATATGTCCCTCAAGCATTCAAACGAGTCTGTGGAATAAATTTGCATTGCATTAATATGCGTTGCATATCTCACTGGTATACCGGAGTAACACTGACAATTCAATGAAATTTCCTCCAAATAAATGGCAGCAGAGCCTCTTCCCAACCACTTCCCTAATTTTTCAATGCGTTTTTTATTACTGTAAAACATGAAACATGTGTCTCTCTGAACGATGCCATTGGGGCACATATGGGGAGGGGAGGGGGTTAAATGCTATCATTTTTAAATTTTGTTTAATTAAAAGTATTTATATTTTCTCGGACAGAATTCTTCAACAAAAGGGAGAAACAGTTTACGAAAACTGAGTATATATACTAGGAACTTCCCTGATACCTAATTTTAGCTTTTTAAAATATTGAATTACCCTTATTTAGATATCAAATGTTTAAATATGATTTTTTTTAAAGAATGGGAGATATGACAATTTTGTTACAACATATGCCCGGCGACTAGTCTGCCTGTTTAAGGATTTGTAAGAAAAAGAGATGTGACAAATTTGTTTCAAAATATGCTTATTTTATTGGAATAAGTGATGGGTCTGCCTATTTAAAAGGGGTTACAGTACCTCAAAAATGATGAAACAATCAAAAGAAAAATTTATTGCTTATTTCAAAACTAAAAACTATTCTGAACACAGGGGAAACGTTTCGTTGCTTTAGTTCAAATATTTAAAAAGTTATGAGTGGTTTTAGACCATGCTCGCTATGTGTTCTTATGCAAAAGAAAAATTTTAAATTGCTTTTTCTCGATGATGGTTTTTTTGTGTTTTCATGTCATTAGAATCCCTAAGGATTTTTTCTATTAAAGATACAGATTTAAAGTAATACTTTTTGCAATTGAGATAACATATTTGACAAAACTAGGCATTGGATAAGCATTTTATAAATTACTCAAATGTTTAGAGCATGTCAAACCTTTAAAAACCAATTTTTTCAAAAAAAAAAAAAACTTTGATTTTTACATAATTAATTACTGAACATTTTCTAATAAACTCATAAGCAAATGAATGCAAAGATTTTTAGAGATGATTATAATGATTGTTTAGCAAAAAACTTTTTTTTAATTAGTGCAAAAATAAAAAAAACCTTAAGAATTTTAAAAAATTGAAATTTTCCTCAATTTTTTGAATTTTTAAAAGAAGTAGGCAATATTTTTAAATTTTGAAAATAAATTATTGATTACGAAACAAGTAGGCATGTTATGGTTTCAAAGAATTATAAAATTTACTTAAATTTAAAAAAATTGCTTGAAAGGTACTGTGACCCCTTAAGGATTTGTAAGAATGGAAGATATGACAATTTTGTTACAAAATATACTTATTTTATTCTCTCTCACGAATTTTCTACTGTATTTTTTATTATTTTTACATTCCGTATAGTTATCTTTATTGCAGTATCAAATTACAGACGCCAACTAGTCTTACATTATTTATTTATTTTTAACGTTTGAAAGTACCATTTGCTGCGTTTACCATACTCTATAGGCGTAAAAAAAAAGTCAAAAAATTCATTAAAATAATATGACAAAAAAAAGTTTAACTTCTCGGGCGTAAGTAAGTGTATTATCACGTTCGTTTTCTTTTTCTTTTTTTCGACTTTGCCTTTTTTTTTTCTTTTTTTTTTAATTTCAAAATAAAAATGCATGAGCACACTATTATTTAGTTCTTTTAATTACAGGATACTTTCGGGACAAAGTAGGTTCTTACGATGGAATGTTCTATATCAACAGCGTCATTGGCACCGCAATTGGACTGCTCTGGATTCTGGAACCTTACTTGGTCAAATTATCTTCCGTCGGAAGAACTGAGCATGAGCTGTAGCCGAAAACTCGTGAAATTGTTGTTATTGTTATGTTTTAAAAATGCATGTACAAATTTTTATTCCTATTTATCAAAACAATTTTCAATAAAAGAGGTGAAAGAGTATTTTTCCTTTTTTATCTTATACATGGATATTGTTCCTATTATATTTTAAAAGTTAGCTTGAAATTTGACGTTGCGTTTTTTCGATTATGAAGCACTATATCTACTTTTAATTTTAAGAAAAGGCTTACGTTTTGCAGTTCAAACTCCCCGAAGACTATCAATACAATTTCTGAAAAGTATTTTCGAATCGTCTGAAGAATTGTACAAACTCAGTCTTTTATCTGCAGAATTCATTTTTATTGCAGTTATTGCTACTTGTTATTTCTTACAAAACAATACAGCGTTTTCCTTTAAATTTTAAAAACCTAAAGCTAACAGAAACATCAAAATTCTTTAAATTTGAAAGGGTCAAACTACCCCAGTACTATTTTGCATTAAAAAGGGGTTCATTGAAACCCCGAAAAACGTGTTATGCAGTAATCTGTATATTTGTGTTACAAAACGTTGAATATTTCCTGTTACTTCTCGATACAAAGGTATTTATTAAGCTCACGACTCTTTCAGTTACATTAGTCACAATGAACTTGTGCAAGAAGCAGTAATTTGATTAAATGATAATAATTATCCAACTCATTTCTTTACAAAAAGTAAAAAAAAAATCTACTTCAAAGTATGCACGTAAACATTGGTATTCTAAAAGTTTAAAAATATTATTGTAACTTGCAAATTTTTGTTAAAAACTCGATATCATTTTCGGAAGAATCTGAAGAACAGATCTGAATACGGATTAAAAAAGTACAGGGTGGTAATAAAATAACATGAGGTGTTCAGAGCCCTCTAGCAAGTGAAATATTGGACGAAACATTGCCAAATTTCATGATCGTACATAGCAAACTATGGGATTTCGATTTCTGCAGTAAAAATAGTACCAAAATTCACCACCAGGGGGATTTTGGCGCTGCAAAAGTGCATTACCTGCGAATGCTGAAAAATTAAATGCTAAAAAAATCAGCACACATCAAGTTTTTAACTACAAATGTTTGTTGCTTTCAAATAAGGTTCAATAAAACCAACACGAAATTTCAATTCGTAACAAGAGAAGAATAATACCAAAAGGCCTCGTGAAGAAATTTTGGCGCGGAAGCAAGGATTTCTTCTTGAATAATATTCATATACGATGGTGCATCACCCCACGTTGAGCTTTAGGTACTGAGTGTATGGTGACAGCATTTCTTTAATTAGCAGATTTATTAATCATGCATTTCCTACGGTGTGGCCACCGTGGTCGCCCTATCTTTCACCTTGTGACGTTCCGCCATGGGTATTTCTTAATGGTGTTGTGTTTCTACGGCATGTTCCCGATGTCTCAGCTTTGAAAACCCAAAACACATTGTAGGTTTTGGAAATTAATCCCCCCCCCCCCCGGATGTGTGGAAAATATTGTGCATTGTGTGTGCAGTACATGGAAAGTACCTCGATGTTGGTCATATTGAATCTCATTTGTTAGAAAAAATTATATTTTGGGAATAAAATTGATGCATATTTTGGCAGTTAGCATTTAATCCTTCAATATTCACAATAATACACCTTTTCAACGCCAGAATTTCCCCTGGTGACGATTTTTCGTACTATTCTTTTTTTATTTCAGAAATCGAAATCGCATGGTCTACTGTGTACGCCCATGAAATTTGGCAATGTTTCGTCCAATACTTCACTTGCTAAATAGTTCTAAACAGCTCACATTATTTCATAACCACCCTGTACTTCTATAACGAGGGAAAAAACATGTATGGTCAACGATATCTTCTAAAATATGTCTCCATATATTTCCTAGTTATGTGTTTTATAGTCAAACGAAAATGCGTTGATATTAAAATCAAACCATTCGCAACTCCAACGAACTATAGGGGGCACTGCAGTCACTGTCTAATGGCGGACGAAAAAACTAAAACAAACGCATGTGGTAACGAAGAAAATGCTAAAAGTGTTGTGACTTTTGTTCGTATGTATGATTTTTTCGATTTATTCTTTTTAAATTAATTTTCAAAGTTTTGTGGATATTCTGGCCCACGTAGAAAGAAATGAGAATTCAAGAAGCATTACTAAACGTCAAAGATTAATGCAAACTACGTAGTTCGTAGTTCTAAGCAGCTATTTCCACGATGTTGAATTCGATATTTATCAATTCTTGATAAAACTAAATAATAATTGTGGCCTGACAAGAATAACAGTTAATGCTAGAAAATTCAATATGACATTACAAATTATTATCGAAAGAAGATAATACTTTTTTGCCTTGCTTGGCTAGCGCTTATTGTTTTGCATTTGTAGCTGAGTTATTTCTCTCGAATTCCCGAATCGGTTAATTTAAAATTTTTCTGTTTCGGTTTTTCTAATTTCTGAGTTACGATTTAATTATGTCATGTAATGCAAATCATCAACAAAATTCTCACGGATATATGGTGGTAGTTTTCTTTCCAGTTGATTGACCATTATTTCTTTTTACTTATCGAATTCTGTAATCTTACTACCATATTCCACTCATGATAAAAATTAAAAATGGTTTAACTAAAAACGCGAAATCTCGCCAAGGCTACTTTGCTCTCACAATACTAAAACTATAACCCTAAACAAATTTGGCGAAACCTTTCAGCTAAGAATAAAAGGAATAAAGTAAATTATTTCTCGGTTAAACATTTTTCATTTTGTTCTACGATAATATATTCAAGAAAATATTTTGCTTATTGTCCATTCCAACTAAATGCTGCTGTAAAATATGGTTAGTTTAATTAATTTAAGATTTAAAAAAAAACATATTCTTACAAATTCATACAAAACATTAAAATTTTTTACCTTGTATAACGTTATCCAAGTTTGTTAATCCAGAGTTTTCTGGTGTTAACACGCTTTCACCATTTCTCAATCAACTCATATTTTAGAAGGAAATAATGAAAAATAACATTATTTTGAGAAGCTCGAGACTACTACTAAGGGACGAATTAATTTCTGTAGCTGAAAGCAAACTAAGACACATCGATTGCGTTAATAAATACTCAGAACAAACTGCATGTGTTTACGCCAGCAGACATACGTGGAACGCAACGTGGCAATGTTTTAGTTTTCCCGGCAGTTTTATAAATCACCGCAAGGTAGCGTATTCGAGCGCTGGAGTTGCGAATAGAACTCCTTTATTCGCCAGTTTTTTTTTCCTCCCTTCTTTCCTTTATTAAATCAAAATATGCTACGGAAGCAAGAAAACTTCTATGTTCTGCAGAAAATTTATAATAGTGAAAAGGCTAAATAATAATTTCGAATTCCAATTGAAATTTCTCTGATATTTTTAAAGATAGAATAATTTTTCAAATTAAAATCTAAAAAAAATTACACCGAATTCTATTCGCAACTCCAGAGCTCGAATAAGCTACCTTGCGGATATTTACAAAACTGCCGGAAAAACTAAAATATTGCGTTCCACGTGTTCATTTTGGGCAAAACAAACAGTTATGTGTATTTTTTTTTATTATTATTATTTGCGTAATTCATCATTTGGAATCGTCATTCGCAACAGCGTAACATCAAAAATATCTGATATAAACTGTGAGTACACATTTTATTTATCTTGTTCTGAGTGAATTTGAATAAGTATCAGTTTTTCAATTCGATGAAAAAAAGCGGACTTAACAAAATTGACTGGACACTAGAGCCATGCTGAAAAATTACTCTTTTCCTTAACCTAATTCCACATTAATAACCTTTAATCCCATTTAAATAACCTTTGTTACTTCAGCATCCAACTGAAATGGACAGTATGCAAATAAATTTTCTCGAAAATATTTATTACTGGATTGAAAAATGCAGAAAGAACGTTAAGAATTTGAACAATAAAAAATAAAAGTTTGGAATTTTTATCGCTAAAATATCGCGCCAACTTGACTTTATTGCTCTGCAAAAGCTGTCATTATCGGTGTAAGAGTTTCGCCAAAAATCTGTTTATAGGGTTTTGGTTTAAAAATTGTGTGAAAGAATAATGTATCTTGACAAGATTTCGCATATCAGTTAAATCATTTCCATGACGAATGAATTAAATGCATGATAATTTCTTTTGATATCCAATCATATAGTCATAGAAATAAATTATCTAGTGTTAAATGTTACGCTTGACAGTCTGTCACGTATGTGCACTATGTGACAAAAATGTCAACAAATGCCGGAAATGTCACGAAACTGGACATAATACGAGTATGTACTAATGTTTAGAAAAAACGGTACAAAATGAAAATGCTGTTCGAAGCAAATCAAAAATTTATGAATTCCGAATTCAACATCGTGAAATGGCTGCTTCAGAACAACTTACTGTGTGTTCTGCATTATTTTTTTACTTTGGTAATACTTTTTGATTTCGAATTTCTTTCTGCATGGGTCAGAATAACCAAGAGACTTTGAAAAATCTTTTCAAATGAATAAAGAACAAAAAATCATACATGCGAACAAAAATTTCAGTCATTTCCTAATTTTAGAAGCAATTTATACGTTACAACGTGCGTTTGTTTTAGTTTTTTCATCCGTCTTCAGACAGTAACTGCAGCGCCCCCTATAGTTTGTTGGAGTTGCGAATTAAAATTGACAGCTAGAATGTTCTAAATTGCATGGGCTTTTAAAATGTAAAACTTTATCGAGAAATTATCAGAAAAATTCTATCGCTAACACAAATCCGTGTAAAAACGAAGAAATCTTTAAAAATAACGAAACTTACTTACTTGTTAAATAAAAATAATAATAAAATAAATGAATCCGAAAGGTAATCCACTATCCACAATGAACTTGTGTGTGTGTGTGTGACTCGGAATATCAATATTCCTGAATTCAGTGAAGCGTAAAGAAAGAAAATTCCGTCGCGTTTAACCATGGAAATAGAGCCGTTTCCAAAATTTTAAAAGTGTTTTTTTTCCTGTGAGAGCATGCTTAAAAACATAGGATTTAACCATTTTTTAAATAATTTGTCAAAGTTTATATTTTTTAACAATTATTTCAAACGGTTCAATAAGCATATGACATCGGAAATGATGAAATGACATTGACTGCTCCCATTAGCAGAGCACAATATTTAATTCGCATCTTTACTCACATGTACTGGCAACGATATGGTTGATAGCAAGTATAGAGTGCAATATTTAATTCGCTTCTTGATTGTCATAACGTAGAAACGCGGTGCGCCAATCCAAAGTACATCATTTGTGACGTCATAAAGACCACGGCTTACTTTCAAAATCGGACATTTTAAAAAATCAATTTTAAACTAAGCGTTGGAAAATGAAAGTTTTTTCTCGCTCCGTGTTTTTTTTTTTTTTTTTTGCTTATTCTATCAATTTCAGTGACTAAAAGTAATACTTTTGAGTAAAGGAAACAACCCCATTGCAAGCAATGCAAAAGCGGCCAGATTATGGAAACTTTAGAAACAGTTATATCCGTAAAGCGTAGCGAAAACTAGTGGTTCCATGATGTAATTAATATTCAGGGTGTCCAGCAAAGGACTCCCTGATTTCAATATTAGACATCTCGAAAACAAAGGACGATATTGAAATAAAATAAACGGTATGTTTATTGTGAAATCATATACAGGAACTCGGAAATTAATTTTTAAAAAATGCCAACAGGTGGCGCTGCACAGTGTAATTGCAATAGAAGTCTCCATAGTGCTGCGAAGAGGTTAGTTGTTTCAGCAGTAGTTTAGTCTCTCAGATATGCTTACATATACGAAAATACGATACAAATTATCGTCCAAGCTCTTCGCAGCACTATTTATGGCGACTTTTATTGCAATTACAGCGAGCAGCGCCACCTGTTGGAACTTCTTAAAACTAATTTACAAGTTCTTGTACATGATTTTTATGGGTTTCACAATAAACATAACGTTTATTTTATTCCAATATCGTCCTTTGTTTTCGAGATATTTAAATTTGAAACCAGGGCGTACTTTGCTGGACACCCTGTATCTTACAACTGTCAAAAAATATAAATTTAAGAAGTATTATTTCCAATACACGTATATGAGTACATGCATCTAATCTTTTGAGTTGTTAAAACGACATCGCATATTTAGCAGGGGTGAAGTTATATATATAGTGCATGCATCAGATTTATTTTCTTCATTTAATAGAAACGTCATATTTTACATTTGCTCAGGTAAATGCCCTTTCAGCAACACCCCATCATTTAAATAACCTATATTGTACCAAAATATATGTAATTTGCAAATGAAATTCAAATTTATTGATCATTTAGATTTTATGAGAATTATGTCTGGTAAAACCCTCTCCGAAACAAAAGTCTGGTTACGGCCAAACGTCTGATTTTCAACTTAGGCAAATAATAAATATACAAAAATTTATTTTAAAACTTCAAATTTTTTTGTTGTTATTTTACATTGCATTAATAATGAACACGCAGCACTGAATTTTCGGAAGAAAAAAAATAATTTAAATAACTTAATGGCCTATTCTTTTTCATAAGTGCTAAGGACCTGGTGTGGGATAAAGTGATCATAGTTTGAAGAAAAAAATAATCTAAAACAATCATAAAAAAACGTAAATTTTTAATACTCAACAAACAAGTTCTTTGATAAAAAAATTAACTAATTTTAAATAAAGTACAATTTTTTTTATGGTCAACTATGGTCATAAAGTGGTTTACCAAGAATTCAATGATATTTCACGCCTGGATTTCATCAATACCATCAAAGGAAGTGTGATAATTTTATTTTCTTTAGGAACGGGTTCAAGGTAGCAATAATGTCTAAACTACCTAAACTACATAAAAAGAAAATACAGTTGGCTCTCTGCTTAACGACGCTCTATTTAACGAATTTCTCTATTTAACGACGATTTTTAACGATCCCAGTAGTCCACTAGTATTAAAAGCATTCTATTTAAGGACGCTTTCTGTTTAAGGACGATTTTTTGTGATTCCTTGAAAGTCGTTAAACAGAGGGCCAACTATGTTGCATCCAAATAGAGTTCTGAAAATGTTACTTAATTAAGAAACAAAAGGGGGTGGGAAATGATCAAGATTTTTCTGTTTAATTCACTGTATGCGAAATACTTTTAGTTCTAAGTTTCTACTTTTTAACCGATATTTAACAGCTGATTTTTTGGAGTGTGGAGGGGAGGGGTGCATAAATCATTATACTGCAATAAATTGAAAGCTATGGTTGCAGAAGATTTTTTTCAAATATTATGGGATTTTAAAATTTGCTTTAATTCAATCTAAATGCTGTATCAAATTTAAGCTCAGTTGTATTTAGTCTGTTTTATCTCACAAACAGTACATGTTTAGTAAACGTAATATTTACTTGATATATGAGTCATTAAGAGAATGACCTATGACTACTTTACCCCATCTTACTTAAAATGTTTTAAAATATTATCTAAAATCTATCCAGCTTATAGCTGATTATGCAGGCGCGTTTTTGAGACATCTGGAAAGCTGCCTGCACAACCAATCTGCTAAAAATTTTAATAAACATTTTTTTACAAAGAAGTTAATAGAGGTGTTTATATTTTAAAATGTTTCATAAGTAAACAAAAATATTTTTTTTTCACGAAAAAAAGTATTGCCAGAATTAAAATTTGTAGTTAAAAACTTAATTCATAACTGTTAAAATCTAAAATAAAAAATTTACCCTCATTCTTTCATTTATTTCGAATATATAGCTTTTTATTTTATTAATGACCACTTTATCCCATTCACCAGTTTCCCCCACCAGACTCTACTGTTTATATTTTTTGCTTGGTAGGAAATGAAGTCTAATTGCACTACTAATGTTTATACGATGGTCAAAAACTCTACTAAACGGTCTTAAGTATTTAATGTCGGTAGGTTCGTTCTAAGATCACCTACCGGAATTTCTCAAAACTGACCCTTTAAGCGGGTCGAAATTGGAACCGATTCATAGACATTTGTCAATAAATAAGCATTTATGTAAGTAATATAATTCTTCGCAAAAATTAAATACTTTAAATATTATCAGTTTGTTTGGTTATAAATTTTTAATCGAGTTAAACTAATTAAAATTAATGGATTCATGAAGAAAATATAAAATTAGTTTGTACATTTTGATGCAGAATAAAGTTGTACACAAATGCACTCAAGAAAATGTAGATGTGCAACTTCCCTTACTCAAAATGATCCATAATACACGACATCTTATTAGTTAGCTCTGATAAGTTGAGCAATGAACTTGACAAAGTTTACATGTTTTTGAGTCGTTTAGTAAAAAAAAGAACGAGTTATTGGAACGGGTGTTCGAGTTGAAATACTTTTTCGAGATAACTACGAAAGTAATGCATCTCAACTCCGCTACAATTACCCTCTCCTATTATCCCTAAAAGAGGTAAACATTGTCAAGGTCATAGCTCAGCTTATCAGAGCCAAACTATACTTAACTTTCCAAGAGGTGCGCTAATCTGATAGAGTAATCATACTTAAGAGGTAATTTCCCTTAATAGTTTTACTCCAAGATAGCGCTACGAACATCTGAGTTTAGCTATTCCTAATTATATTATAGTCCTGACTTCGGTAAAAACTTGCGTGTCCTTGGACGCACGCATTTACGCATTTATTATTTCTGTTGAGAAAAGAGAAATTCCGAGATTGGCACCAACGCCAATAATTCTCATCGACAACGCGAAGTCTAAGTTTGAAAACATATACTTTAAAAAAAAATAGACTTTTCCCACTTCTATTTTCAGCACAACAGAATCGTATCTACTTTACAAAAACTAGGACGAAGAATTCTACTTTTTAAAACTTTATTTAAAATCTTTTTACAAATTATCGTACAATGTAAAATAAATTGTACTGGAAACGTTTTACTTCCTGCAAGAAATTATTTAAGTTATGTATTAGTTAAAATCTTGACATAAAATCGCACATGACGAAATGTTTCGAAAGTAAAACAGAGTTCAAATGATAAGCTATGTACAAATGTTAATGAAAAAATGGCGATTCTGATATAAAAAGCCACACAATGAGATTGACATTTAGAGTTTGGTTGATAATGGCGGTTTGGAATCTTCAGATTTCCTGTTTTGGTATCGAAGGAGACAGGGTTCCAACTGCCACATCAAACCCACAGCTGCTACAGTTCCACCAAGTATGTAAAACACACCATCGTAAGACCCGATGTTATCACGGAAAAAGCCTACAAGGAAAATGTTAAAGACCATGAATTACACTATTGTTGAACGCTATTTAATTAAATAAATGAATAATTAAATGCAACAAATCGATGAAACAACGAAAACCTAAGCTTTCTTAGCTTCCTACTGGCAAGTGGTAGTGACCTGAAACAGAGTTGATTCTATGATTTGAACTCCGGCTATAAAAAAAAACCCAATCCTTAAAACTCAATCTGACAATCAATAAAAATTTCTAGTTAGTTATTCCAAAACGTAAACCAGTAGTGCAATTTAAAAAATATATTAATAAACCTAATATCGGATATAGGGAGATGTAAAACAAGTTTTACTAAATATTTTTCAGGACTATTTAAACGTTTAAAATGACACTCTATCAAAATAAGAGTTTTGAACATTGTGACTTAAGCTTGAATGCCAATAGACTCACTAAATTACTTACTATGATTTAGTAAATATTACTATTACTTACTAAATAGGCTTACTATGGTATGGTTGAAACCAGTCAAAGAGTTTGATTTTGCGAAGCAAATTCAGCTAACTTTGAACAAGAAACCATACTAAATGAATTTATTACATCCAACCACAGTTTATCACTCTAGCTGGTCTACCCCCCTTTAGTTAAAAATTAATAACAAATTATCGTGATAAGGGTGTGAATAACACATTCATATTTTTATAGGAAAAATACAAATAGATAAAAGAGGTTACAGGGAAAATTTGAAATAAAATTGAAATTTTAATAAGAAAAGTAGAAAAAAGGGGCTACATAAAATAAAAACTGACTCTTAAGGACTTGAAACTAAAAAAAGGGACTTAAGGGGGGGGGTATAAGTTATGAGCCTTGCGTCTGAGGAATAGCATTTGAGACCTCTGCTGCTCTTGTCCATGACATTAATCTTTAATTTGGGGACTCATTATGACTTTCAACAAACAATATTAAGTTTAAGACATGCTGTAAGCATTCGAGTTTAAATTTAGGATAAGAGATATTTTACGTAAAAATAGCAGAGCAGGCTGCTAGCTCTGCTAGAAAACTTATGAATATTGATAAAATTAGTTTGCCGATTGTTTACACATTAAAATATATGATTTTTATAAATAGTTCAAGTAGTTTACCAGCCAAGTTTAAAATACGGTTACAGGGTCTGGCATATTAAACTCTTTTATTTAGAGAGGATGCTGTGCGAGTTGTGGTAGGGAGACGATGGAGAAAATGCCATCGGTAAATTTCTGCATTCGTGACATTTGCAGTAGTAGCAGTGGCATGACCCGGTGATCATCGTCATGTGTTATGGAGGAGTATATTCGTACTGTTTGTTTTCCTTAGCCGAGACCTAGCGCCGATTTGCGCTTACGTCAAGTCTGCTCTGATTTTATCAAAATAGGGAGGAAACCCCGGAAGTAAAAGGTGCAAAAGTAACGTGTTCAGCAGCTCTTCCAATGTGTGTCCATCCGCAACATATCGCCCCTTTTTGAAATGGAATCGGTCTTGAGTGGTAGTCTTTGCTTTCGAGAACGGACAGTAATGGTTGTGTTATGATTAATCCACAGCAGGAATTTCGTATTGGGTTCCAGTTTGGCTTACATGATCCTGTTCAGAATAGGAAAACTGTTCATCTTGTAAAGATATCACTATGCGGGATTTTTCTTACATTCCTGCCAGAAAATATCTGGGAAACTGTGATAAACAGTTTGTAGATTCCTGGATGGACGCTCTGACACGTGCCACACTTTCCGGCGCGTCTGAGGTCGGCAGGGCGTTTTTGTTTTCAGTGCAGTACAGTCTTTTAAGTTTGCTACCAAACATGATTTTTTTTTCTACCTGGAACAGGATCATGTTAGCCTAACTGAAACTGAAAACTTAACTTCTGCTGAGAAGTAATTAGAATAAAAATATATCATTACGAATATACTCCTCCACAGTACATGATGTTGATCCCCGCGGCCATGCCACTGCTATTACTGCAAATGGCACGTATATTGCTATCCGTCAATACCACGTCCACCACCGTATCCCCACCATAACTCACTCATCGCCCACTCCAAGTAAGAAAGATTAATGTACCGCCCTGCATCTCCTCGTCAATGCGATGTTGAAACAGTCAAATGGATCGATTCCTTTGTTCAGTTTGTTGCAAAAATAAACATATCGATACCAGATTTCAGAAATAGCAATGGATTTTTCCTTTAAATAATTGTATATCAATATAAAAACATACTAAGAAGGAAAAATTAAACTAAATATATTCCATTTATAATTGACGTGAAAGATTGCATCACGATTTTTTGCTTTGCATCACACAATAAAGTACAATACATTCAGAAATTTTCTGTGATTTTTAACAAGCAGAAATTTAAAGATTTTTTTTTCAAAGCAGCAAATATATATTTATGCTATTAACGCATTGGACCCCCCCCCCCCCATAACTTTTTTTTGTATGGTAGCTAAGAACAGAAAGCAAGATTGTTATCAGTGATGTGTAAAAGGACTTTTTTTTAGTAATCTGATATATGAGCATATTATATACTCACCAATCATGGGCGCTAAAGCCAGCATCAGCAGCCCACCATAAAAATTCAAGCAGCCCATCGCAATAGATTCTTGATTTTTATTCATGTATGTCGTCACGAGAATCGGAAACATAATGGCAGTTCCTCCTTGCACAAACCCGTAAGTGCACATGCATATCATGAGATAGTAAAAGCTACTGTACAAAGGAATGACAATAACTAAAATACCCATAAAGAGCATTGTCATTCCAGCGTAAGTCTTCATTTTCAACAACTTCCTATCAATGACTTGACCAAAAGTCAGTCTACCAAACAGATCTGTCACTGAAAATCCAATGATTAGGAACTTACCGCTGTCATGAGAAATTCCATGATCAACTGCATAATCGATGATAATAGTCAAAACACCAACAAATAAGAATGCATAAAAAGCCATTGTGAGGCTGATTAATATGAATAATGGATTGAGGTTAGTACGTAACAATATTTTTGAAGTACTAGGACCTTTGTGTGATTTATTAAATGCGTTAGTGGGTAATGATGCTTTTTTAACTTTTGCATCGTCAGCATGAACTATTGCTTTATTTGAAGAGAGTCCAAAACCATTGTTTCCATCAATGGAATCATAATAGTCTGTGGTATTTTCCTCCTCAACGGGTTCTTCATTTTGGGATTGTGAATCAAAAGACATGCTTGCAACGTAACCTTCTTGGGCAACTTGACTCGCGAAGCTGGCGGATCTCAACCGATTCACCAATTCATGAGCAACGTTCTCCATGAAGCTAGAAGTTCGTCTTTTCCTCAAGCTACCTTTGCTTTCGAAGGCTGGGCTCTGAGTTCCCTCATTTCCTTCGCATTGGACTTCACTCTGGGACATTTTGGGATCATCTTGCAGGTTTATTGCGACTGATTTTTCAAAAACTGGTGGCAACGATCCATGGCGTTCCATGTTGTCTCGGTGATGCTCTAACTCATGCTGACGCAAAAAGTGATTAACGGGAGACAAAGCACTGTTACTTCGACATATATTTTTTTCACATCTATTCAAAATGTTGTTTTCATAATGACGTAAGCTCTCTTGTTTAGAAAGACAAAGTTCATCGCACTTTTTGTTTTCAACAGTTGTTTTATGGTACGAATTACTGTCCTCCACTTTTTGCTTAGAACTTTCAATGTCTGATACATTTACTGGTTTGACATTTTCTAACCTTTTATAGTCGTCCTCAGATTTTTCAAAGGCTTTATTATCGAAGCCCTTGTTCTCGCCCTTCTTTTCGACTTTTTCTACATTACTTTCACTCCGTATACTCCTGGAAATGCTTATGCTTCTGTTCTGTTTCTTCAACCAAGGTGGCTTTTTGAGAATGAGTGCCAAAGGGATGACATGAAGAACGAGGCCCCCTAGGATGAGAAAAGTGCCCTTGACGTCGTATGTAGCAAGAAGAAATTCTATTATCACTGGAAACCCAAATGTTCCAAAGCAGTCTCCCGAATACCCAAGGCCCAGTGCAGAAGCCTTGTACTTATCGAAATACTGACCAATCATCATCATGTGAAGCACGGTGGATAATCCAAAGCCAAAACCTAAAGTGACAATTTAGTAATTAAATAAAGTAACTGTATTAGATTAAATTCTTTTAATAGCATGACATTTGAAGTACAAATTATGTTAACTAATCATTTGAGCAGCAAATGCCCCCAAAAGCTCTCTTACCTGAGAAACATAACGTTTGTTAAGTTATTTTAGGAAAAGTGTAAACATTTAGAGAAGAAGTACGGCATCGGTTGCATTTCATTATTTAAAATTCATATTGTAACGAATCTTGAATTTCGGGCCAATAACTATTTTTTTAAAAATCAGCCGAACTATTTTAAAACACAGCAGAACCTCATTTATCCGACCCTCGTTTATCCGGATTATCCGGATCAAATTTGTTGCTATAAAAAATGCTGACCTAGATTAGTGGGATCCAACCTTTTTCTACTCGAGGACCACACCTCATACCAAAATGATTCTCACAGGCCAAAGCATGTAAATCCTATTATAGTTACAAAATATTTTCAAAATTTCTAAATAGTATGGAAAAATGTAGAAAAGGAGAGAAAAATAAAAACCAAAAGTTGTTTGTTTTCAATTCTAAGTTTCTTTTATTAAATGCATTTTTTTTCCCCAGAGAGCAATTTCTGAATATTTGGCTAAAAATTTGTAACGTTTCATTAATTGCACTTTTCGAATTGTATCATTAAACAAAACAACGCGTCTGCTCTTTGCGGATTTGTTTTGCTTCATTCCCATACTACCCAGATTGTGCGGATTTTCGTTCAATCAGATTGCCTTTGCTCCCGACTAATGAACTGTACGTCTGCTTCTTTAAGGATTTGTTTTGCTTCGTTCCAATACTACCCAGATCGTGCGGATTATCGTTCAATCCAATTGCCCTTGCTCCTAATTAATAAACTGTACGTCTGCTTCTTTAAGAATTTGTTTTGCTTCGTTCCCATACTACTCAGATTGAGCGGATTTTCGTTCATTCCGATTACCTTTGCTCCCAATTAGTCCGGATAAACGAAATTGTACTACAATCTCAGAAAATCAAAAAATAATTTTAACACATCGATTACAGGAAGCATAAATATGGTCTCTACCCCCCCCCCCCCCCCCCCCCCAAGAAAAGAACCTAATGGGTATGTGGGCTCAAGAACGCACGTTAGAAGTTTTACTTCTTTGACGTGCTCAGTACAATTAACACAAAAAAAATTTGTCTTATAATCGAAAATCAGTATAATATCCAGTGATGTATTTTTAAATTTCTATTAAATCAAACAAGGCAATAAAAACTTTTTAATGAATAATGCATTATCAAATTCTTTTAAATCGAACTAAAAGTCTATTCGTCAAAATGTTATCTTTCCATTCATATTAATATCTGTTTTTTATATCTTATTAATAGTAACTTGACTTGGATAAAGGGTAAAAAATAGACGCAATTATTTTAATAACGTCAATGAAATATTTAAATTAAGTCACTTTAGCTAAATGAAAAGAAAGCAAAATTTTTCACATACCATGAATTGCTCCCCAGAACATAGTGATCCAGAAAATGTTAGGTGCAAAGTAACATAAAATACTGCCTAATGCTGCAACAAAACCACCAACTGTGGTCACCTTCCGAATACCATACTTCTGGCCCAACAAGCCAATTAAAGGACCTGGAACAAATATTTATTTTTATCTGTGCATCAAAATAATAAACATAATTCGTTTTAATCATTCTTAACACGCCAATTTTTCTTAGCTGCTAACTATAAATTATTTGATCAGATAATCTAGTACTAGCTGACCCGTGCGAAACATTTTCATTTGACAGCGGTAAGTTAAAAATGCGATTTTTTAAGGTATTTTTTTGAAAAACAGTACCAAGATGAATTTTTTATTTATTTTTCGCCGATAGCAGGCAAAGTTGCGCCTTATTTTTGTAGTTTTATGAAGGAAGCATAAAAAAAAACACTTATATGAAATATTATTCATGATACTGTGATTTATCATGTTAAAACAACATTTTCATTTCTGACTTTAATGCAACAGTACGATTGTGGTTCAGAATGCTGCGGTGAGTTCAGATTATATATTCTCGGAAATTTGGATAAAGATCAACCCGAGGAAATCAAGTCATTCAAAAACGACAAACGCACGGTGGATTGAACTCGCGATTTTCGCGTTTCTTGCACGACTCTAATTACCTGAGACAAACGGCCTCACTCGTGGGGCTGTGTACATTAAAGTAATGCTTAATGAAAAAGAAACTGAATAATCAGATTTTTTCCGAAAAACCACGGCAATGTGAGTTTTCTGTTTATTTTTCGCCGAAAGCGGTGAAAAAACATCTTTACCAAAATAAAACCTTACTTCTGAAATTTAATTAAGTATTGAGGGAATTATGGCGTTGATACTAGAAATTACGGTACATTGACAGCTAAATAGTTCTATGTTCATGTTCTGGAATTAAAATTTTTTCAAAACTAAAATTAAAGAAATTATAACGAGAAAAAAATGAAAACTATCCCACGCTCTCCCCCTATTTGGTTGCACATTCACAAGTCAAATGCAGATGTGCAAAATATACAATCATGGATTCATTTCTAAAAATATGTTTTCCAACTAAAGCAATGGCTGCAGCAAAGCTCAAGTTCGTATGACTACAAAAAAAAAAAAAAAAAACTAAAAATTTACATAATATGCATTGTCAGAATATCCATTTGGATTTTCTTGTGTAGCGGAGATGCGCAGTATATTTGAAGATTGCATTGAGTTCCGTGTCTCCAGAGGCAAGTGAAACTCTTGTACAATTAAAACAGTGACTAAAATATACCGATGGTTCAATTACTGACGTTTTTAGTAATACATAAGAATGGAACACAATAATAAAAAAAAAATCTCTCCTAAATGTTTCGCTTACGTGATATTTGTGAAATAGCATCTACTAATCCAATGTCATGATTATGTATACCATCTGAATAAAAGCTTTGAATTAATAATTCTTGTGCCGTGTTTTCTACTAGCTGCACTGACGAAATACAATGGTTTATAAATCATACCAATAAATTTTTAATGGTAGATTTTAAAGGAACACAATAAAAAAATTTTCGAGAAATTATTCCGATTATATAACAATTTTAGTGATATTTGTAACTAAGTAAAAAAAAAGTTTTAAAAAACCCTTTGTGAAAGTTTTGAATTCATGAATTTTTTCTAACTTCTACGACCTGTACTAACAAAATGTACAATAAATATGCCGCCTAGCTGAAACTATGATTAAAAAATGCTTTTTATTTTATTTATTTTGCCTTAGTTTCTGTACATAAATGGTGCCACGCTTTGACGGGGATGGGGATGAAATTATGAATTTGTTATAAGGAAAAGGAAGAAACAACAAGAAGTGTGGCATCACGCATCTTTTTTACTAGAAAATGCTTATGAAAAATAGCGTGACATGTCATGTTATAAGGGGGGAGTAAAATGAAGTGTGACACCTTGTGACAAGAGAGGGGGGGATGAAAATATTTTTTTTAAGTGACCTCACTTATGGACAGAAGGGCCATCCCATGTGTCAGAACGGGACAATTTAAGTAGGTTTGAAGGTACTTTTTGTTTCATAAATACAAATAAAATGAGCTAGAAATTTATTTTGGATAGCAAAGGTAAAGATTCGTCATAAGAACTATGTACAACAACAAAAGTTAATCATTTTGAAGAAAAGAATTGAACGATATGCAATAAAATGCCTGTGACGGAATGGGACTCCTACGAGTCCCGCTCCGTCACGGGCATTTTATTTCATATTCTTCAATTATTTTGATTATAAACAATAACTTTTAATGTTCCACGTAATTCTTATGACAAAACATTACTGTTGGTTGCTATCAAAAATAAAATTTCTGGCCTGTTTTATTTGTATTTATGAAACAAAATATGATGACTAAACTACTCAAGATGTATCGGAACGGGACATTTGAAGTAGGTTTGCAGGTAGATTTTGTTTCATAAATACAAATAAAACAAGCTAGACATTTTATTTTGAATAGCAACAGTAAAGATGTGTCATAAAATCTGTGTAGAACATTGAAAGTTAATCATTCTGAAGAAAATACTTGAGTGATATGCAATAAACTGTCTGCGCCGTTCAGTCACGGGCATTTAATTGCAGATTCTTCAATTTTGTTTACAAACAATAACTTTTAATGTTCTACATAATTCTTATGACAAATCCTTACTGTTGCTATCAAGAATAAAATTTTCTAGCCTGTTTAATTTGTATTTTATGAAACAAAATAAGCTGACAAAACTACTCCAAATGTATCGCTGTGTCACATGGCATGATCCAGCACCTAAAATGTTTAATTAAGAACACTTTAAAAGACAAATGGCACCTACCGGACGTATTTTTCACTGCTGCTCGTAGTGTGAAAGGAAATGATGCAGATGCTCGATTGACTTGGTATTCTGCAATCAAAGAAACGTACAAGACGGAAACGGAACGCGATAGCCCCACGAGTAAGAAATTAATGAAGAAACAAGTGAGGGCAATAATCCAAGCAAATCCTTCATCTGGAACTGGTTGTCTCTTCTTTCGCCTGACAGCCATTTCGGCGGTCATGTTTTCATTCAGAGATTCGAAGATTTTTCTTTGAAGATTAGTGTGAACAGTTCGAAGGATTTTTGCGATGAAAGCTTATTATTATTGCCGGTGTTTGAAAAGCAAGAAAAGCACCACACATTTTTGTAGTACAAATTGAAAGTATGAACAACGTTTTCAGTTGGTTAAACGCATTCCTCTGTTAACAAACACAAATTGCAGTTGGAATTGATCCTAGTTAAGGAACTTTAGAAGTGATAAGAAATGTTCTATTCTACAACTTTAAACTGATTATAGTGGACAAAAAGTCATTTAACCGCACGATGTAGATGATGAATATGAAGCTAGAAAGAAATATTTAAAAGAAACGCAGTAAAACAACGTAAAACTGACCAAACTAAAAGTTGTCAAAGAGCTATGAGGAATAGAAGAGCTTTTAATCTGTAGTTTTACTACACGGCTCTGAATCTATACGGATTTTAAGAAGAAAAATGAAACAATTGAAAGGCTTGCAATTGAGACAAACACTGTCAAAAAATTGAGAAAAAGGCGGGAAGTAACGAATCGCTTTGTTTCTTTCTAAAAAGAATTTAATCGATAGCATAAAGCTAAAATGGTGATAGAAAAAGTTAACGTGTCTTTGAATATAAATATCAACTACCGTAACAAATTCTATTACTTTCGAACTTATATAGTTCTCAGGCCAAAAAAAAAACTTAAGATTAAATTTAAATGATTAAAAAATCAAGTTCCATGAAAATATAGAATCCAGGAGTAAAATATCCGACTGTTGTGCCACCAAGTATTTTCACACGCCATTACTAGAATAGTTTGTTCCAAGCTGAAGATATCACAAGCATTTTGCTTGGTAAAGGGTTGCAGGTAACCTTTTGAGAACAGCATATAAATGAACTTTGTTTCTCCAAATAATCAAAGAAACGATTGAAACGCATTTCTACAGTGTTTTATTTTTGTTGATAATATTCTAGAACTTCATTGACAGCTGGCGTAAATTTACTGTCACAGATCGCGTTATCAAAATTCACGGTAGAATCAAAGGGGCGGTTCGCAAAATTTAAGAGCTGATAAAACATTGGTGCATTTGGGTCGCTCCTATTCTTTCTGAATGTTTTTCCACTTTAATTTTTAGTTCGCGTTATACTTCTGTCAAATATTCGCAAACAAGGAATTTACAAGAAAACAGAACGTTGTGAAAAACATTTTGCTTTCCGTTTTAGAAATATGCTCTTTAAAAATCAATTACTAAGGGACTGTCTACAAACGATGTCACAATTGTTTTTCATCGTTTTGACCCCCTCCCGGGGCGTAATTTGCAGAAGAGCTCAGTTCCTGCTCAACTGTGCGTGAGTTTCAACAAATTGGTTGTTGAAATTATTGATGCATTAAAATGCATTCCAGGGGCTAGATGACTTTCTTTAGAAATTAAGCTTCTCCCTCCTTTCTCACGAAGTGTCACTTTCACTTTGCCCCTTTTTTCACGATATTTTTTACAAACATATTCTAAAACAAATGTCATACTTCTTGTTACCCCCTCCCTCTCCTTGTCACAAACACTCACAATTTTCCGAAACCACCCCCTCCCCTCTCAAAGTGTGACATCATTCGTACGCAACCCCTTAAGCCTTTAGTATTTGGTGACTTTCCAAATTTTGGCAGAGTTTAAAACCTTATATCTTGTTAACAGGGAGACTATTATTAAAAATAATTTATGTGTCACAAAAATGTTTCAGTGTGTTCTTTCGGCTACAACCAGTTTAATTTTCTTTTCATTATTTCACAACTCATGTGGCTCCTTGGTAAAGAAAACAGAGTGGTGCATGATGCCATCGTAGATTCAGGACGGTTAGCTATGGTAATAGAATCAATGCATCAGGTTTTACTTAAGACATATTATTCCCAGGTTCTATTTTTATTAATTTAAACTGTTCAAAAATATCTTTAAAAGAAAATTGTCAATTATGTATACCTGTCATATTCCGGACGCTCACCCTGATGCTGAAAGGGGTTGTCGCAGACTCCCTACTCACTCCGTATATGTCTATCAGTGCCACATAGAGTACACCAGCCGTTCTTGCCAGGCCGGCCATTATGAAATTGATAAAGAAGCAGGACATCGCGATGAGCCATCCTATGGCTTCGTCCGGGCCAGATGACGTCTTGGAAGGCATTTTGTTGGTTTATTTTTCCTTCTACTTTCTCTTCTGCAAGAATTACAGTTAAACAATAGTGTGAAGCAGAAATATAAAGATATGATATATTCTTTTGAAAATACGAGGGGTTTTCAAGAAGTAAAGTAACAAGCCTATGCTTTATGAAAATTTATTTAGGAATTAGAAATATTTCTGCACTGTAAGGAGGTAAAGGTACAGACTACTTCTCTGTATAGCCAATGTACTTCTCGAGGCATTTGTTCCAGCAGTACAGCAAACCATCGAAAGCGGTATGGAAGAAATTAACGTCAAGGTTATGAAACCACGCCAAGACTGCTTGCTCAACTGCAGCATCGATTCTGTAATGCTAATTTCCCATGTGTTTCTTTAAAGGTCTGAGAGATGGAAGTCATCTCGGGACTATAAGGAGTAGGGTTCAATATCTCCCACCAAAAACACTGCAACAAATCGCATGTAGCTGTGGCCGTATGCGGTCGGGCATTGTCGTGCAACAATAAAACGCCGGTGGTTTGCAGCCTTACTAGTTTACAGCGAATTGCCTCTCGCAATTGACTCAACGTAGTACAATAATGGGCAGCATTTACAGTTGACCATGTTTTCGTCAAACGTAGCCATTTTCTACCCGTCATTTTGTCCTATTAGTGGACACCCAATTTCATCTACCGACGCCGTTTAAAAAAATAAGATCGTCTTCGTTATCTTCAGCATTATTTTTATCCATACAAAGAGAGAATCTGCACACCCGTCTGAGCTCTTGTTACTTTCCTTTTTGAAATACCTACGTGTTTAGTTTTAAGAATTAAATTATATACTGCAGAGTTGGGAGAATTCGGCACTGGTTGATCACCCGAGCTCATTTCCGATAACCAGGCATTTTCACTCATTCCGCCCCTTTTTGGCTCACACGGTTCTGGTTTTCGAGAACTTCATGCTTTCCCATCTGGAGGAAACGAGACCTTCACCATTTTGTTTTTGAAAATTAATGTTACGATCCTTCATGAAAATAAATATAGCGTTTTTCAGAGGCTTCTGCAAGTTGTTTTTACCATGATTCGCATGTAATATCATGCTCACAAAATGCAGAAAGAGACTTCGTTATACTATTTCACACGAACGAAGTTTTGAATGTATTTTCCTTTCCTACTAAATACGATTTGCATTAAAAATCTATAAGTAATCCTTCAAAACAAAAGAAGGTGTTGATGCATATACTACCGCAAAGTATGAAACGATGGCAATTTATAGAATGCCTAGGCATGGTATATAAAACTGCTTCGCGAGGGGAAATCTCCACAAAATAATTTTTTCCACGATCTTTAGGGAATGTGAAGACTTGATTTAAATGTTATTGAAATAACATTTCTAAAATTTTACTTAATTAGAAATATTTATGTTCTTTTTAAAACAGAAATTTTCAATAAAAGTGGAACAAATCATTTTTTTTTTTTTTTTTTTCAAATTTGCAGTTACCCATAATTACAGCCGTTCAAAACTATCAACACATTTTACTAGCCATTTTTTCCCGAAAACACTATTTTCTAAAGATTGCACTGTTTTCTTTGCTATGTGCTACAGTATCGACCATTTATGTACATTGAACTTCAAATGACTTGGTGCGGGAAGATTTGTTTCAGACACAACAGCAACCATAGTTTCTTTTACTAATCAGGGACACAAAAGTTCATCACTTTGCAACGACAGAACATAAAAAACTGCAAAAAAATTTTAAGTGGACATTTTTTTCTAGTAAAGTCTAACAATATTAAAGAGTTATTTTTGCTGGGTTATCATAATCTTAATCGTTACGGGTTAAGGAAAATATTAAGGAATTGAAACAAATAAGGAAAGCAATAAATATTTAGGCTTCATTAAATGAAGTTTTTTTTTTTTTTTTTCATGCTTTTTTTTTTTTTTTTTTTTGCTTTCGAGGCCTTTTTTTTTTCCCCGAATGAAGTTTTTAAAAAATTCTAACCTACAGCCTGTTAAAAGAATACATGTAACTCTACTTACGAAAAAACTCGTCATCTTGCTTGGGATAAAGAAGGTTCCTCACGTCGTCGTGTATAACATCGCTCTCTTCCACTTGAAGAGCCTCGAAACCTGTGAACCTAATGAAAAATGTTTGACATTGGCTCCTATTTCCGGGGAAGTCTTTTTATGCATTTGGTGCCTAATTTATGCGGTATGTTAGTAAGTTTATCTAAAATCATATTCTTATACAAATTGCCATTGCTTGCAGTAAGTTCTAGGCTTAGATAAGAGATTTGATAAGAAGGCTTATGAACATCGTTGGGAGCTTGAAATAACAAATCGGAAGGCAATAAACGGGGATTGAAAAAAATCTTCTCACATGCTGTCTGCTACGCTGAAGACTTCGTACATTAATTACGATGAAGTTAAATGACGTGCAAGGCAAAATTTATTGCGTAAGTAATTTTTATGGCAGTCTAAGGAAATTCAATGAGTTTCACACCAACGCGAGGAGAGAAAAAAAGCACTTTTTAGAGTATTTTTTAAATTGAGATCAAACATGTATGCCAACGATAGAAACAATACGTTGTGTCCAATATTTTCCGGGTTAAGTGTGCTAAATCCAGGGTGCTCGACAAACTCCCAACATGTCTTATGGGCATAAGTAAGAAGAAAAAATGAAAGGAAGAAAGAAAACTTATATTGCACAGGGAAGTCTCGTTACAACGAGCTTTAAACGTCCGCTAATTTTGTTCGTTGTAAAGGGAATTTCGTTGTAATGGAATTCAAATGGCGCAATAAAAATTAAATCGGAACTAAAAGTTTAATTTCGTATTAACGGATATTCCGTTGGATTGGTATTCGTTGTAACGGTAATCGTTGTTTCACATGAATGTTTTTTTAATTCCGAAAATTAAGAAGGTCTTTCTTTCTTTTTTGTAGTTTTGGATTCTTACACAAACAATACAAATACCAACATCATTTTCCAGTAATTGTAAAAAATAGTGATAATAATAATAAAAAAACACAACAAAACTTGAGATTTTTTTTTTCTTAATTGAACATACTAGTATGTTATAATCAATTAGTAGAATTTATGAGGCGTATTCAAGTGTTTGCTTAATGAAATATATATATAACCACATTTAAATTGGGATTTTAGGTAGAAGCTTCGCTTCGAATGCCGGAGATGGTGAGTTTAATTCCCTCCAGAGCCCAGGATGGTTTTTCCTCTCTTTGCGCTGTAAATCTTATTTGTGTTGACTTATATGTTAATGAAGAAGCTCGACCTCTTGAGGCAACGGTATCAGGGCTTGATTACTGAATAGGCCGACCAGGCCATGGCCTAGAGCCTCCCCTCCCCCCCCCCCCCCACAATTTAGGGGTCCCCAAATGGCTAGAAATTTTTTTTTATCCAACAGCCAAAATTGTAAAGTTTGAATACAGGGGGCCCCTTAAAAATTATTCCGCCTTGTGCTCCCTGATATCTTAATCGGATCCTAAATGGTACCCTGTATCTTCATAGTGTTTATAAACTATAAGGCAACAACAACAAATACAACAACACATCGAGATTTTCTCCAGTTGGCTAGATGGCAGGTATGCTAAAGTTAATTGCTGCAGCCTTGAAACTTATATTGCTGATTATTGCAACGGTAATATTTTTTCAATGAAATATTATTTAGGTTAAAGAGCAATTGCGTCATACTACGATCATTTCATCATAACTTCTGTTTTGAAATTGGTTTTACTTTATTCAACAGTGGAAAAAATTATGCCGAGTCAGAGGAACAGGACCGTCTTCTATCAATTTCGAAAACAAAGCTGTAAATTTCCTTCTTTAAATATTATCCGTTGAATCACGAGCAGAAGGTAAGGATAGACCGGAAAAACTGAGATAACGGTACAAAAGTTCGTTTGCGTTGGATTTAGTAGGGATTACCAAGCTTCTTATGTGGCAAGCAAAAACGACTCAAAATATTCTTCTTGTGGGGAGGGGAAATTATAGTTAGATTATCTTTACAAAGGAAAAAAAAGGATCAGTATCATTTTTAAATTATTATCAAACCATTAAAATGCTTTCGTTAAACATCAACACAATATCTAAATATAAAAGATTTATTTTTTTCAAGATTACAGAAACTGTACTGTTTCCCCTGAAGTGAAGCAAGAGTGGTACTGTTTTGCATATCAGTGTGCTTAAGTTTGCTTTTACTATCTTTTCCTGCTATTTTAGTAACGGCATAAAAAAAATTCCCACATGATTTTCACGTGAATGTTAAGTGAAGATTCACATAAATGACGCAAAGATTAATTGGATTTCGCTTTCCACTTGAATTGTGCAAAGGTGAACTGAATGATTTTGGTTTCAGTGTAGCTAAAGTTAATAGAATGATTATGTAAAAATAACCATACTATTTTCCTAATCTGTATGTGTTCTGTATTCTACATACAGAAGTACTGTATTCTACATACAGTCCTCATCAAATCTTGAACTGGGGGGGGGGGGGGGGGGGAGCTCTGAATGAAAGATATAAGATAGTTTCACTATTCATTCTACAAATTTCAATTTGACCACCCTAGGAAGTTGACCACTTGTCTAAGTTGACCGCCTTTGCCAGGTACAGTATTAGTTCTTTTTCATAAACAGTGAAACCTGGATAAGTTGACCACTTGGGGTGCACCACTTTAATGTTCAACTTAAACAGGTGATCAACTTTTAGAGGTGGGTTTATATGATATTAAGACTAATTCCATATCTGAAAAAAAGTGGACAACTTAGACAGATGGTCAGTTTACAAGGGTGGTCTACTTTACCGGTTTTACTGCACATCTACTTTTATAAGTTGAGCACTAATGTACTGCACCGCGAATGGTCAGCTTGTACAAGTTTCATTATATATTTCAAAATAACTTACATTCAGAAATTTGACAAACCGTTTGAATAATTAAATCTCCTATAGCTTTAAAAAAAAAACTAATTTCGTCTGTATTCTCTCCTGCCGTACCGCAGCGTGCATTCTTTTTGATCTAATTTGCTGCCAAACTTTTTTTTTTTTTTTTTTGTTCATAAAAAGGTACTGAAAAAACGTGTAAAAAGTCTAAGCACTTCATAGTAATATTTCTAAAAAAAATAAGTCAAAATTAATAAATTGAATGAATGTTGCAAAAAAAAAAAGGTGATAGAAATGAAACTTACTAGATAGAAGAAATATACTTCTAGTTTCTCTCCTCCTCCTCCAGAGCTCAGCAAAATAGTCAGATTCAAAAAAAAAAAATCCAACATTGTAATTGCAATAGCAGCTAGTTAGTTATGTTATCCTAGCTATCTACCATTATTACCAGATAACTATTTATCTTTATACATAATATTTTAAATTTTATAAACACACTAGCTACGTTGCATGGTCTACCTCGAAAATAAAAGTTCTGTCACGTGGCGAATGTTTAACAATCAAATTTAATTAAAAGAAAAGTAAAATTTCCAATCAACGTGATAAAAAAGAGCAATTCTGTGATCAAATTAAAATTTTAAAATGTTTGGATTTTTTATTTTAAAAATTCAATTATTGTTATTGATAGGCCTAAACATTCCGCTTCACGGATTCACCCTCCATTGGGAGCGAAATTCCCCTTATGTGAATTCTTGAGTATCAAAGGCCCTCTGTTCCAAATTTGAGCAAGACCCGACGAGAAATGTGGATTTGTAAGTGGATAAATTGAGGTAATTTTCACAAGCTTTATTTGATGCAGAAAGAAAATCTCTTTCAAACGACATAGAATGTAAATGGGTGTGGGAAATCTTTCATCCCTCAATAAGCAATTTCTATTTCGTGAAATTTTATTTTAAAAAAATAATTTAAAAAAACTATATATAATTCGAAATGTAAAATAAAAAACCCCAGTTGCAAACACCCCGGGGCTCGAAGTAATTTTGCACCAAATTTCAAGGCTGTAGGTGCTGCGGGGTTTTCTGGATGCAGACCCGCTACAGACTTCCTTTCACAATTTCTTTGACCTTATTTTTACTTCCTTTTACAAAAAAGGAAGTATTGTATTCGCGAAAAAATTTTCACTCAAAAATCGCCCTTAATTTCCATTTTGCTCACCCCCAAATGAATGTTGAGTTTTTTTTTCGATTCGACCACATGCGGAAAAGTGCCTAAGAATGTATAGACACGCGAAAAATCCATTTTGACCATCACCGAGGTAATTACAACGACTTTTCTCGTGACGTCTGTATGTATGTGCGTATGTGTGTATGTGCGTATGTGCGTATGTGCGTATATATCTCGCATAACTCAAAAATGGTATGTCCTAGAAAGTTGAAATTTGGTACATAGACTCGTAGTGGGGTCTAGTTGTGCACCTCCCCTTTTGGTTGCTTTCGGATGTTCCTAAGGGGGTCTTTTGCACCTTTTTGGGGGGAAATCATTGTTAATATCAATGCAAACTTAAGTGGTGTTATAATTTGGTAAACACTTGGTGACGTATCGCCAAGCTTTTGGTCGCCAAGTTTTTTCGCCAACTTGGCGACGATTTTTTTATTTTTATTTTAATCTGGTTTCAATTTGGCCACTGTTGGTGATATTTAGAGAGTAAACTATTGAATCATATTAAAACTGCCAATAATGAGAAAATGACATTAAATTGGAGTAAAAGGAAGTCATGTGATGCACACATCAGCTCGTTTTAATATATAAAGAAAACTTAACTTGATTTTAAATAACTGCCACAAAATATTTAAATTGAAATATAGCATACAGCTAGTTATTGCAATAATTATACGTAAGTAGTGGTGAATAAGCATTTGAGAAGAAGCATAGTCAATTTTTAAAATGAATCACAAAATTCACACAAAAAATGTCGCATTAGATATTACTATTTTTGTGGACGAACTAAAGTTTCTGAAGACCAGCCAAATTTTCTACGTAGCGGTGCGTCTGAGCACTGGTTGAGAATCCGTTGTCAAATCGTGAAACTTGTGTTCAATTATAATATTTGCTGATTACGAACTTGTTGAAATGAAATATTTGTAAATCTTTAATTAAAGAGCAAAAAGCAACTCTTTTCAATCTGCTAGTTTTTTCATCAAGAAATAAACCGTATAATTTGTGCACGAGTCCCGGAGTTTGTCTAATATGAACACGTTTTTTGATTTAAAAAAAAAAGATAACTCAGCAGATGTCTGTGAAGCGATATTTTCCTACGTCAGTTACACGTGTCTCTGGCGTAAAATTGTATTAGCGTGATTTGTCGTAGCAACGGAGATAATAGTAAACAATAGCTTGTTTATATTTTGATTAACTGAATTTGATATGAAACAAAAACTTTCTCTAAAATTGACCAAAAACGCATGAATCATATTTAATTTATCGTTAATATTTTACGAAAACTAAATTCAATTTTAACAAAATGTAACACAATACTGCTGATGGAAAGTAAAGCGCAGTATCAGCAGAAATGAGTTTTTGAGAAATTTGAAGAAACGCGATTTGAATTCTATATTAACAAAAGGGGAATTGTTGGAATTCAACATTATTCCAGTGTTTTATTTTTAAAGTCATTCCACGCCAAATCAATGGACCTCTGAAATTGACCCATCGTCGATTTCTACAAAATTTACTGGTTTGAGTCTACCCAGGTGATTATAGAAAAAAATAGCTCATTTAAATTTTTTTACCATTCGTTTTTGTGTGAGATCCCCACCCCCCACCCACCTAAAGTACTCGAAAACTGTCAAAAAGTAACATTTCGGAAAAATGTTACTTTTAAAAACAAAAATTCCTTTTTCTCAGCTTCTATAGGAGATAGAGTGTCGCTCTTGTGGTGTCATCTTAAAGCTCCTTTAATAGATTTTCACATGATATGTCACTTGGCATGGTTACGTCACATTGATATTTCAAGGTCATGCAAATCATTATTTGACCTTGAATATTTTTAAAAATGGACTTCTTAAAAACCTGACAAAAAAATCTTTTTTTTTTTTTTTTGCTTACTAATGTGGTTTACACGTGGTAAAAATTCCAGAATGGGACAACATTGGTATCGTACTGAAAATTAATCATTCCTTTTCAATTAACAACCGCAGATTGGGAAAATTGCAGTATTCTGCGGAATCGAAGTATTCCGTAATTAATTTTCAGCATGATCCCAATTGCTGTCCCATTCTGAATTTTTTACCACGTGAGCAAAAAGTTTTTTTTTTTTTTTCAGGTTTTTAAAAAATCTACTTTTTAAAATATTCAAGGTCAAATAATGATTTGCATGACCTTAAAATAATAATGTCATATAACCTTGTCAAGTGACATATCATGTGAAAGCCTATTAAAGAGCTTAAAAATGACACCTAATACGACTCTCTAGCTCCCATAGGAACGGAGAAAACTGATTTTTGTAGCAACCGAAGTGTCAGTTTTTGCCATTTTACGTGTACTTCGGGGGGGGGGGGGGGGGGGGGGATCTCACAGAAAAACTAATGGTTTAAAAAATCTACGGCTTTTTTTCCTATCATCACGTGGGTGGACTCAAACCTTTAAATTTGTTTTTGGTTTTGTTTAACATGCAATGAAAGGCTTTATTGTGACAATGCTGAACTCGATCCAGTAACTTAAACTGTTTTACTGGTGAAACAGTCATTTCAGGGGAATGAAGAAACGAAAAAATGGTCAACAATGAACGCTACCCACTGGAGTTTAGGGTTCATCCACTGGAGTAAGAATTACAATTTCAACTATCAAAACATCACCAAACAGGCAATGGCTTCGTTCAAATGTAGAAGAAATTTTCACCCGTCATACCTTGACGGGCGATTTTCTAGTTATGATAAGAAAAACTCAGTTTAACTGTTGTAGTATTATTTACTCTGTAATGAAAAAGTGGGATTATTTCAGCCATGAGTTCCCCACAAGAAATGCTGATATTTTATCCAGGATACATAGCATTACTACTCGTAGATTGGTCAGTCAAACAATCTATTATGGATTTCTCAGATATACCTGTATTCAGTTGTGAAAGGGGAATTACAGATTGCAAGGAAATGTTATTTATTCAAGAATACATATATAAAATGTTGTATATAAAATGACATAATGTGATGCGATATGTAAAATATTTTTATAAGCTTAAAGTCCCCCCCCCCCAGGTTTTTACTTGTTCATTTTTTCAATAGGAGGGTTTACCCTCTCTAACCCAAACTTGGGCACGACTTTGGTCTTCTGTTGCAGATAGAGTACAAATAGCACAGCGCACATTGGTTAACATATTTTTCCATCAGTTTCCCTTAGTTCAGTATAGCTTACACATTATTCACAACTTCAACTGCTGGTTCTCTAATTGAAAGTATAGTGCTGTTCTGATAAGTTGAAGCTTGACCTTGGCAATATTTACTTCCTTTGGGAGCATAGGAATAGGTACTTGGCGCTTGTTTGAGTCAAGTTATTTTTGTAGTAGTTTTTTGAAGGTATTCTTAAATCTGTTCCAATCAAACGTCCCTTTTTCACCATGCTCTCCAAAAAGAAGTAAGCATTGTCAATGTCAAGCTTCAACTCCTCAAAACAAAACGTTATCTTTCCCTCCAGTTAACTTACGCATATTTAAAAACGTTCGAATGTTAGTGCGGAAAGATTTAAGGCTCTTTTCCTGATTTTTAGAATAATTGATACAGTTACTAGCCAGTGAAACCGATGTGATACATAAAACAGGGGTGCCCCCCTTAAATATCGCAAAAACAGCCCTCCCCCCAAAAGTGAAAAATATTCTTCAAAACACCCCTCTCCCCCAAAATTTCAATGGTTCAGTTTGGGACATGACTCCCCGTAAGTGGGCACCCCTGCATACAAGGTTGCATTTGATTTTCTAGCGCGAGAGAGAGAGTGATTTTTCTTCATTGAGATTGAATTAAGAATTGCATGCAACAAATAAAACAGACAGCAAGTATTGAGAGTCACATTCTACTTTATTGAAGTAATAAAATTTTAAAAATAACTTACAAAGTTCCAACATACATCATAAAACTTAAATGCAGTTCAGAGTGGAGAAACGTCTTTCGTTTGAATTTCAGCAAGAACTGGTGGCATATTTAGACCATGCAATAGTATAGAAATTCTTAATAAATAAATTTATTAAATAGTATCAGTTAAAATGAAATAAACAGCGATTGGTGCAAAATTTGAGTTTCATAATTTTATTGTTATTGTTATTATTATTATTCAATTTGCTGACATCGTAATTATCTTGGGGGGAAAATGTATTTTTTAAATTGTTCTATTTATACATCAGCGGCGCCTTAAAAGCATATTAGGTTCAATTTACACTAATCTCGAAATTTTAATGCAGTTTTTCCATCCAAATCTTGTAAAAATTATTAAAGTCATCATTATGAAGCTTTGACAAGAGACATTTGAACCACTGATGCATTCCCCAACGAAACCATTAATATAAAAAAATTTCAACAGTAAATCGGGGGAACTGTTTTTTAAACCAATGAGTTTTTTTTCCCTAGGGCATTAATGATACGATACTCTTATTACTTAAATGTCTTTGAATTCAACAAAATTCAAAAAAAAAATGTAACTGGAAATGTCACTACAATAATTATATAAAAACGAGAACGAAGGTAAATAATATAATAAAAACTTAATTAAAAATTTGAAATCATTTCATTTGCAAAATCTTAAAATATTGCACACTACATAAATTAATTAACAAAAATTAGAAACATGAATAAAGCTCGTAAAATCTCGTTCCCCAACTTGCTTCAAGCCGAAATCTGCAATTCCACTTGTTCTTACGGAAAATTACATTATTAAAATTCTCACATCAATGAATAGGATCCTTAAAATAACAGAAGAAAATACATTTAAAAAAAATGTTAAAATCAAAAGATAATATATTGCACTGTTAGTTTAGGTCATGGTACAGGGCTCCAAACAAATTTTTTGTTTGTCTCTAATGTAGGCCAAAATCCTTTCAAAAAGAACCAAAAAAAAGAGACCTTTGTCTTAACTTTTAGATGTTAAAATTAAAGATACACTTTTTAATCGGCAGAATATGTAATCTGTCAATTTTAGATGATTAAACGGATGAAAAAATTGCATTTTTATCAAAATAAATTTTGCTTGGAACAAAGAACTATGTTGCATAAAATTATTTTACTAAATATTTTTAATTAAAAGAATATATATACAAGTAAATAAGAGAGGTTACAGGGAAAAATTCAAAATGAAACTGAAATTTTTAAAGAAAAAGGGTCAAAAGGGCACAAGGGGGGTTTTATAAACGGTCCTTTTGCACTTGAATCTAATAAAGGCATTAGAGGCCAAGGGGTATAGGAGACAAAAGGGACCAGATTTTGAAAAAACGAACTTTTAGGGACTAGATCCTAAAAAAGGCATTTCTTAAGGAGTAAAGGAGACAAAAGGGATCAGATTTTGAAAAAGTAAACTTTTAGAATTTTAACCCCCCCCCCCCCAAAAAAAAGGCAATTGGGAGGGGGGAAGTTGCCCTGCTTGATTACATTTTTCGTATTACGAAGTTAATAGAAGGGCAGACCACACTGTTTTCAGTGCTCTTAATATTTAGAAACCACAGCTCTTTAATCTCCAATGTACATGTATCTACCGTAAGAGTCCATAAAGGAAGAGTTTTTAACGTTTCTTTCCCTTTGCGACATGCCATAAAAGCCGTACGTCATCATAATGTTTGGCGCATAACTGTACTTGAAAATCGAACTTTCCCGATCAAACTCATCTGCCAAAGCCGAATAGGTGAGGTTTGATTTATCAGGCCATCCTTCGTCTTCTGAATCGACCTTAACCCCATGACGAAATGCATTTTCTGTGCGATTTTCTTGGCTTCGGGTAAGTGCTGGTTTGTTAGGAATTTGTGCTTTGGTAACATCTGGCTGCAAACGGAAAATATTGGCATTGCTTGAAGAACGTTGAGAGGAGTGTGGTCGAGAATTTGAAAAGTGATTGGTGTACATCCAATTTTGCGCTTTTGATTGAGTTTGTATATCTGAGACTTGGAGCTGCTGAAAGTCATGCGAATTACTAGCTCCGTTACATAAGTATTGAAACCCCGAGTTGGCTTTCTTCTCAGGCATATGAGGACTTCGGTTATCTTCTGAATTCATGTAAAAACCCAGCCCATATCCGTTTGTATTGGTCAAAAACGGATACTGAATATTGGATGGTGTGGATGCAGCTCCCCTTCCGGCGAAGTTCAGTGAGGGATTCTCTACTTGAATTGGAACTCCTTGAAAATTTCTGCTAGTATTTTGCGCAGGGGAATTGTAATTTGGGACGTACATATGTTTGAAATTAGATGGCGGACGAAAAGTAAACGCGCTTTTAAATGCAGGAAGTTTCAAGGAGTCATATCTGCTGCTTGCAGTCGAATGGTCGGTGTTTGGAAATATTTTATTGGTATAGAATCCCAGTGGAGCTTGAACGTTTTCCTGAAATGAATAACAAAAGATGGTTATAGAAAATTACAAAGCAAAACTTTGATCAACTTAGATTCAAATTGTTTCTGTTAAAAAACATTGAGAAAAATCATTTTTATTTGAGACCAATGCCCACCGGGATCTGCATAGAACTGACTGCATATCAAAATATCATTTTGAACTCAGAACAAAAGGTTGGTGTGAAAATTTGAAAAAAATGGCTTACCAATGTTTAACTCATTTTGGGGAGTTTAGTGAAAGAAGGGAAGTGTTGTTGGCACGAATTTGAGCTGTAAAACACTTTTGCCAAACTGCTACAAAAGTAACCCAATTCAATTTAGCGCAAACTGTCCTTTTCTATTACCAGAAAAAAAGGTAGCCATGGTCAAAACCGAAACCAAAATATCAGAACCACACTATAAGAAAATGAAAAGGAAAAAAAAATGTTGTATATGTTGTAATCCTGTAATGGTGTCCCCTCCCCTCTCCCGATATTTCCGAATACGTTTCCAGTTTAAAAAAAAAAAAAACTTTAGAATGCACCGTTTCTGTTTATGAGTAAGATTGAAACTACTAAAGAATACTTACCTATTTTTTTTTTTTTTTTGCATTAAAAAAAAGTTATTATCTCTTACAAGTGTTTCTAAGATGTGTATGTAAATGCAGCCATGTATTTTTACAGATTCTAAGTTCAAAACTAGATTTTTTTTTTTTTTTTTGATAAGCGATATCATTTTTTCATACTTTTACATTTTAACTAAACAATGGAAAGGAAATGTATGTTACTGTCTTAAAATGTCATTCCTGTGTATGTTTGCATCAAAACTTCCTCCCACAAATTTTTTCTATGGTGAAATAAATATAAATTGAATTACCTGAGGAACATATACTACAGACGACCCATGTGACACGTGCGCTAATTCTGAAGATGTAGTGGACTTTTCGTCACTCATTTTCTGGTCAGGAATAGCAAAACTGGTGTCCTGGTCGTATTTCTGGGTTATGTTCGAAAGGGGTAGTCGTTGGGCAATAATCTGCTGTGTAAGGACAAAAAAATAAATAAATAAATAAATAAATAAAATAAATAATGAAGAACGAAGAGTAGTCTGGCCAATAAATGAGCACTTAAGAACAATTTTGTTTTCGAATTCATAATATCATTAAAAGTTGCAGAATTTGGACTCTAAGCCCCCCATTCAATTACTTAGTTGAACCAACTTTCGAACGGGCGGTTATTAGGATGTGCAACCAGGTAGAAAAGCGAAGGAATCGCCCGGCATCCTTCACACGACAGTCAACTCATCAGGCACGGCAGCCACGTGTGCCGTTACCATTCTCATTCCAACAAATTGAATCAACTAAAAGGAAGTTGAAAAGCGTTCTCTTTTCACACGAGTAAGCTAGTTGAGTCAACTTGGTTCATTTTTAACAGCGTTGTAGGGCGGCTGCTTGAATAAATTCGGCTTAGTCCAGAGACACAAGACCTGAAATTATTACTTTTTTACATTTTTTTTTTTCATCTATGAACTCTATTCTTTCGTAAGGAAAACTTGATTCAGCTAAGTTGCCTCGTGTGATGCACAACGAAAAATGCCAGTCAACTAGTTAACAGGCAACTTTTTCAAAAAATTGATTCAACTAACAGCCTCACGTGTAATCGGAGTTTTAGTTCACTTGGTAACAAAAATAACAATGTCCGTTCACTTGTGAGAAAATATGTGAGAGATTTCACAGATTGTGAAATCTCACATTAAAAAACTGAGTGTGGCTAACTATGAAAAAGATTTTCAGACATTGAATGCTGAAATCCCATTTACAGACTTCTTTCAGAGATTAAAAAAAATTGCAGGAAATCTTGTAAATATCTCATATTTAAATAATTTAAGGCTGTGAAAAACCCGAAAAGAATTTGTTCGACCATCAGAACAACTTGACAGTTGGAGCAATGGAAGTTAAAATATGCTACAATCAATCGAAAATTCAAAGCCCATCTGGATTTAAAAATTCCCAGACTATTAAAAAAAAAAAGAAAGAAAGAAAATTAATATCAAAAAGAAAAACCCATTAAAATAAAAAATAAAAAATATTGTAAAAAAGAGTTCCTTTTTTTGGGAGTTCTTGTTACAAATTGAGAGAACAAAACATTACAATGGAAAAGAAACACAACACGTAAAAAAACATAGTTTATCTTCATAACATATTCCTCAAAAATTGTTTTGAAAATTTTGCAATTCATTTTAGAGAACATCAGAAAAAAACAATAGTCACTAGCTTCTCCAGGGAGTCACACGAAAATGAATTAATGAAAGAAGTTTAAATAGCTAGCAATCGAAAGAGCATATTGAGATGTATTTTTGACGCAAAAATGATTTGCTGTTGTGTCCACGTTATCGAGATATAGGCTCCTAGAGTTTTAAGAAAAACATCAAATTTAAGGACTTGGCAGGAAATTAAAGCTACCAGATTTCGCAGTCTACTGCCCATCAGTTAACGTGTAAAAGATGTCTCCCATTACCAGGGGCGGATACAGAAAAACATTTTAGGGAGGGTCATGCTGTAGAATGACCCCCCCCCCCCCCATAGATGAACCTACTGCTTTATGTACGAAAAATTTCTGAAACTGCTTGCAAGTAAATAAAAAGCACAAAACGGCCAGGAATAATACTCCTAATAGGGCATAAACGTTGCAAATTAATTTCATGAGAAATAAAACGATGTAGTTCAAATATTCACTTTCAAAAATAGTTAATAAATTTATAAGATACTGTAATCGTCTACATTTTATGCACAATCTGGTTGAACACAATGGCGACGGATACTGTTCTCGACGGTCTAGGGGGGGGATGACCCCCTTGATCTTCCCCTTGTATCCGCCACTGCCCATTACTCATAGAAACTCACTAAATTAGGCGAGTTTCCTTAAAATTTAGGCAGACTTTAAGACCCTGTGTTTTGATAACGGGACGTTAGAGCAACAAATGTATGCGTCGAAAGAAAGGTTTTACTACGCTCTATCAAACGTTACTTATTTAAATTTGTTTCATTGTTACACTATCATATCGTTTCTTGGTTAGTATTAAAGTGGAAATTTGATGTCTGAAAAATCGGTTCGTTTTAGTTCTGTACGCTCAATTCCGTTCAACTCTCAGGGTGTCCGAAAAATCCTTGACACATTTAATAAATTCATGGAAAACCAACAAATTGTCGTATGAATTTGCTGTTTGAACAACCATACTACTTCACAGGTTCAAGAATTTTTATGACACCGGAAAAAAAATGATAAGGGGAAAAAAAGAAGAAAAACGGCCTTTTTCTTCTTTTTCCCCCAGCTTTTTTTTTCGATATCATAAAAACTCTTGAACCTGTGAAGTAGGGGTGCGACATCGATGTCGATGTTTTGGAAACATCGATGTTTTTGTTAAAACATCGATGTTTTTAACATCGATGTTTTACTTTCGGTGTTTTTGGACCATCGATGTTTTGGTTTCGATGTTGATGTTTTTGCATTTTAATTGAAAATTATCATAAAATTTGCTCCAATTTTCTCCCTAGGTAATTAAGTTTACTAATGGAGTTACCAAAAAAATATCATTTTTTGCCCCCACTTTATAAGATTAATTTTTCTGTGTAGAGGATGGTTTCTGGGAAGATCACTACAAGTGTAGTAGAAGATGAACTAGAGAGTGAGGTAGAGGTCAAAGCTATTGGAAGAACCTGACACTGGTAGTCTGGTGCCAAAACTTGCAGTCTATATCAAGGCTCCAGTTCCTAAACTAAAGAAAAATCCTATATGTTACTACGGTGAAAATTATAGCTTTAAAAATTCAAAGCTGGTAAAAGTTGCTTTAAAGTATTTGATAGTGATGGCAACTTCTGTTCCATCGGAAAGAGATGTTTCTCTGACTGGTTAGATAGTCTGCAAAAAGAGAAATGCGCTTCGGGGGGACAAAGTAAATAAACTTCTTTTTCTCCAAACTGTCAGCACCAATATTCGGGGTTACTTATCGACTTCCTCCAACAAGTCGCCCTCTATTACTGACAATTTGTGTTTAATTATTAACTAACAGTACAAGACATACTGACCACCTCTGGCAAGTTGAGCTCCGCTGCCCGACCGATTCATTGATTCCATTACTTGAAATAGGGGTGAGAAAAAACGGCTTATAAATTTGCGGATTTAGTTGGCAGTGTATTGCCCATTTGGCGAACAATACTACTATACCTAACTATTAGCAAGCGGTTCAGGATTTGCTCGCCAATAAAAGGATTGCAATGGTTGCCCAACCAACGCCTAACAATGTCTTTTTATACCGATTACTCTCCCTTGAAAGAAATGGACTTGTTCAAGGCCATTGCTCAACTTGTCGGAGCTGAACAGTATTTCTTGCTCTTAAAAATAATTGTTAGAATCACGGCCGGCTCTAGTCGATTTGCCGACCCAGGCATGTTGACAGGAGCAGCCCCTGGTCTATATGTATTTTTTTATCTTAAATCATCGAGCATACGAGGGCATACACGTACTGCTGATTTTGAGCTACAGAAAAAAAAAGGAACTAATTTGAGTTTTTCATTTTCCCTCTTATTTTTTTGCCTCTTTACATATTGCCATTATGAAATTGGCCGCCCCTAAAATCTGTCGCCCTAGACAGTGGCATAGGTCGCCAACCCCAAGAGCCTTGCCTGGTTAGAATTAATTTTATATTTTTAAAATAATTATCACAACTTTTTCGCATCATTCAACTGACGGTAAGTGCTATGATACATTTTTTTCATAGATTCTTTTTTGATGTAAATTTACTATTAGTTTCATTTAGTTTGAAAATATTTAACTATTACTATAACTAGTTTGTATTAATCAGCGCTTGTCTTATATTATCAGTTTTTGTCCTGCTATAATACTAAGATGTTGCGAATTTATTCTTATTAAATTATATTCATGGTTTGAGATTTAGTATTTTCAATATATTCGTCGGGTATTTATTCTTTTGTATTGCTTAAATTAGTGTAGTATACTCCAAAATGTATGTTATATATTAATAAAAAGATCGATGTTTTAAAACATCGATGTTTTTTGGTTGATGTATCAATACCATTGATGTTTTGATTTCTAACATCGATGTTTTGCCAACGATGTCGCACCACTACACTGTGAAGTATAATTGTGCAAACCGCAAATTCATACGACAATTTGTTGGTTTTCTATGTATTTTTTAAATGTGTCAAGAACTTTTAGGACACCCTGTATTTCCGAACTTATAAAACACACAGCAAAGAATATTAACGGCATATCGTCAATAATAAGCTCATAAACAATTATATGGTTTGCTGCGACGTTTAAAAATTTTTTTCATGAGAATATATCATCAAAATTAAATTTGTTCTTCTACTGCAGCAGTTTCGCTCATGATTAATGCATTTATAGTTCCTTTATTTTTATTCTAATTCCAGTGACCCACGGCCCGCGAGACATATGTGACTCGCGAAGCTGATCCATGTGGCCCTTTGAAATGTCCCCTGGAACAAATCGAGAAAGATAGTTTGGAGCCTTCCAAACAACCAATGATTTTTATTCTGCATGATTGTTGCAAATTTGACGTCCAATAGTCCGACTATCGTTTCTAAAAAATAATTATAAAATTAAAACAAAGGACCCGACTGCGTAAAAACCAAAAAAAGAAAAAGAAAAAAACTAAAAAGAAAAAAATATAAGCCCAGTAGTATAGAATGTTATTAAATACTGCTGAATAACTACAACATTGAAATAGTTTTATAATCGATACACACCCCCCCAAAGAACAAATCAAAAATTCAAAAGCGGAATAGAAGAATCAACAGTCGGGACTCATCCAAATTTTACGGGGTTCCTTGATTGGTCAAAAACGAATGGGTCCCAACTGTTAATCCTTCTATTCTGCTTTTGAATTTTTGATTTGTTCTGTTTTTTTTTTCCCTTTTTATTTATTATTATTATTATTATTATTATTATTATTATTATTATTATTATTATTATTTTGGTTTTTACGCGGTTGGGTTCTTTTGTTTTTATTTAATAACTAGTGGTACCCGCACGACTTTGCCCGTAGTAGAAAATTAAAAGGTCATTTGGTTCGCCTCTATATTTACAAATATGGGATGACAATTTTCTCACCAATTTGCTACATTCATTTGCTTGCCCATGTTACGGTTCCACGTTATGATAATTTCGTAATTTAGTCGTCCATGTTGTGATAATTTGCTCGGTAAAATTTTCCTAAAATTGGAATAGAAAAAGAACAAAATAGAACTTTCAAAAAATCGCTTCGAGGTACACACCCCCATGCTACGAACTAATTCTGTGCCAAACTTCAAGAAAATCGTCCGAACGGTCTAGGCGCTATGCGCGTCACAAAAATCCAGACATCCAGATAGATATCCAAACAGAGAAACTTTCATCTTTATTATTAGTAAAGATTATTTTTATTGCCGCTTTTTAATTAGTTTTCATTGACTTAGCTATTATTATTATAAGACGGTAAATTTTGCAATCTTGTCATTTTATGGAGAGAGTTCATATCGTAAGTACTATTAAGTAACTTGCGATGGTCTCTATATTACCGATTACATTAGTCAACAAAAAATAACTTTTTGTCTGCGTCCTGGTTTTAAATAGTCAATTCCTACTGATTTCGGGTCGAGAAAAACGAATATAGTAGTGGATTTGTTTTATTAAACTCTTGTTTTCCAGATACATAAAAGCCCACTGGAGAAAGCACAGCATTGATTTAAAGGTAATGTTAAAAAGGGAAAAAAATCTGCGCAATAAATATTATTAAATAGGTCCTGTTTTATTAAACAACTAGTGGTACCCGCAGGCTTTGCTCGTAATAGAAAAATTAAAAGGTCTTTTGGTTCGCCTGCATATTTACAAATAATGTATGGTGAATTTTCTCGCCAATTGGCTTGTGCCCAGGTTACGATTCCACGTTATGATAATTTCGTAACTTACTCGTCCATCTTATGATATTTCTGTTCTTAAAATTGGAATAGAAAAATAACCACATCGAATTTTCAAAAAATCGCTTCGAGGTGCACACTCCCATGCTACAAACTAACTCTGTGCTAAATTTCATGAAAATCGACCGAACGGTCTAGGGGCTATGCGCGTCACAGACATCCTCCGGACAGACTTTCAGCTTTATTATTAGTAATTAAGATGCTTATTTTTCGGAAAGTAGTATAGTTGCTTTTGGCTTATTGCTGTAAACGCTTCATTTTCGATTGCTTTCTTGTACGTCAAAGAAACACCATCTCTTGTAATAGTTCAGCAGCATTTGGTGAGCATTAACTCAGCCCAATGACCCTGATATCTGCGCAGGGGCGGCATTTCAGCATTTCGTTTGGGGGGTCGAGTTTCTTGAACATGAATTTCCTCAGAACGGTATAAAATACATATTGTTTTTCACAAGAACTGATAATTAAATGGTTTTAATGTTAAGAATAATTAGGTTTGTAAAGAAAAATTAAAATTTTTTCGACCGAAGCTTTAAATTTATTTTGTTATAAGTTATCTCACAAAATATCTCGGTACTAGTTTTTATTTTTTAGTAAAGTTTTAATCTGCTATTTTTGGAGTCGGGAAGAACAGAAAATTTTGTAACTATAGTTAATCAATATCCAATGACTTAATTTATTGCCAGTATAGCTAAAGAGGAAGGTCTTGCTTTGCCTCATTGCGCTTCGAAGGCAATTCTCTAGCCTCCTGAGACACGCAAGCCAAAATTGGTTGACGTTCAGTTCTCCTACAACTTTCTGGTTGTGTGCGTAGTTTTTTACACCGATGAAGAGGCTCCATTTTTGTAGCCTTGAAATAGCTATATGCTGTATTTTCGTGTAAATTTGTGCTTTATTTACATCGGTTTTTCAATTTAATCACGGAAGTCATCTTTCAAATGACTGACCTGATTGAAACAGTCAAAAAACAATGGAAGGAAGAAAGTTATGTCAAAAAAGCACATTTCCTTTAGATTCATCTCTTTAAAATAACCAAGAAAGCTTTTTAAATAGGCTAGTATTTATTTTGTGTCATTAAAAAGTATAATCACAATTCACAAAACAATTCCTCTTCCCTCATGCTATTACTTATAAGTGTAATATTTTCTTTTTCGCTTTCTATAACCAACCTACATAATATTGAAGTTAAGACCAATAATAAATATATCTCATTAAATCCTGTCTCAAGTTCTTGAGAAACTGAATTGATCAGTTTATTCAAAATATTGATTTAATATTTTGACTAAAACTTCATCTGGGGTTTTGTCACCTCTTCCACATTGGCATACATTAAAAACTGTTACGAAAAGTTCTGTCACAAAGTTCCACACCTGGTTCAAGTATGCATTAATGCGAAAATTACTAAGAGTTTCAATTGTCAATCCAAGAATTAAGATTAGCGAATTAAAATTTTTATGATAGAGTGTAGCATTTATCAAAAAACGCTCCGCAGTATAAATAAAGTAAATAAAAAATTCAGACAAAGGCATACATATTAAAACGACATCAAATTTTTTATCAATGAAAAGGTCGCTTTCCAGTAATTCTTCCAGTGGGCTTTTATAACTCTTGAAGACCATCTTGTGTCACTCGGAGATTGTCAAGTAAAGAGCCTCAAGATAGATTTGTTGATGTGAAAGTATTTTTTGATGTGAGATGTTTTTCAAAAATAGCATATCTTTACAAAAAGTTCCCATGAAAGCATATGATACATCGAGTTGCTAAAATGTGTTTCTAGTACATGGCGTCAATGAACACTTACTAGCTGAACATTAAGTTATAATATGAGCATAAAAATTTATGTAAAATGACATGGAATTTACGCGTAAAAATTGCACAGACTCTACACTGTACGGGTATCTCATACAAGATGTTCCATCATAACATAGATTACTCAATTTTGAAATATTTAACCCATATGAAGCGATTACTAAGGCAAACACTTATCCTCCATCAGTTTTTTGTGTTCTGAAAATTCAGGCAAATGATTTTTCTAAGTTATCTAAATAGAATTTTACCATTTTATATTATTCTTAGTGAAAAATTTGGGGGTGCAACCGCCCCCTCTCGCACCCCCTATTTGCCGCCCCTGTATCTGCGTACCATTGTAACGATATCTTGGTGAAACCTTTTCTCATGCTCACTGCCAATAGCTTTGATTTTAAACAGAATATCCTAGAAGAAGTGAACAAAATCGAGTTTCAATGACACATCATTCATCAATGCAGGGGCGGATCTAGAGGGGGGCCATGGGGGCCATGGCCCCTCCCAAAGCCTTGTGATTGCAGGAATTTTTTTAAGAAAAACAAAGAAAAAAATTATGAGAAGATAACAAAATTTAACACATGTGTTATACTGAAAAAGAAGCATAGGCCTTAATTGGGAGATATATTATGTCCCTACCCTCAAAACAAAACTTAATTCCAAAAAATTTTTCCATCTTTTACATCATTTCTTGATTCCAACCACAGACACATGGACGATCTCTAAATGCTGCTGTTCTCAGAGTATACCTATTGTTTACAAGACCAAAGAGCCTAAATTTTAGTTTTTATGGCTTTAATTTCGAAACTAGGGAGAGAACCTCTTTTTCCCATACTCTTTCACAAATGCCTTGATATGTAGTAAAAAAATTGCATTTTAAGTATTTGGCAAAAATGTCAACGGAAACTAGTTTATCCAGCCCTTATCAGTTAACTTGCTTAAAAGCAACTTAAATGAAATTTTTTGGGACTTCAATTACAAACGATCTTTGATAGGACCCCCTCCCTCCCTAGTTTATATCGTGATGATAGCTTTAAAAGAAGGTTTTTGGAGGAGCTCACGAATTTTCCATCTCTTTCTAAAATATGTATAAAAATAGTTAAAAATGGAGTTTTTAGAGCCTCAAATACAAAATATTTCCAGAAAGGAAGGATTCTAAGCACCTTCACTCTTCCTTAAATGTAAGCAAACATTACCTAAAGGATGTCCTGATACCCCGAAAATTAAGTTTTTAAAACTTCATTTTAATAAAATTTCTGTTGATTTCGGAGTTTGTTCAAAAATTTCGGATGGCCCCTCCCAAAACAATTGGCTGGATCCGCCACTGCATCAATGATCATAGAACTTCCGTAGGGAATGCTTGACCAACTGTTTTTAGTTCTCGTCTTCTCTGTTGCTTTGAAATGCTTGTAATACATCCTTACTTTTGGGTGCTTTGTTCACCCCTCGTAGTTTTTTTCCCAAAACAGTGATTTTAATAACTGCGCGCACTGAAGTGCTGTTAAAAATTTTCTCCTTAACTTTTGCTTCAATATATCTTCGAAATTTCCCTCTAAGGTATTGGAAAATCGTCTTTGTACACAGCTTTCACAAAGTTCTCCATTATTCCCAGCAGAATGAGCAAGGGTGGAATCAGAGATGGATGGATCTAAACTAGAGGCTCATTTTGGGAATTTCCCTTCCCAGAATTCAAATTTCTTGAAGTCCATTGCGGTTTTCATGTAGTAAGATTTTCTATCGAAACCTGGAGTCGAAGTTTAGAAGAAAAAAGAAGAGCATTGTAAAGAATTAACTATCCTAGTTGGCTCTGTATCTTGAAAACTAGAGCTAATCTCAACCTTTAATGGTGATTTTCGTGTTTAGCGAGGCAAAATACATTGGAAATAGCTATTTTTGAGCCGGATGCATTTTTGGTGTTGATTTGTGTTATTAGTACCTTTAGGGACCTAACTCGGCTTAAAGCTACATATGCTTGACTTTTAGCAAAAATGAGTGAACTTAAGTCAAGCACAGCTGTATAAATAGTCTGTATAACTCACGATTGATGATGCGAGCTTGGAAACGTCGTCAGCCAAGTCTTTCTCGCAAAACTAAAAAAGCCCGTCAAGAAAGTACACGTCGCGAAACTCAGTCCCCCGAATCACGACAAAAACAAATGCAATATGTTTGAGATAATATTTGAATTAGTAGATTTAGTAAACAAAAACTCAAGCAGCACCTGCATTTGTTGAACTCAGGTAGCGTGCGACACGATCCCGAACTGACAATATGGCGACTGGTAGTTGATATGGTGAATTTTTATTACCGTCATGTTTTTAGTCATACTCCTAAGGTTGACGTAAGAATCATCAAAATTGGCCAAGTCGTTTAGCCTCTACAGCGCCACATGGGAACAAACATATACAGGGTGTATCAGTACAGCATTTACAGACTTTCAAGGCAGATAGAGTACACCTAGACGATGGGAAATCGCATAACAATACATGGTCGGAAAAGCTTTCCTGACGCGATAGTGACGACACAAAGCACAAGAAAAAAGGATACGAATAAGAGGAGAAAACATGTTTGTTATTTTTAATACAGCAAAAAAAAATGGTTTTGTCTGGTGTGCACGATAGATGTTGTTACGTAAACCGAAGCATCAGATGACGGTGCATGCGCACACGCGGTTCTTGTTACACCGGGAAGTCCGGAACACGCCCTGTATTTACGTTAACGTTCGATATTCAATGCGCCGGAGATGTAAGGTACGCATCAAGGCCCGGGGTGGTCATAATAACGAACACATACTTTGATGACGATCGTTGACTCCTTAATGTTCTTTTTTTTAAATTTTTTTGCTGGTACTAAGGATAATAAACATGTTTTCTTCTCTTATTCGTGTCTTGTCTTTTTGGTGATTTGTGTCGTCACTACCACACCAGGAAAGCGTTTCCGACCATGCATTGCTATGTGATTTCCCATCGTCTAGGTGTACTCTATCAGCCCTGTAAATGCTGTACTGATACACCCTGTATAGACTCCTTAAAACATTACCCTTATTTGCATCGCGCACGCGCAGTCGGGTAAAAACTGTTGAAGACTTCGTATCAATAAAGTAAGCATATAGTGTAATAACAACAATTCTTGGTTTGTAATTTTCTTTCCTTTTTTATTTTTTACTCCATTATTATCCAGGGCTCACTTAGTACTTAGTATGAGGTGCGGCCTGCGATTAAAAAGAGGTTGAGCAGCACAGTTAATACAGTTCGCTTATGTTCAAAATTGCTGTAGAAAATTTCTGATTTCTTAAAACATTTTCCTCCAAGAAAAAACAAAAAAAAAGCTCACCTTCCTAGGGCGTCCTCTACCTCTCTTCATTTTTGGAGAATGTGAAATATTTTCGGAATTCCAATTTTCTGAGACTTGTTTCTTATTATGCTTTTTTCTTCTTGCAGTCTGAGTCCTCTTCAAGTAAAACATGAATTAGAAATTAAAAACAATACATTTTATGCTTAAAGACATACTTATTGTTACATAATTTAAAAAGCAAAAAGTTTAAAATTAAAAAAATGTTCCATTTATTTTATAAATCACGCGGGGGAAGAAAGAAAACATATTGTTATCTAAATGTAATTAGTGTAAGATATGCATTTAAAAGAAGGAGAATGGGGCGGGTTTTGCAAATTTGAACAATAAAAAGCACAAACAATGAAAAAGCGCGATTTTTTGCAAACCAAACTAAATGAAAATGCTTCCCCAATTTAGCATGTTTCGTGTTCAGGTAATTTCCCCGTCAAAATTTAAAAAAAAAAAATGTTCGGTATACCGTTTAAACTCATTTAAACTAAAAAATATATAATTTGTAACTCAATTCAAAGGTTTTTGGCGGTATTTTTGAACAGATAATTTTGGAGCTCCCTAATATTCAGGTGAGTCCTGTTTCCTGTTTTTGAAATTAAATTATCCGGTACCCTGCTGAGTTACTGATATTTTTATACGATTACTGTTTTCGTATTTTTGATCTATTGGTGTGTATACATCTGAACTTTTCTGAACCTAAATAAATATTTTTCGATGAATTTTTTATAGGCATATTTTTTTTTACTTTTAGGTAATTTTCGTAGTTCTTCTTCAAAAGACTATTACTGATCCAATGAAACATTTCGAATGTGTGAGTATGTCTTGCAGAAAAATCACCTGCAATATTTTAAAATGAACAATGATTTTCAAAAGAATTAACGCGCTCCTGCGATGAACGAAATGATCGTTAAAAAGAACGAATTGCCCGTAGAATTCAGTGAAATAAAAATGAAGAGTCGTTTCTGCTGGCGCCATCTACCGATTAATTGAAAATAATATAGTAACAAATAAGCGGACAGGAAAATCCATTACGTAGAATATTATTTATCATTTGAGTTCTGAGTTTAAGCAGGGGCGAGCACAGAAATTTTGGGTCCCCTCCATCCGTACGTACCTACACATATTTCACCCCTCAGTTAAAAAAAAACGGGCCCCCTTCAAGCTCGGGGCAACAGGTGTCATTTCTCTCCCCCCCCATGCACGCCCCTGAGTATGAGCAACTAAAAATAAACGATGTACAAAGAGGTAAAAGAGAGAATTTTAAATTTACATTTAAAAAGTGATTAAAATATGAAGCTGTTTCACCACATGAAGATTCATAGGCGGCAGGTGCACCAAAAGGGGGGGGGGGGGGGGGGGGGGGATCAAAAGAATGTGTGGGGTTAGGGGGCGTGGCCCCTGAAGCTTTTTTTTTTAATTATTATTTTTTATTGTAGAATTGGGTTGTTTTTAAAGCTTTTAACATTTATGATTTTATGACCTGCAAAAAATGTGGAATATGGCCTCAAAAATTGGGACGGAGGGCCACCACAGACAAGGGCGCCCATATGGGGGGGGGGCTCCAGCCCCCCTCCCCCTTAGAAATTAGAACGTTCTTGCTTTTAGTATTTTAGTACTTTTTTCTTCGCAAAAATGTAAGAACATTTCTTCTCCATCCAGTAAGGAATAAGTCATTAAAAACGTCCAATTTTAATAACTCTAACCTGCACTAAAATCAGTTTCTAAGGGGAAAATATCCTGCTAAACCATGGGGAAAATATCTGAGCCCCCTCTTACAATTTTGCATATGGACGCCCTTGACCGCAGACCTTCCCCTTCCGATTCAGAGATCCATTTTTAGCCTACTTTCCCAGTAAAAGTCAGAAAAAGAAGAAAAAAGCATGAAAGAAGGCTTAATGCATCTTAAAAATATCGCAAAAAACAAAAAAAAAAAAAAGTCAAAAATAAATAAAATAATTAAATAAATATTGAAAAATTAAAAATTGGAAAGTAGGGTATTGAGATGGGGAAAAATGTCTGTCGGTCTGTCGGTCTGTCCTCCCCCCCCCCCCAAATAACTTTTGAATGAATAGTCCGATTCGAACAAACTTTTTTTTGTTCAAAAGATCTCTGCGAGGACACCTCAGTCCTATATTTCACTTTTTGATTTGAACTATTTTTTGTTCAATTTTGAACAGTTCAAAAAAACTTAACATTAGCGCCTACGGGGAAACTGAAAAAGTCAATGTAGATTCCGTACTTGAAGGCGGATTTATTTCAAACAAATTTTGTTGGAAATAGCTATTGACGCCAAACTCCAGACTCCGACTCTGAGAATTTAGAGACACCTGACTCCAACTCCGACTACAGTGCCCGACAATTAATCGGACTCCGACTCCCCGACTTCGACTCTGACTTCGTAACTTTGGCAAAAATTTATACACGCAGGACAAATGACTGACTCCGATTCTTGGATATTCGTCTCCGACTCCTTTATCCCAAAATGAGATTGACTCCGACTCCGAAGCTATGGTTTTCACTGTGAAATAATTATTGTTGATATGATTTGTTTTTATTTTCACGCTAAAGTTTTAATTTGGGTATTCAGTTTTCGGCGAATAAACTCGAAGTCATTTATGTTTCTACATAACGATATGCGCAGACGATTTTTTTTTTTTTTTTTTTTTTTTTTTGACAATGAAAAGTATTTCTTTAAGTTGACATTTTATTGTTTTTATTTATTTTGGTAAGTGCATTAATTCATTTAAAAAATTATTTTTGGCAACAGGGAAAAAGAAACGATTTTTTTTTGATATGATGTATTTATTTTAATAAGCTTATTAATTTTAATTATTATTTTTTCGTTTTGAAAGCTGTTAAAGATTTTTTTTTAAGGGAAAAAAGTGTATTAGCTGCTTTGTTTAAAAGGTGCTGCTTTTTTTTTTTTTTTTTTTTAATTTTTTTTAGATGTGTGAGGGATACTTTATTCCTAGAAATTAGCAAAAATATGTTTGAAACAATTTGCGATTTTAGCTATTTTTGAGAATATTGATCAGGTACTAGAAAGTATTAAGGGTATACGGGAAAGTAGGCTCATATAGTTCTAGACGGAACTTCTTGTTATGAAATTCGATGATTAGAGTTCATTTTGTAGTAAGTTACCGCCCTGAGCCAGGGGTAAAGGCAGAAATACTTAAAGAGTGCTAAAGAGTGATGCGTGCTAAAAAGCACGAAACTGCAGACCTCGGATGGAATAACTGAAATGGCGGTGTGTTTTTAAGTATTTCTGCCTTAGCCCTGGCTTAGGGCGGTAACTTACTACAAAATACCATGTTTTGCCATCAATCTTTGAGTTGAACCGCACCATTGCTGCGGTCACTCATCTGATGTGCTAATTCTACATTAGCTTCCAGCTTGTTTGACTCTCTTGGCTCCCAGCTCAGGGGATTCCTATTCCGAGCTGATGACTGCTAAAAAGCACGAAACTGCAGTCCTCGGATGAAATAACTGAGCTGGCGGTGTGTTTTTTAAGTAAAAGTTCATTTGTTTGGAATTTTTAATTGTTACTTGGTAGAAAAATCATTTTTCAATCAATTATTAATTTTTAACTCTGAAAAGTGAATGGGCAGTTGCCCCCCCTTCCCCCTTGTATGTGAAGATTATTTATAAGTCTTTATAAGAGTTCGATGCTTAGATTTAAAAACACAAAACAAAAAAATCATAGCTTTTAACTGCAAAAAGGTTTATAGAAATCAAATAAAAAAGATTTATACACCGTTAGATGTACACACACATATATATATTATCTACCTCATTAAAGCACATGATTAATTTAAAGATTGAAAATACTTTAACTCGCGCAGGTACATTAATACTTGAATTGAAAATTCAAGTATTAAACAATCAATTATAAACAAACATTGAATCAAACTATTGTGTTTTCAAGCCGAAATTATTGTTGTTTTGTTCGGAAGGTTGCGATTCATATTTTTGAGGATCTTGTTGATTACTTATAATGAAATGGAACATGAGCTAAGTCTTCATTAAGAATGAAAAGAGTGAAAATTATAGCATCAAATCGTGAACATTTGTACACAATGTAGGACATTTACAGCGATGTTCCCATGGGATATACTCCATATACGCCGCATATCCTCAAACATTTTTTACACATATACCGTATACTCTCAAGCTTCAAAAATTTTTATATTATGACAAACAGTCAATTCGCGACAGCTCGAATTCCGATAACTCGAATATTACTATAACTCGAAGTTTTTATCGAGTCCCGATCTTTTTGTCTTTAATTCCATGCTAATTATGCTCAATATCTCGAATTTAACTTCGTTAAACTCGAAATTTTTTCAAAGATTAACTTGAAATTTATTTTGAAAGGACGAAAAAAAGAAAAAAATATATAATTCAAGTGACTATGAGAGAAAAATTCATTCACCTTCACATGCAATTCCTTCCCAATAGACCTCTAAAGCAAGGAGAACACCTGTCGAGCCAATGTGCGATAAATATCGAGAATTGATTGTATTATGCATATGATCGCATACACATATTGTGCGTAATGGATTACTATGAGTATGCCCTCAGAAAAATTGATGGGATTGGGAACATCACTACATACACGCCCCTAATTGTTTTTCATTAAGAATCTCACAGAAATATTCATCTCTTCAAGATCTTTATTTTTTAAGCAATGAGCATAGTGAAAGAATGGATTGAATTAATGTTTTTTTTTTCTTCCTTTTTAAGTTTGGTACTTTGCTGTTTTTACAAGTTTGTTTATCTACACGAAGTTTTTACTGTAGTAATAGTCGCAATTTAAGCTATTATTGCAAGAGTTTTTCTCGCGAATCTTAGAAAACAGTTGTTTGAGTTCCTCCACGGCTCTGCGACATAAAACATCGAATATAGTAGAATATATTATAAATTGGAATTTTTCTTTTATATTTTCTTTTTCAACTGTTTAATAGATGGCGCCATGTAAACCGAAGTCTAATGTGAATAGCTTTTAAAGATTGTTTGGCGCCTTTAAAATCATTTATCTGATTATTTTTGAAAACAATTTTCCAGTTTATGCTTTTCAGGGAAAATCAATTTTTATTCATGTTTAGCAGTAAAGAATTCCAATTATTTTGATTAAAATGAAATATATCAATAAATACAAGGCTGCTCCTGCCCCCCCCCTTCCCCCAACCCAATCAAAACTCTATAATTAACCCCCTTAAAATTTTTATTCAGGTCCATGAGTCCCCCCCCCCCCCTCTCTGTACATTTTATCAGAAACCATAATAAATAAGAACATTGCTCTGAACTACGACTCAAAGTTAAAGTCTAACAAATTAGATCAGTCGGAAATTTTTAATAGAGCTGTGAAAAAGGAATGTGAAAAGAATCTACCATGTGATCCAGAAAGAGAAAAGCAAATTATATCTTTGCAATCAGCGAAATTAATCAATTCGAAGCGTGTTTTCACGCTGGCATAGAAATTCCCGAACAGTTCTTTTTTTTATTTCAATTTTTATTTGTTTATTTTACTTTATTTTTTTATTTATTTTTGTCACTGGTTCGTATTTATTTATTCGTTACGCTACAACAGATGAATAATGTGATTTTATTTCAGCCTTCACAGAAGTGGCGATGTTTTTGTTGCAACAGCCAGGGAAGAGCGTACGCAGAAAGTAAAAAAAAAAGAAAATCAATTTCAAATCAAGATTCATCTAGCAGTAATTTAATAAAAACCAGGTCTGGATCTGACCGACATGTTTAAGGTTTTGTTTGCTTATTTCTCGTGAAGACTCTAAAAAGTACTGAAAGCATCGAACACTCATCCCTTCCTTCATTAACAGGCAGAACTGATATTTAAAAAGAATTTTTACACAGAAGCACTCCTCGTATTTATTAATTAAAAGATAAAATTCTTGAAACTTAAATTCAAAGGAATTAAAGAAAAGTTCACCTTATGTTAGGAATTAAAAACTTACCTTCTTTCGTGGCTTGTATGATTCGTCATTTTCGTCGTCAGTAAAAGGTTCCTTTTTCACCTGCAAGACCTGCAATTAACCTTTTTCTTTTCAATTCCAAACAGTAATATCAGTGGTACTAAATATCAGTGGAATGTATAGATTACAGCAGTACGTTCTCAGCTCACAACCATGACTTTATAAAGAATTCGGAATTTTTTAAACGCAAGTACAAATTTTTATTTTTTTATTTAGTACTGAGCTTTAAATCAGCGATTCTCAACCAGTGGTCCGGCGGTCCGGCACCGATCCAGTCCGCAGAAAAATTTGAGCGGTTCTCAGAGATTTTTGCTCGTTCACGTTAAAAAAATGTTCCTTAATCAAAAAAAGAAGAAGAAAGAAAGGGAGAAAATGAAAACACCATAAGGAAAACAAAATTCTGTGCGACGCCTTTTGCATGAATTTTGAGATTAATTTTCGTACTTTACAATTATTTCTTAACAGGGTTTGTTACTTCTGCATAATTATTAAAATAAGCACTTATCTTATGCTTAACATTTAAATATTTCTTGTAGCAGTTTTTTAACATCAAGTGAAGTTTTATTAATACATTTTAAAATTCATTTATTATTGTTATGTTTTTTTAATGAAAAAAAAAACCTTCAGTCTTTCGTAAAAAAATTTTATGAAAATTTACGGTCCTCGAGTCGAAAGTTTATTTTCTTTCTGCAAAAAAAAAAAAAAAAAAAAAAAAAAAAAAAAAAAAACAAGGGGGGGAGGGGAAGGGCGAAAACAAAATTTACATGTTTTTAACAGTCTACAAATGCAAGGGGGTTTTTTGCTTCAAAAAAAAAAAAAAAAGGAAGACAGAGGAATAGAGGAGCAAATGATAATAATAAAAAAAAGACACCAGTCGGTAGGTCAAAAAAATTTGAGAAATGCTGGTTTACTCCTCTTTTTTTTTCAGTTGCAAGGAATACACTATGCAAAAAGTACAATATATATATATATATATATATATATATATATATATATATATATATATATATATATATATATATATATATATATATATATATATATATATATATATATACTTTTTAGTAATGTTATTCGCAACTCCAGAGCTCGAGTACGCTACCTTGCGGTAATTAACAATACTGCCGAAAAAGGTAAAACATTCCGTTCCACGTGTTTTCTTTCTGGTAAATTACAGGTTTCAGACAATTTATGGTGTAATGTAATTTCACAGGAATAGAAAGGAAAGCTTCCCACAAACACGATGAAAAATTACTGTCATTCACAAAGCTTCAAAGCAAGTTATAAGTTCCGGCATTTGTTTGTTTTACCTTTTTCATCCGCCATTAGATTATGGTTGCAGCGTCCCCTATTGTTTATGGGAGTTGCGAATTCATTCTTCACTTGATCTTGTGCTATCTACTACAGTAGACAATATTGACGTGTGAAAAGATAATTTTAACATCTTAATTCATTTCTTTTTTTTCTTTTTTTTGAGCAATCACGATTTTTAATTGTTTTCACTTGACCATCCTTGATGTTTGGTTCCTTTTTCAACCCCCCACCGTCCTCTGCAGGGCTCGGCTTCTCCGGTCCTGAGCACTGTCCCCCGAAATCCACTTCTTCTGGTCGGTGGCGGCCATATCCTACACACACACACACACACACACGCTTATACACATACACACTGACACACATACACGCTCATACACATACACACTGACACACATACACGCTCATACACATACACACTGACACACATACACGCTCATACACATACACAGTCACACACACACACAAACCTACACATACAACACTATACACACGTAACCGCTCAAGAGGAGGGGCAGATTTGGGGGACAGGAGCTGTTTCTAGAAACAATAACTCCAATGAGTAGGTTCCTGTCGCAGATCGTGATTGTGAAAAACATAATTTGAATTCAAAATTTCAGAATTCAAATTAATTTTCTTTCCTTCATTTTACTTTTTTTTCCTTAGCTTAATTTTTCTTAGAGCCTCTAAAAAAGCGCCCTCTGAGTATCAGTGGGTCAAATTACGGCTGGTAAATTGACATTTTATTACGATTTTTATATGAAGATTTCCATTTACTTTTTTATAACATTCATATTAATTGGTACGATTTTGCGAATATTTACAACAACTTTCAAAATTTCAAAATTTATGTAGTTTTCTAACACGCACAGTTAAATTTCAAAAAAAAAAAAAAAGTAAGAAAGAAATTCTTTATTACACTTCAGATTTTCTCAAATTATTTTTAAAAAATTAAAAGTATATGGCTTTTTACAGAAATAATTTAAGAAATAGTTCATGATATTTTTATTTTACAAATTCTTATTCTTTATTAATATTTAATATTGAATGGTATTTAATTATAATTTTAAGAATTTTATTGAAATTTTGTTTTAATAATTTATGTACCTCAATCTAAAATTATTGTCTGTTCGCTCAATGTGACCAAGCCATGAAAGACGGTGGGCTTTTATAAAGCGAACTATATTTTTCCCTTTAAGGTTAGTAATATTGCCAAAGCAAAAAACCAGTTAAGATTTAGCATTGAGCAGCTGTTCAATTATTGTTAGTAATTTTTTGGTTGGTGGTGAACATTCATATTTTAGGCTAGCCAAAACTACTTCACGTTAAAATGGAATCTGTTTTCGGGAAAACACAATAGATAAATAAATTAAAAACTAAAGAGAAAAAAGTAAATGGAATAAAACACAAGTAAAATAAAATTTAACCAGAATAATGGAAGAAAACAGCAAAGAAATAAAAATTAAACTATGGATTTTTTAAGCAAAATTGATGAATAATTATTAAATTAAAAGTTATATCAACAATAGTATAATTGGATGTAAAAAATGTACATGCATTTTATCAAGTAGTATAAAATGGATTTTTTTTAAATAAATTTCTAAGTCATTTATAGTCTTAGAACAGTAAGCAATGAAATTAAATATTACTACGAATTGTTCGACTGCATCTTCTTATTTTCTATTAAAATATTCTGATAAAACTAAGAACAATAGAATTTGACTTACTTTAGTATCATGTCGTTCAGTTTTACACCTTACTATACATTGCAACAGTTCCGGGTGACCACGTTTGAAGTCCGAGTTCGAGTATTCCTTATCTTCTCCTGTAGTAGATGATCCTGTCAAGTCCAGCATTTTTCTGAATCCATACAAGTTCAACTGCCGTATTAACGAATTCATATTTTTACTTTTGCAGAAATTGTCATTGGGATCTAAAAATTCCTTCTTAAACTTATCAAAATTAATAATGATTGAATCTCCTGTTTTACTCCATCTAATAGCACCACTTTTGCAAGTGTTTACAACATTCCACAGCTTGTATTGAAATCTAGAATTTTTTGCCATTTCTGTAAATAATTCTAACACTAAATTGAAACAATTTCACACGTCACAAGAGAAGCCATGCAAACGAAGTCGTGAAATTAATGATGGCGTTTAGAATGCGCCATAAATACCGCGGGAAAAATCTCTGCAGACGATAGTTTGGAAATCACAAAATATCGTCTGCTTGTTAAAATAAATTAAATTATATTTCGAGGAAGTTCTGTTTTTATTTTTGTAAGCTTTGATTTGGATTTATATATATGTATTTCTTCTTTTTTCGCTTTTTCCTTTTTAATATTTTTTCGATTAGTTTTTTTTATTTATCTCTTTTTTTATTGGTGTTATTATTTTTTGCATTTTATAAGCGACAAATTCTGTCATCTATCAGGCAAAGCTAAAGAAGAGCTAAAGCAGCAGACATTTTGTTCCACACTTTATTTCCTTAATTTACTGAAGATAATTATGAACGTTCCTCTCGTTAGATTAACAGAAGCCCATCATTTGGGTGAGAGGTGCCCAATTGTCTTCCTTTCAAGGATAAACGAAGTGTAGAACATAATGTAGTGAATTTTGATGTTTTTCCCTTATAAAATGCATTAAGTCCTGTACGAGGGTCGAATACTAACTACCATTTTAGGGGCTCATACAGAGAGTGCCCCCTCCCCCCCCCCCCCCGCCCTATAAACAAACCTACTGTTTTCGGAACGAAAAAATTTCTGGAACAGCTGCTATATCAATAAAAGCACCAGATGTAATAATTTGAAAGTTTTGTACTTTTTTTTTAAACTTTTTTTCATGGATTTATCTTTTTATATTACATTATTTGTGTTATTAAATCATATTTTTTTGATATGTTTAATGCTTTTGTGTGAATTTGTATCCAATGATTCGTCATATTTCTGTAATAATTGAATTGTACTGCTATGGGCAGGTAAGTGGAAGAATCTACAGAAATGAGTTTTCAAGGTATTTGAAGAAACGTGTTTTGTATTCAATACTACAAATTCGCAACTCCAATAAACTATAGGAGGTGCTGCAACCACAGTCTAATGGCGGATGACAAAGGTAAAACAAACAAATGCCGGAACTTGCAACTTACTTTGAAGCTTAGTGAATGACAGAAATTTATCATCGTGTTTGTGGGTAGCTTTCTTTTCTATTCCTCTGAAATTACATTACACCACAAACTGTCTGAAGCCTGTAATTTACCAAAAAAAAAAAAACACGTGGAACGGAATGTTTTACCTTTTTCGTCAGTATTTTTAATCACCGCAGGATAGCGTATTCGAGCTCTGGAGTTGCGAATAGGGAAATATTGGAATGAGACGCTTTTTTTTTTTTTTTTTTTTTGAGCAATCACGATTGCTTATTGCTTTCATTTGACCGTCCTTGATGTCCGGTTCCTTTTTCAGAATGGACCAGGGGTCTCTGCAGCACCGCCGTCCACCGGAGGGCGGAGCTGCTCCTATGGTCCTAGCCTCCACTAGTAGCACTGTCCACCGGAATCCCCTCCTTCTAGGCGGTGGCATCCATGTCCTGCCATACACACACTCCTACATACACACACGTCTACACACAAACAAGTCCTTACACACATACACACACGTAACCGCCCAGGAGGAGGGGCAAGTTTAGGAAGACATGAGCCGTTTCTAGAAACAACAGCCTCCAATGAGTAGGGTCCTGTCGCAACTCGTGATTGCGAAAAACATAATTCGAATTCAAAGTGTCAGAATTCAAATTAGATATATATACAGGCCCATGCTGGGCCTCCAAAGAGGATGCAGAGTGGAGTATTTGACTGAAAATCCTGGCCAAAACTAGTTTGAAATTTTCACTCTTCTGAAGGCGACACCCTTGTGTGCGTTTATGCGCTGTACGGCGAAGCCATCCCACTTGTAGACACGAAACTTGATATACGAGTTGTCTGAAAGGTCTGATGTTACAATTTGAAACTCGATTTTTAAATTTGAATTAGAAAATGAAATATTTAATATTTTATCCACGTTTAGACTTTTGCATGCTTACGACCGTAAAAACGATCCCAGTAAAAGTAGAAAAAAAAATAATATATATATTGTATATATATATATATGTGTATATTAGGGTGGTCCTTATTTATATGGGAAAATTTTTTTTTTGGAATTCAACAAGTGACGCCCCCTAGTTTTGTGACACTATAATAAAAAGTAATCGGTGCAAAATTTGAACTCGATCGGTCAATAATAACACGTGCCCCTAGGACGTTGAACTTTAACACATTTGATAATTTTCCCACAAATCTTCGAGTTTTTACTTCAGACCCCGTACATCGTTTCTCCTATGTTTGCAAATTATTTTTACAGCGAGGTAGCACTAAAATTAATCGTTTTAATTACTTTATACTGTCTAAAGATTTTACATTGAATAAGGATGAAATATTGCTTTAGAAACTTTACCTTAATCGTACGCTTTTCTCAATGTATCTCAATCGCGTGCATTTTTTTCTGATAGTCTTAGAGTGTCTGTAAAATACTAAATTGTTTTTGTGACTCGTACTTGGTTAATTGATTGTGAAATTCTTCGATTAATTGTGCTCCTCGTTCAGTTGTATCATTCACAACTTTCAGCATTTTAACGATATCTCTTCCCTTTCAATAGCTTCCTTCATTTTGCAATGAATCAGGATCAAATAGAAAACATCTTTTGGTGTTTGTAACTTATCAAACAGTTTTATTCACTTGTAATTGATTCTATAAAGAAGAAGATCTTTACTAAGAAAGTATTCCAAATCATCTACTGTTATTTGAAATTTTTTATACAGTCACCAGACACGTCTTCCTATTCAGGAAGCATTTTTTTGAAGTTGTCTTTTTCTATCTTCGAAGTTTATTCCTTCATTCAATACGGACAAAGCAACTAGTTCATCACCTAAGAACCATAAGTGATTTATGAATTTTTCAATCACTGCTTCTGCTGCATGTTTGTTATCATTTTGTACGCTGCAGGTTTTTTAGACACTAGACTTTATATTAATTTAAAAGGCCTAGAAAGGGTTGCTGCGAAAAACTATATCTTCATACAACATTTAACTGTAAAACAGCATTTACGGGCAATCTCTTCATGTAAGGTCAATTCAAATTCTTTCCTAAATATATAAATATTCAAACAATAAATTCCTTTAGCGACCCATCTGGCTCACAGATAAGCTCCAGGTTGCCGAAAACATATCCCTGTAGGAGCGAGGACTTCAACTAAAAAATACTATTACACGTTATGAGAACTCTCTGTAATATTTCTTAATTCCGCTTTCTATGAACAATAATATGTCATCAAATTCTTCTTTTAGAATTTAAGTGGTATGTGTAATTTTTGAATTTTGAAGCGCTTAAATTATGGAATATCGCGTCTAGAACTAAGAAAGGCAAGAACTTCTTTAAAGACACTCAGCAGTACGATTTCAAGTGCATGATAATAGCAATACGAATGCAATCTATCACCGTTCAGCTTTTGCTCTAAAAAAATACATGCACAATTTATACGGCCGGTATTGTAAGCCGCTGTATAAAACACTACAGCTTGAACAGTTAGCAATAAAGAGCAATCATCTAAGATATCATATACAACTGAAGAAATATCTCAGAAATTCTGAGTAGCTGTTCAACATTGGAACCTGAAGCTATCATGGTAAGCCTATCGGGCGTTTTTTTTCAGTTACGTCTGGATGTAGCTTAGTATCCCAGGGAATAAATAAAAAACCTAAATTTAAATTCATGAAATCTGATTTTACCTCTCGAAGATTTTTTCTTGCTCTCTTAAGGGATGTACGATTGATCATAAGGTTATTTGGATTTAAATTTACTGCATCTACATAGGCTGTTAATAAATGAGCAGCATCTTTGTTCCTAATATGGCATTTGTCTAACATTGATGAAATGCGAGCAAATCTCAATAGTTGTCAAGCTTTTTTGCGTTGTGGTAGACCAGATATAGAAAAAAAGGTTCAACCGGTTAGGATAGATACCCATTTCGGTTTCTAAATCTTGTGAAATGCAAGAGGAATTTGATAATAACAAAGGACTATGTACTGAAATGGAAGACAGTTTAAAGTATAGATTTAGATATGGAAAATAGAGTTTATTTTTGTGGTAGGGTAATCGAGGATTTTTCAAAATTTAAATTATAAGAATGTATAAACATTTAAGTATATAACTAAAGAACAGCGAATTAAAATATAATTGTCATTACTTATATTTATAGCATGGAAACCTAGTGACCCTATTTGCCACACCTATTACATACACAGAAAATTTTCTAAATCAACACACCCAAAGCCTGGAGGAGGCAATTTGTTGTGGTCAAAAACCATTCATAAATGGCCTTTAGAATCTCTTGTGTCCATCTTGGTCGAAAGAAACGTTCCCCTGCCGCTTGGATTGAAACGAGCGCGAATAGCGGTATGCCTGTCCCAAGGCCATTGGTGTACTTGTACCCTATGTAATATATAAAATTTTACAGAATGAAAGTGAGAGAATGGTTGGTCTGGAAGTAGCAACATCTATTGATATTCAAAATTACTTTAAATATGAAACCCAGGAACATTTTTACATAAAAATGAGAAAATCCGCAATTTTTTCTTCAAAACTCAAAAAAGGGGGCCCTAGGGACACGTGTTAATATTCATGGATTGACTTAAAATTTTGCATGGATCATTTATTTGTATAATGGAACAAATTGAGGGGGCGTCGTATAAAATATCTACAACTTCAAAAATAAGGACCACCCTAATGTATATATATATATATATATATGTCACTTTTTCGACTTTTTTCAATTACTCAATCAATGCAAACTAAAATTCCTGCATCTGATATTCTGATAATGTTATGGCTCTGAAACTTTTTAAGGAAATAATATAAACACCTTACCTTCATTTACAGTGAAAACGGTAAAGTTATGTTGTTTCACTGATTTATAATGATTTTTTTTTTCAATGATTTGAAATAAAAACTTTCAATAATTTTCAGTCGATCCGAAATGGATGCCACAGTTGGCGGCTTGCCAATAAAGCTTAGACAAGTGATAAGTAAACATGTTTGATGCGAATGGCTGTTTTCCTTTGAAGATATGTAATTTAGTGCATTGTTGGAGGGAAAAAAAAGCGGTAAAAAATCCTAGTATTCTGTACAAAACACTAATTTGAAACCAAAAAAATAATAAATTTTATTCTTTTCGTTTGGTTTCAATCATTAAAACCCTGAGTTAATCCTGCACAAAAAGAATTGAAGACAAGAGTTTCAGGGTTACAAAGAACCTTTTTTCTATTGTAAAAAAAAAATAAATAAATGAACTAGGAGTTTATAACTGTAAAAACACTCGAAAATGGATATTCAAAAGCTCTTTGTTTTTGAATTGAAGAAATTGTACATATACCCGTACCTTGGGTCGATCCTTAGTTTTACTTAGCGTGATGTGTCCCGCTAAAAATTGTACGAACAAAAACTTGGAACTAAATTTAATATAACTTCAATTTCGTAATGAACAGGTAAAATGTCTTAAATGTGGATAGTTCGCTAGCGTTAGGAGACATTTACAATTGTCACCTAACGCTAGCGAGTGTAGCTAGTGTATGGGGGGAGGGGGTCTTTTCCCCCTTATGCTACGTATAAGGGGGAAAAAGACCCCCCCCCTTTATTTATTATTTGCAGCAATGAACTGAAAAAATATAAATATTTATTTATTTTACCTAAAATCTATCTCAATTTTAAGGAAGAGCAAATTTTCTTAGCGAGATCACAAAATAATTTAATTTATTATCTCATTAACGTACATGAGAAAATTAACATAATTGAACGCAAACACATGTTTTAGGGGTGCAATGAATCTCTTTAGCGATGCATAAAGTTAAGCGTTTCGAAATAAATTGGATGATTCTCATTCCATAGCTTACATCTTTATACATTGATGAAGCGGTTTCTCGTAACCCTGAAACTCGTGTCTGCTTTTTACAAATTTATTAAATCTTTGTGGGTAAATTCAGTTTAAAATCATGACTTGTCACAAAGCAATCGGAATATGCACTTAAAAAAAAAAATCATTTAAAAAAAGGGCAGTTGTAGGCGGAAGATTTTTTTGCTGAAATTAGCACTAGAGACTTTGCCAAATACGATGCAACTTTTAAAACAGCCCGATCAAGCCCGACACCCATTTAAAAAGCTTTCTCTAGTTATAAATTAAGGCGAAAAGCCTTTAAAAATCTCCCGTACCAAGTTTTCTTTATTTTTTTCACAAAAAGAAAATAAATATATTTAGTTTATAATTAGCACACAGCCCTAACGTTTCTTTATTCCGTAAAATTGGTTGGTTCATTCAATTCATTTTTTTTTCATGCTTTTTTTTATTAGCTGAAACTAAATATGCAAGCTTGTGCAATAATGCTAACGTACAATAAATAGATCAGCGTTTCACCCGCGGATCGGCAAAATTTTTTTCAAAATTGATCTGTGAAAAGTCAAAACCTTTTTCTTCTTCTACTTTTTTTTTCTTTTATTTTTTCCCGCAAAAAAAAAAAAAAAAAAGAAATTAAAAAAAAAAAAAAAAAAAGAAAGAAATAAAAAAAAATAAAAATTGTAGAAAAGTGGAATAGTGAAGGTTTTTTTTCTTTTTTACAAAATAAATAAATTTAAAAAATAATAATAATGTAATAAATAAATTAATGAAATTAATATACTAATAAATGAAACTTTACTTGATACTAAAGAACTGTTGCAAAGCATTTAAATGTAAGGACATTACATAATACATAGCTAGTTAATGTAATAACTATGCATGAGTTACAAAGAATATAGATAGTTTTGAAAATTAATCACAATATTAAAACGAAAAATGTCTAATAGGATATTATTATGTCTTTCTTTCTTCTTCTTCTTTTTTTTTTTTTTTGAGTAAAGGTTTTTTCTCCCTTTTTTTTTAAACTAAAGGAGAACTGGTCAAATTTTTCTGCGGACCAGTGGCGGTCCGCCGGACTATCGGTTGAGAATCGCTGCAATAGATGGCAAATATGCAATGAAAAGTTTGCAATTACTGTCCTTTACCTCCCCATAGCAGAATGATGTTGTGTTAACTTTGAATAAATTAACTTAAATACGGCCTTAATTCTGTGTACAAAAAAAAGCATTCAATGCACATTTTTAAGCACAAAACTCCAATTTTAGAGGACTATACGACACCTTGAAGGCCTTAAAACGAGTGAACAGAAAACATGGGGTCATTTGGAGGAGACAAACCACATCACCCTTTTTGGCTGGATCTGAGGTGACACCGCTGCGGGCTTGCAATGCATTTCACCACTAGCCACATGCTTTTTTCCGAGAGCAAGGACCGATTAACTAAAATTGAGACCCTGGGCTCGCAATGATTTGGAGGCCCCCTGAAGACTCTATAGCGGCATACAGTGGTTGATTTACAGGTTTGGGGACCGTCGAAATGTATTTTTCGGACCCCTTTGTCTGTCACAGAACTATGTAAATCATTTATCAATTGCATTTATGAATCTCCTTCAGGGCCTCTCTAAAATGTGATATGGTAAACTCGCTACTGGCAGAATGAATAAAAATTTTCCTTTAAGAAAGTTTTTTTCCAATTGACGAATCATTATTTTTCAACTGTTATTCTGAAAATTGTGTATTTTTCATATAGTCATAATGCTATGCATAATTCTTTAAGTAATTTGGGGCCCCAGGCCCCACTAGTATGCTTGTGCGGTAATCTGGCCCTGTCCGAGAGTGGAAATGTCCAAAGGGTCCACAGCGAACAAGGATGGTGAAAATAATAATTGAGTTTATACGAATCACGCACACACACACACACACACACACACACACACAGTCAAACGGATTGCCGAAGGTTTTGGATGCCTACGCAGTAATTCTTCCTGTAGAAACAGTTTTGAAGTGCTTTAAAGGTTAAATATACAACTAGCTTGACTACGGAGAAATGGCGGATGCACTGGAAGCGAAAACGGACCGTTTCATTTTGTGACAGGTAGAATCATAGCAGGGACGGATACATGGGACGGGCGATGGGGGGCGATCGCCCCTCCCTTGAGAGTCTCTACCGCCAATTTATCGACATTGAAGTTCCAAAAGTATTTTTTAGACGATCTGCGAAGAATTTAAGGATGCTCTCAATCGGAAATGTTTCAGAATGAAAGCGATTTTAAACCGTCTTCAGTAAGTTTAGCGAAAGGAATGAGGTGCAAGCTCTTTTCTCTGCTAATGTTTGAAACGTAATTTCGCCCCTCCCTTGAAGATCTGGACCCGCCCTTGAATCAGCGAGAACGCGCAAGCAGTAAAGTATCATGTTCTCAGAGATGCTACCTATTACAAAATGAAGTGGTCCGTTTCCGCTTCGAGTTCACGCGCCATCTCTCCGTGGTCATGCTTTAGTTTTTAGTAGGCTGTCTAAACTACTATTTGCAAGAAATGAGACCACTTAAATATCGTTTTTCTAACTTCAGATAAACTATCTCTCAATTAGTTTAGGTTGCTGTTATTTCAAATATACCCAAGGGCGCCCAGATGGAAGGACTCGGAGGTCATGTGACGTCCCAAAAATTTTCTTATTCGGCAATATTTGTCTGACGATTCGGCAAAACTATCATCATTCGATGAAATTTGGAGTTACCTTCGTCAAAATTATCATCATTCAACAAAATGTTGAATTCCATTTGGCAAATTGGGAATTTCCGCCCTCTCAAAAATTTAAAGTCACTGAGCCCCTGAATGTACATTTTAACAACGTTTAAAACTTTTTTCTATTGTAAGAAAAACATACTTCTTTCTCATGCAAAGAAGAAGAAAAAAGAAGAAAGAAAGAAATACTTGTAAGTATAAAACTCGAGTCAAATAAGTTGAAGTCGAGGACTTTAAAGATTTTGTTTTGAAAATCCTGTTAATATAAAATCAAAGAAAGAAATTCTTCGGTAACATAAACTACAAGACAATTTACATCAGTACTAAAATCAAAACTACGGTCAGTCACACAGTCTAGTCTTATAAATTGATGTCTAGATAATGTGAATTTGCAAATTTTATCAGAACTTTCAACACGACAGCATTTTATTTCAATGATTATACCATCACGATTTCGGCACTACTCATGCATTATTTATTATTTTTCGGAAATCACAAAATGTGCCTCATCTGACGTAATTACTTTTCTTGTGCAAGTAATGCTCCTAAACAAATGAGAAAACATTCCGAAATATAATATGAAAATATGAATGGAAAATCTGCAATAGACGAAAATCTTTTTGAAAGTTTCAACTCTTCGTGTTACTCTTTGGTTCAATGTAAATTAGTTTAAAATTTTTTGGATTACTTAAATAGGGTCGTTTCCAAAATTTTAAAAGTATATTTTTTTCTGAAAGAGCATGCTTAAAAACATAGGATCTGACTATTTTTCAAATAATTTCTTTAAGTTTAATATTTTAAAAAAATTACTTTAATAGGTGCGATTTCATTGTTTACGCTTCTGCCAATGACATAGCAAATGATGAAATGACATTCACTGTTGCCGTTCACAGAGTAAAATATTTGATTCACATCTTTACATTGCCAACTTAGTATTGGCAACGATATGGTTGATATCAAGCGTAGAACGCAATATTTAAATCGCTTCTTGATTATAAGACTACTCCTTGTTTGAAGATTTGGACATTTTAAAAAATTAATTAAAAAATAACTGTTAGGAAAATAAAAGCATTTTCAGGGTCCATTTTTTTTTTTTTTTTTTTTTTTTTTTTTTTTTTTTTTTGCGTACCTATGAATTTCAGTGAGTAAAAGTAGTACTTTTGACTGAAGGAAACAACCCCATTCTAAAGAATCGATAGAAATCGGTGCGCAGTTAAGGGAGGGAAACAGATCACTGCGCAATTAATATATCGTTGACGAAATTCTTTTTTTCTTGCTATGAGCTTTGATCAGGGCTCTGGATTTACTTATAAAGCTGAACAAGATATATCTTAGGGCCCCTGCTTTGTTGGGGGTCTTCTAACGCTCGAAAAATTGCACGATTTATTCCTAAAAAATCAAAAGTACTTGAAATAAAAAATTTTAATTTCAAGGGCTTGAATACCTTGAAAATTTGGAAAAATAGTTACAAACTTTGAATTTTAGAATTTCTAACGAATGCGAGGGGGAAGGGGAAAGTCAGAATAAGCCAAATTAAACTCCTTGCTACATCCTGCATCAAAAATGTAAAAATTATGATTCTCACAGTTTTGTAACATATTGTTTGAAATGAAGTTTTTTGACACACATGTTTCATATCTTACTATTTAATGCCAAATTCAATATTTTGGATATTCTTTTGCTATTGCTCAATTCTATCTTACTTCTACTGCATGCCGGTCATCTGTTTAGCAGGTGAAAAAAATAGTACACTACCTCTATTCCTTTTCTACATTACTTGTAACGAAAACAAAAATGTTTATTTTTTTTTTTTCTATTCAAGAGTCACAACTGACTTCAACTGTATTTTATGTCGAGGTCTGCATACTAGTGCCTTGCCTCCATTATTTTATATACCGATAGATGGCAGCACCATCACCGGATCGAACAGTTAATGAGAATTTAGAACTAGTCCAAGAGCTAATAGCTACCTGGTACTAGCACCCCCAGAGGTATCGTTTCACTTGGAGGACATTGAGACCACGAGCATATTTAACGTCGCCCAGTCCCCTTTAATGACGACGGTGGGTCTTCGACCAGCGGGGATCGAACCCGAGCCCCTCCGGCCCCGAGTCCAATGCCCTACCGATCAGGCTACCACGGCCCTAAATGTTTATTTGAACCGAGTTTTTCTGATTCCGAATCAAGTACATTACTTCTTATTCACAAATCGGGCTTAACGCTATTCGACTAATACGTACACTCGTGTTTGTGAAAATTGCAACACCATGAAAGAAGCATCATAGTTGAATAAAATTTATTACCCAGTTGAGTGGTAATGGTACAAATAAATGATTACATTTTCAAACCAAACAAACGATAAAAAGAGATAGAAATTAGTATTTTATGTGACCACCACGCGCCGCAATAAGAGCTGCTACACGACTCGGCATGGAGTGAAACAAAGTTTAAATATCTGCTTGCGGAAGAGTATTCCATATTGTTCGTATGCGCAACCAAAGTTCGTCTGTCGAAGCAACAGGACGAGGATCGACGCCGCCCAACGAAATCCCACACATGTTCAATCGGTGACATATCCCGGGAATATGCTGGCCAAGGAAGAAGCTGTACCTGCTGCGAATCAAGGTAGGATTTGACAGTCGTGGCGAGATGTGGACGGCATTATCCTGCTGAAATACAGCCCCTGGCAATCCTGGCAGGAAAGGAATAGCTTGGGGCTGTAAAAATTCGTTTATGTATCGGGTACTGTTCAAATTGCCCACAATTCGTAGCAATTGTGTTCGTCCATGATATGCTATGGCATCCCAGATCATAACTCCGGATGTTTGTCCACTGTGGCGTTCGATAATGCACTCCGGAATGTGCCGTTCACCGGCATAGCGCCTGACATGAATTCGGCAATCATGGTGCCATAAATTTAAGCGATATTTGTCAAAAAAAGACGACCTGCTGCCAATCAGGACGCCAGCTCCTATGCACATTGGCCCATTGTAGCCGCAGACGGCGATGGTTTTGCGTGAGAGGAATCCTGTATAAAGGAATCCTTGCGCGCAGCCCACGCTGCAGCAGACGTCTCCGAATTGATGAAGCATACAATGAAATACCTATAGCTGTTGACCACTGTACTGCCAATTGTCTAGAAGAGGCTGTGCGATCCGTCAACGCTATACGCACCAGGTGTCTGTCATCGCGAGCTGACGTCACATTTCGGAGTCCACTCCCGGATTTCCGAGTTGTCCGACCCTCGTCCGTCCACTGCTTCCAAACACGTATGATTGTGCTGCTGTTACGCTGTACACGAGTGGCTACTGCACGATAAGACAATCCAGCTTCACGAAGGCCGACGATTCTGCCCCGTTCAAACTCCGAAATGTGCTCAAATTTCGCTTTCTTTCGTCGAAGAGGCATAGTAAAGATTCAGTTAACGTTTACTCTAGCATATAACCACCGATAATCATACACGTATCGCTACAGTACAGTCGTCTTTTTATATTCGGTTCGATCCGCCATTCAGAGGGCGCTGCTCAGCATACGCATTCGCTACCGGTCTGCAATTCTAATCATTTACTATTTACATATCATGCCCTACTTTACATTTCCTGCAATTTTCAGCTCACTCGCGTAAGTCTTTCGTGGTGTTGCAATTTTCACAAACAGGAGTGTAATAACGTACCGAATTGAGCTTGATTTATGTCTTGGTTTCGATATTTTTCAGCGTTTCATTTCCATTTCTGTCAAGCACTGGCAAAATAAATAAATAAATAAATGATAATAATAATGTAATAATAATAATAATAATAATTACAATCAAAATCATAACTAAGTTGCATTAATTACGTTTTTCCTTTTTAAAACAATATTGTGTCAAAATCTGTATATAACGTTTCGTAAAAGACACTCAGTTTTTTGTTCATTAAAATAATTTTCATTACAGTCATTTAAGGTAACTTTGAGCCCTGTTTGTTTCCAAGCCTTTTTTTTTTTAAATTTTTTTAGAGTATTTTACTCAGTATTGCACTTTCCTGGCTAAGTTATCACACAGTAAATTGTTATTAAAAATATTGTTACAAATTCTGTAAATAGTAATTATTGTAGTAACGTAACCTGTAAATAGTTTCCCGTAATGAATATACAACCCCTTAACATATGGCTAAAGTATACAACCCCCTACTCTTTTTTTTCTTATTTCATTCACTGATTTTATCAATGAAAGTGTAGTTGTAGAACGTTGTTGCATTTTCTGGAATCTTTGAGATTTCTTTTCGGTGTGTATATAAGCCGTTAGCGATGGATAAATAGTGAGTTTCGATTGAGATTTCGAACTGAGAGCGTATTTGCTCTGTTTATTGCGAGGCATTTCGCTGTGTTGTTTTCGTATTTGGAAGTAAATACGTGTGTAAACGTTGAGTTTACGGTGTTGTGTGATAATTGCTTAATTGCTGATGAATAATTTAGCAGTTGTTGACGATCTTTCCTGTACATAGTGTAAATAATTTTCCTGTGTTTTTATCAAGAACTGTGTCTTCATTTCAAGAAAGTGGAAGTCGCACCGAATTCGTTACAATTTGGCGCCCAACGTGGGGCTACTTCTGAACTTTCTTGGAGTAAGTGTGACTTTAGACATTTTTTTCATAAAGACTTTTTAAATTTGGACTTTGTTTTTATGGTGATTACTCGCGCAATTGATGAACAATTAAAACAACTTCTTGACGCAATCACCTCTGTGAAAAGTGATTTGACTGCAAGTTTTACTGCAAATCAAGAACAATTGAAAAATGAATTAGCGACTAACCAAAAGTGTTAAATAATGATTTAACTGCTAAAATTACTACAAGTCACGATGAAATGAAAAGTGACCTAACGTCGATGAAAACCATGATGGAGAATCAACTAACCGCCATGGGAGATAAAGTCGATGCTCTGGAAGAAAAATTGGATACTGTGGAAGAGCGCATCGCCAATATGGAAAATAAGTTGGAAGAAGAAGTCAAGAAATTGACTTCATTTAAGGAAGAAATAATTAAGGACGTGGAAAGGAGATTGGCGACCGCGGAAAGCAGCTCTGTACACTTTGGCGCTCCCACATCTGTTGCTCGACCGTAAATTAAACTGGCCACATTTGATGGGAAAAGTTCGTGGCAAGTGTACAAGACCCAATTCATGATAGTGGCGGAAGCGAACGGATCGGACTCTGCTACCAAGGCCTGTCATCTTGCAGCATCCCTGAGAGGTGACGCAGCGGACATTCTCCAGACCCTTCCGGACAGCCAGCGCCAGGATTAGCGCTCACATCTGCGTTGGAGCTTTGCTTCGGTGAGAAGTGCCAGAAAGATTTCAGCCGACTCCAGTTGAAGTCCCGTTTCCAGAAAACCGGGGAAACCCTGCAAGAGCTAGCGGCTGACGTCGAGAGACTGTCTCATCTTGCTTTTTGCCACTGTCCTGCGGATGTTCGAGACAACCTGGCACTCAACTACTTCATCGACGGAGTTCGGAATCCTGAGATCCAGAAGGCCCTCCGGATGGCGAATGTAAACGACCTGAGATCCGCTTTGGTATATGCGATGAGATACGAGGCCGCCCAAGAAGCAACCCGTGTGGATCGCCATCTAATCTGGACTCAGGAAGCTGATGAGTCTGATTCCAGGTTGTCCCACCTCGCTGAACTTGAGAGACAACTCGGTGACTTGGCAAGACATCTGAGCAGCACAACAGCCCAAAAGAAACAAGAGCAGAAGTGCTGGAAATGCGGTAGTGAAGGACACCTGCGAAGGAGTTGTCCGGCTCGCCAAGCTACGCGAGGGAAGGAAATCACCACCACCACCAGAGCTCTGCAGATTTCCTCTTCTAGTAGTGGCAGTGATGGACTTTTCATTTACGCACATGTAAATGGGAATCCTTGCAAACTGATTGTCGACACTGGAGCCAATGTGACAATCGTTAGGACAGATGTGGCTCGTGAATTTGGATTAAAACTGTTGTGGACATCGCCACGCGTAAGTCTCCAGACTGTGACAGGTGACAAAATCGAGATTGAAGGCAAAGTGGACTTGGAAATAGTGTTTGGGAATGCCACCTACCATCATACGGCATTCGTCGTGGATATCACGGACCCCTTCATTCTCGGGTTGGACTTTTTAAAGAAATACGACTTCACCCTGGATTTCAAGACTAATGAACTGCACTCGATGAGAGAAGACATAGCCATCTTCAACGCAGAAAATGATGTAAAATCCGCTCATCAAATAATAGCCCAAACAGATTTATCGGTTCCCTCAAGGTCAGAATCATTAATAACTGGCTCCATTGAAGAAACCAATAGTTTTCGATTTGGACTCATTGAATACCCTAACCTAAGCAATAGCCTAAAAGGAGTGCTGGTAGCATCTACGCTTGTGGACCTTTCTAAGGATGTATTTCCTGTGAGAGTCGCCAACGTGAGTGAAAGGCCAAGGAATATCTGGAAAGGGGAAGTGTTAGCAACTTGTACTCCAGTAAACTGCATCATTAGAAGAATCAATTTCCCCGAGACTGTGTCTTCTGAGTCCTTGACATCGAAGTTAATTGGGAGTGCACCCTTATCGAAAGATCAAAGAACTGCTGCGGAACAATTGGTGGATGACTTCAAGCATCTGTTTTCATCTACATCGGAGAATGTTGGCCGTACGAATTTAACGCAGCATAGGATCTACACTGGAGAACACCCCCCTATTAAACAGCATCCAAGACGACTACCGTTCGCCAAGAAGGAAGAGGTTGAGACCCTCCTGAAAGAGATGAAGGAGAATGATGTAATCGAACCGTAATCCAGTCCTTGGGCCTCTCACATCGTCTTGGTCCGAAAAAGAGATGGCTCCACCAGATTTTGTGTCGATTACCGACGGCTGAATGAAATCACCAAGAAAGACAGCTGCCCTCTTCCACGGATAGACGACACCTTTGACACTCTTTCCGGACACAAGTGGTTTTCGACCCTGGACTTGAAGAGCGGCTACTGGCAGGTTGAGATACACCCTGACGACCGAGAGAAGACAGCGTTTACAACTGGACAAGGCTTATGGCAGTTTAAAAAGATGCCTCTCGGCCTCTGCAATGCACCAGCTACGTTCGAGCGTCTTATGGAGACAGTGTTAAGAGACTTTCCTACGAATCCTGTCTGGTCTACTTAGACGATATCATCATCGTGGGACGCAGTTTCGAAGAACATCTGGCAAACCTTAGGAAGGTGCTGCAAAAGCTTAAGGAGGCCATTCTGAAGTTAAGCCCGTCCAAATGTAATTTGTTCCGCCGGGAAGTGGCGGCCTTGGTCACATCATCTCTTCTGAAGGTGTACAAACCGATCCAGAAAAGGTATCTGCGGTCAAGAGTTGGAGTCGTCCCGAAAACATCCATCAGCTGCGAAGTTTCCTGGGGCTCTGCACGTACTACAGGAAGTTTGTAAAGGGTTTTTCCAACATTGCACGACCTTTGCATAAGCTGACGGAGAGCAAGCAAAAGTTTGAATGGCCAAGAGAATGCGAAGATGCATTTCTACGACTGAAGGAGGCTTTAACATCAACGCCTATCCTCGCCTACCCTCAGCCTGAAAAATCCTTCATCGTGGACACTGATGCGAGCAACGAGGGCATCGGAGCTGTTTTATCCCAAGAAATTGACGGAAATGAACATGTCATCGCTTACTGGAGCAAATGCTTATCAAAGTCGGAGCGAAATTACTGCGTCACCAGAAAGGAGTTACTGGCCATAGTGAAAGCTGTAGAACACTTCCATCATTACCTCTACGGCCGAAAATTTCTGCTTCGGACAGATCATGCCTCGTTAACTTGGCTTTTGAACTTCAAGAATCCAGAAGGCCAGATAGCCAGGTGGATACAGCGGCTCCAGGAATATGACATGCAGATCAAGCACCGAAAAGGGTTGTCTCACGGTAATGCTGACGCTTTATCAAGGATACCCTGTCCTGAGAACTGCAATATTGTTCCCGAATCGAGAAACAGTATGGAACGACTAGCCCTACTGCGTATCAGGTGACAGTGACTCCAACATCATCAGAACCTGATCCATGGAGTGACGACCAAGTTCGGAAAGATCAACTTGAAGACCCCGACATAAAACCAATTTTGGAGTTCATGGAAAGTGACAGTCGGCGACCTAGCAGGCAGGACGTTTCCATCTTCAGTCCTGCATCAAAAAGATACTGGGCTTTATGGAACTCGCTCCATTTACGGAACGGCGTGCTACACCGAAAATGGGAATCTGACGACGGCAAAACATCTAGGTGGCAGTTACTACTTCCCCGATCAAATATTTCAGATGTTCTGAAAGAAATACATAGTAGTGCGACTGGAGGACATTTTGGTGTCTTGAAAACCCTCAATAAAGTTCGGGAGCGCTTCTTCTGGAGCAAGGCGAAGGATGACGTGGAGAAGTGGTGCCATTCTTGTGACGCCTGTTCTACTCGTAAAGGACCGAAGAAAAGAAGCAGAGGGAAGCTACATCTGTACAACGTTGGAGCTCCTTTCGAACGAATTGGGATCGACATCCTGGGTCCTCTACCAAGAACTGCTGATGGGAACAAATACATTCTTGTTTCCATCGACTACTTCACCAAATGGCCGGAAGCATATCCCATTCCAGATCAAGAGGCTACCACCGTAGCAGAGACTCTAGTCCAACATTGGATCTCGAGATACGGAACACCTTTGCAGATTCATTCCGATCAAGGGAGGAATTTCATCTCTGCTGTGTTTAAGGGCCTATGTCAAATTCTCGGAATTGAGAAAACTAGGACAACACTACTACACCCACAATCGGACGGCATGGTGGAGAGATTTAACCGCACAATCCTGAATAATCTCTCACTTATGGTCTCCAGAAATCAACAGGATTGGGACAAGTAGCTACCTTTGTTCCTGCTGGCCTACCGCAGTGCTGTCCACGAGACTACCGGATATGCCCCATCTCAGATGCTCTTCGGACGAAAGCTTCGGCTACCTTGTGATCTCGTCTTCGGTCGTCCTCCGGATGCGCCTGCATCGCCTGAGGAGTACATCCAGGATCTCCAGACCCGGTTGGAAGACGTTCATAACTTCGCACGAGAGCGAATCAACATCGCGGCGGAGAAGATGAAGACCCGATACGACACAAGGTCTACTGGACATGAATTCAACGAAGGCGACAAGGTTTGGTTATGGAATCCCATCCGATGGAAAGGTCTTTCACCCAAATTGCAGTCGCATTGGGATGGACCCTACAAAGTCCTTAACCGACTGAATGACGTCGTAGTGAGGATCCAAAAATCACCTAATGCAAAACCTAGGGTTGTACATTTTGATCGGTTAGCCCCATACTATGGCCATAGTTCATGAGTATTACGTAAACAACAATGTTTGATAACATAAAAGTTGTAGATAATTTTTGCTTTTAATGTTTAGTAATATTTCTTGTTATTATTGTGTTTCCTTTGCACAATTGGTTATTATTTAATGTGTGTATTTGTGAACTTGTGATAGAAGTTTGCACCCTTTCTGGGGATTGTACTGCCCGGGACGTGCAGTCCTTGGGAAGGGGGCAATGTTACAAATTCTGTAAATAGTAATTATTGTAGTAACGTAACCTGTAAATAGTTTCCCGTAATGAATATACAACCCCTTAACATATGGCTAAAGTATACAAACCCCTATTCTTTTTTTTTATTTCATTCACTGATTTTATCAATGAAAGTGTAGTTGTAGAACGTTGTAGCATTTTCTGGAATCTTTGAGATTTCTTTTCGGTGTGTATATAAGCCGTTAGCGATGGATAAATAGTGAGTTTCGATTGAGATTTCGAACTGAGAGCGTATTTGCTCTGTTTATTACGAGGCATTTCGCTGTGTTGTTTTCGTATTTGGAAGTAAATACGTGTGTAAACGTTGAGTTTACGGTGTTGTGTGATAATTGCTTAATTGCTGATGAATAATTTAGCAGTTGTTGACGATCTTTCCTGTACATAGTGTAAATAAATTTCCTGTGTTTTTATCAAGAACTGTGTCTTCATTTCAAGAAAGTGGAAGTCGCACCGAATCCGTTACAGTATGAAATAAGTTTTCTACTCTTCACCTGATGAAAAAAGTTGATATTACTGCATACAGCTCATTACATTTTTCCATAATTCTGAAGTTACTGTATGGAAGCTTGTTTTAGTGTTGATAAACGTATTTTCCTACATTGTATTAGGGCTACGGAGTCGGAGCGAAAATGAACATCTCCTACTCTTAGAATTTGAGATCCTTCGACTCGGACTCCTTTACCGCAAAATCAGTCTGATTCCGACTACGCAAGTACTGTCACACTGGCGGACTTTATGAAAAAGTAACAAACTCCGACTCTGACTCCGTGATCTTTAAGCCTCCGACTCTGACTCTATCTCAAAATCAGTTTTACTCTGACTCAACGACTCCGTCTCCGCAGCTCTGGTTTTTACTGGGAAATAATGATGTGTTTTTATTTTCATTCTAAGGTTTAAATTTATTTATTCCATTTTTGACAACGGGAAACAAAAGGAAGTTCTAAGTCCTATATGTTTTAACGAAAAGAGCTTTGCAGACGATTTTTTGATAACTCCGACTTCGACTCCTTTACTCTAAAATCAGTTCGTCTAGGACTCCGTAGCCCTGATTGTAATATTCAAATAAATAGTATAAATGATAAATTTCTTATGATAGTGTGAAAAGAGGCGGTTTTCAAACATTTGAACATGTTATTTTGCTGCAATTAAGTTTCAGTATTTTATTGAAATAATTTATTTTGCACCCCATTTTGGACATGTCTCAAGGTTACCCCCTAGTGTCAGGATAACTTTGAGCCACTCTAATAATTTGTTTCAAATATACTTAACCAGTACTGATTACCGTACATGCCAACTAAGCCTGGGCCTGGGGCCCCATCTTCCTAAGTTGCTCCTATTTTTAAAAATAAATTACGCATAACATTTGTTCCCACATAAATAAACGGTCTAATGAAACAAAAAAGACTGAAAAAGGAATTGTTTGGTAAATGGTTTATTTTTTATTTCGAACTAGCCGCCTGCGGCGACCAGCTGGTCCGCCTTTTTACGCCATTCGCCTTTTTGCGCCAGAGTTGCCGCCTTCGGCAGCTGCTTAGACAATTTAGGGACGGTATTAATCAATGTTTTTTTATTTTTTCTCAATATTATCATTCGCCTTTTTACACCGAGGTTGTCGCCTTCGGCGGCTGCTTAAACAAATTTCGTGGCGGTATCAATCAATCTATATTTATGTATATCATTAGTAGTTTGAATAAAATATTTTCTAGATCTATCTCCAGTTCCGTCGTTTGGAATATTTTTAAAGGAGGGGGAGACACAAACGACATCCAAATTTTGTCGAAAAATAACAAAAAGCACTTTCACTTTTATGTGAAATATTGTTTTTTCAAAGTCATGATGTGTGGGGGGGGGGGGCACTGACACCCCGTTGAAATTCCTTAAATGACGGGCATGCCTCTTTCTTGCTGTCCATCTGCTATATCGAACTCTATATTTGTCTATCTATCAATCTATACGATCTGCGCATATCTACCTCCTGATAGTACAATCTTTTTTTATTTATATAAGTATTAATTCGAAAACAAAAACATTTTTTGTCCACTCAACCTCTATCTATCTCTGTATCTACCTAACCTAACCGACAATTCGTAACAGAAACAAAGATCATGCAAAAAATCGCGGGCTTATTTATTTAATCAAAATAGCCCTCAAAAATAAAGGCTCTATGTTCCCCGTAGTGTTCAAAAAGTAGCGCTTGCAAAAAAAAAAAGGTGAAGAGAAGGCAAACGATAGGGCAAACCAAACCGAGAAGATCTTGCAATCATTCGGGCCCTGAAGGATGGCGCTTACTTAAAAAATGAAAGAGATGTACAATTGATGTTTTTGTATTACTCTGGCATCAGTTTCTAAAGCGCTAAGGAGTAAATAAATACTCGTAATGCAAGGTTTGCAAAACACCAGTAGAGCATATTTTTGGCAAAAATCTCTTTAACGTTAATCATAGTTATCAATGATACAAGTTATTAGTATTTTCAATTAGCACAAAAGATGAAAATATATGCATTATCAAATATAATCTGTGCTCACGTTAAAATGAATTACACTGATAGACTATTTCTGAAATATTCAGGGCCTGATTAATGCATGGTCCAGCGGGTCCATGGACCTGGGCACCACAATTTTAGGGGCACAAAAATAGGGTAAATTTTGTTCTTTCTGCACTTTTTTTGGAACTATATAACTTCGGAAATGTACCGATTATCTTGCAAGAGGGGCACCAAATTTTACCTGGACCTGGGCACCACTTTGGCTTGATCGGGCCCTGGAAATATTTATGTACAGTTACAATCAACTTTTTACGCAAAATGACACATACTTTTTGGTTGATTACGTGAAACTAAAGAACCAATACTAAATAAATACCAATAAGCATTAATTTAATACCAAGTCATCAGATTCCAAATTAGCTTTAGTGAAAACAAAATCCTTAAAAACAATATTTTTTGTTCAACTCTATTTCACTTAAAGAAATCCAAACAATCTCAATTTAACATGTTCTTTTAACGATACAAACTGTATTTCAAAAATAGAAACAGGAAGGAAAAAGAGAGTTATTACAATTCGAAAATTCACTCATGTGACGAGAAAAATCCAACAAAATAAACATAATTAGTCGCACATCCTAAATGTACCAAAATATGAGGCCGGTGAATGATAAACTTACACTACAATCAATAAACGTAGCTAAAGAAGCAACTTTTATATGCTGAAAAGAGTTAAAAACGTTGAATGAAAAAAATTAAAAAAGACAGACGATAAAATAAAGGCTATGTCCGAATAGAGCAACCAATTTTAAACTAATTTAAAATGAAATTCTAGATAGAAACGTTGTTTTAAGATTTGGACAGCAGCCAAAAAAATCTCTTTTAAAAGAATTATTAGAATTTTACTTGCTTATCCATATGCAAAATGGATAATTTTAGTGTGTGGAAAGAAATAAAAATTCCTGAATAACGTTATGTTAATTAATGTTTTAATTAATATCTCTGCTAGTTAAAGTCGCACAATTGCGAGATTGGTCCTCTTGTTTTCTTTGGAAAATTTCGAACTGATCGACAGCTCGTTGAACTCGATTTGCAGCGGTTCTTGAGAAGATCGATCTTCAGACAGACAGACGGACGCGAATAGATTTTAATATTATAGTGGATTTAGGATTTTTTTTTCTGTTTTTACCAATAAATTCAATAAAAATATCAAAATGAAGATAGGGTAGTAGAAATTTGGGATAGTGTGGCCAAATTAACCCCGAATGAATGTACTGATGCGTTTTAGCTAACTTGTACATATTCCCGGCTCACGCTGACCATACAAATTCCCTCACCACAATTAGTTGCATTCATTATTAGCTATTGACTTTTATTTCTTCTTAATTTAGAAGTGTTTTGCAAAGACTGTATTTTGCGTGTATGTTTCCCAACATTTAATTTTTAATTTATTATTGGTAAATGCATCAAGAAGTTCAATAATGGTTTTACTATCGAACTTATTCTTCCGTAATATTTTTCTTCTGTGATAAAATAAATAGTTGACTTTGACTTTTGACAATTGCTTAAAGTTTTTATCTGTTTTAAGCAGTAAAGGTAAATGTGATATTTAATAGATCATCGATGCACCACAACTTCGAAATAATCGATTTGAATAATAGTGATGGTTGCCGTTTTCACGAATTTGCGTTGTTAGAGCAGCGTATGATTGTACACTCAGAACAACTTGTCAAAATACTTGTTTTGTAAATAAAAATTAGGGATTCAAAAACAGTTCAGTAAAATGAAAATAGGGTTAGTTCGGTTAATTATAACCAAGTCTGATTTTTTTTTTTTTTTTTTTTTGAACTTTTTATATACCCTAAAAAATCTCAAGCTTAGTTGTTTACTTAGGTTTTTAAAGGACTAAACACAATTACATCACCAGAAATCACAAAGGATGAAAATTTGAGGTAATGCTAACCACATTAGGGGGAATTATGAACACTTGTTTATGCTATAATTTCTACCTGAGCGTGTTTTGATGGAGCAATTATGAGTGATATTAGATTCAGCGAAGAGCATTTTTGATAGCTACATCAAAAGGTAAATTTATATAAATTTATTTTCAAATAAAAAAAGAACCGACTTCAAAAAACAAAGAGGAACAAAAAGTAATTGGTCATACTAACATACGATTTCTTACCCAAACGTATAAATCAAATTTATTTTACAATTCCAGTAGAAAAATCAATTAAACTAAACACCCAATTATAAAGTAAACACTAATTTTAATTACTATATGATGAATTATTTTAATACCTAACTAATTATATACGATCTCTTAATTTTTAATAACCGTTTGAAGTCGGGGGCCCCCTATAAACTACTACCTAACGTAACTGCAGCAGGTTCAGTTTTAAAGACTTGCGCGTTTTGTTAAATTAGTGTTTAACTCAGGATTTGGAGGATGCCCCGACTTCAAACGGTTATTAAAAATTAAGAGATCGTACACAAATAGTTAGGTATTAAAATAATTCATCATATAGTAATTAAAATTAGTGTTTATTTTATAATTGGGTGTTTAGTTTAGTTGATTTTTGTATGGGATTGTAAAATAAGTTTGATTGATACGTTTGGATAAGAACTCGTATGTTAGTATGACCAATTATATTTTTACTTTTTAGTTCCTCTTTGTTTTTTGAAGTCTGTTCTTTTTTTTTACTTGAAAATAATTCATTTTTTGCTTTTTAGTGGTACAAACGTAAAATAAGTACGTAGGGTAGAGTGTGTGGTACACTCCTTACGTACATCTTGAGTGAGAAAGCGTCGAGCAGAGTAGTCTGAAAATAACTAAGATGACAGCGTCTCGGTGACTTCCGAAGACTGTGAAGAAAGGCTTTTTCAAATGCGCAATTATTTACAAAGAAAATCGTCTTCATCATCGGTTTGACTTTGTTAAAGTATGCTTTCCGAAAAAAATTCACAGGTCACTAAAAAACAACAGAAATCGCTTTGTTTGCCCATGGAATTTGAAGAGTTTTCTTGATTTTTGAAGGATTCCATCTTCAGACACTGACCTGATGACTATGGGATCACCTGGGAAGTATATAGCTTTTCAAACGAGAGAGAAAAAAAAAAGAATTTTCCAAATATGTCTGTGCGTGGTTGAGTTTACGGGGGACATACATAAAAAGATTAAGACGAATTCGGTTAAAAAAAGAAAAAATCATAATGCGCATTACATTTTATACGATTGGCACTAAAAACTGATCTTTGTTTCTCTCCAGGATTTATTTGTGCGTGAATTTAGTTATAACTATTTAAATATCAATGGTTTTCCTAACTCTTTTATATTTCACAATAATACGTGTCACGTAACTCGTTAAAAAAGTCACATTTCTCTTTATTTGGCCACATTATAGATCAACACCACACTAGAAACAGAGTATCTACTGTGATACTGTATATACAGTGGCTCCCAAAAGTCTTCGTACACCTACGACTTTCAACGAAATAGGCCCCAATCCATTCGTTAGAATTAATATTTCGGAATAGGTATTTAATTATAAAATCTATGATCAATTTTTAACAAAACTACATGAAAAGTTTTTAAAAAATATTAAAACCTAATTTTTTAAAAATCAAAAACCAAAAAGTGCCGGAAATTTTATCTCACGAAAGTCTTCGTACACTTTATAAAATGTCTATATATTATTGAATAATCTAACTTTTGATTAAGTTATTAATTAGTAGAATATCATACAGTATTCATAACACCTTTTAAACGTCTGGGAATAGATTTCATTCTTTTTCTTTCTTTTTTTTTGCGTAATTTCTGAGTAAGTGTTCAACCACACTTCGAGTCTCACTGTTTCTAACTCTATTTTTGGTTTAAAGCCCTATTTTCGTAATCTAGCCTCCAGATATCTCTAAATACGTTACATTAAGTTAAAATCTGGAGATTAAGAGAGTATTTTCTAAACTTAAGGACAATTTTCGAGGCACTAGACGCAAACGTTGAAAACCGTGTGCTTCTTATCGTTATCTTGATAAAAAACGAAATTGTTTCCAATAACCAAATTTTCGGATAAGAGTTCAAAATTGGTTTTTAAAATATTTAAAGGAACAGCATGATTCATTATTTCATCAAAAAATTACAAACTACCAAGTTCTGATGCTGATATGCACCCTCACGCTAGAACACCTCCACCCCGTCCTGATAAACTGATCCAAATATGTTCTTAAGACTAAGTTCCTAATTTTTTCTTCTACTTACAATTATACAACAATTTAACCAAAAATGTTAAATTAATGTTTATCTGTAAGTAAGACATGATTCTAAAATGATTTTAGCTTATTTATCATTGATTTTGCGACGAAAAGCGTAAGCTTTCTGTTTTACGCACGATCAAGAAAATTTCTGCGGGAAGAGGTCCCATTTATTCCAGCTAATCAGAGAACTTGGCGAACAATTTTAGGTGAAAATTAAATGTAAAATGTTTCATTTAACTCTGCAGAAACTTTTACAACACTCAAATGTGTATTTTTCATAATTTTTTTAACTTTAAATCTCCGACCACGTTTTGTCAACTTTGCCGGTTGACCTTTTCTTACCTTATTTTCGGTCCGATTCCTTTCTTTAAAGCATTTTATCGAGCACTTTACTATACAACTAAATAAATTAACTAATTTAGAGACATTTCAAACCAATTTAGCACTACTGTGGGAAAAAAATTCAAACTTTGAATGGTGTTTGCTGTTTTTTACGAATACCAGCCTTTTTACAGTAATAAGCACAATAATAAGGAATAAATAAACAAAAAAATAAAAGCCAAATGACTTATAAGGGTCAACACAATGCAAAAATATTAATAAAACGACATATGATAATTTTAATCATGAATTTATTCGAAAATATTTGAGTGTACGATGACTTTTGTGGGGTGTTATTTCTCTGTCTCTTCGTTTTCTGACCCATTTCGAAAAAAAAAAAAAACCGACAATATTTTGAAAAAAACAATGGGTTGTATTTAGAATGACATAGGAATGATGTGAAAAAATATTGAACTTCATATTCGAATTCAGTTTCGAGTTATTTTGGTTTTATTAAAAAATGTCAAAGTGTACGAACACTTTTGGGAGTCACTGTATGAAGATCAAAATACTACTAGAGCAATGATACTAAATGAATTTCCTGTTTGCTTCAGAGGAGTCTTTATTGAAAATTTGTGGTATGACTACTAATGATTAATACAGGGGAAATATTTAGGGGGAGGGGTACTCCCCCAAAGCAAGAGCGCCCCTAAAAAGGAAAAATACCCCTCAAAACACCCCCGCCCCCCGCCCTAAAGGGGACACCCCTGATTAATATTAATGTTTTATGGTACTTTCTTTAACACTGAGTAAAGAAAGTACCTTTGTTTTAAGGGCACTTTCTTTAACAATGGATTTCATATTTAATCGTGTAATATTGAAATTAAATGAAGTTTATTGTTTTTTCTCCATAAAGTTTTTCTAAAGAACAAATATGGTGAAGCAAAGACAATAAGTTAGATCACTCCTATTCATTAAACGAAAAAACCATGAAGATAGTTTCACTAAGTGAGACGCTATGAATTTACAAACAACAAAGCACGAGTATGAACGTTGAAAAAGTCCCTCGATTTCTCCAGGATCCCTTTTACCCGGACTTGAAGATCATTAGACAACCGGGAGAAGTATACCGTTTCAAACAGAAAAAGAATTTTTCTATCAGTCCAGGCGTCTTCTAGTAATCGGGGTACATAAAAAAATTCCAACGAAGTCTATTAATTAGTATTGCCATAAGCAGGGGTGCCCACTCACCTAAGGGCAAGGGCGCATCTCCCCCCTAATGTCATGGAGATTCCCCCCCCCCAAAAGCAAGAGCCCCCAAATGAGAAAAATACCCCTCAAAACACCCCTCTTAAAAATTTCAACGCCGTAGTCCCCCAGCGCCATGACCCCCCCCCCAGGTGGGCCCCCCTGCCATAACTGGAAATTAAACTGACGGCGTCATGAAATATTAAATCAAGAACACTTGTCAAACTTCAGAAATCGAACACCAGTTACGATATACTTAATGAACATTAATTTAATCGTCGGAAAACTGAAATATTAAAAAAAAAAATTTGATGACTAAATGAAGTTATTTATGAGCAAAAAAAATTTTTTTTTATACTAAATTAATTAATTGAACTATTTTCGAACGGTCCAGTATTTTTGGAGCAATACGAAAACATACATAAAAAGCCGCAAGACGAATTCATAACCTCCTTTTTTGAAGTCGGTTAAAAAGGGAGTTTATTAAGTTTCGGGAAAAGGATTGCTTCATGTTTGCAATCTAAAAATTAAGTAATCATTGATGAAGCAAGAAATCAGCCGAGGGTTATATTAAGCTGTAGCAAGGTCAAATTATTAGTCCATAATCCTTATTGGAAAAAAAAAGGGAAAGAAGCAGAAATTAAAAAAACGAGAAAACTTTTCTCTCCTTTCTCACTCTCCCCTGTGAAATAAGTATAATTTTATACTTTTTTCTCCAAGTAAAATATCTTTGTTTTATCTTACTCTTTTATTTTATATACGTCTGCGACAACCTCATTGAAAACATTAACAGATCGAATTCATTTTATTTTGGAAGCGATTACTACTTGTGTGTGATTTTTGTTTTTTCTCATTACTGAGTCACAAGGTCAGCGGTGCCCGGAACTTAAATTTTTGGCTCCCAAAAGGGCGGAAATTCTCAATTTGCCGGATGAAACTCCAAATTTCACCGAATGATGTTAATTTCGCAGAATGGAACTCCAAATTTGGCCGAATGATGATAATTTTGCAGAAGTGATCTCCAAATTTCGCCAAATGATGATAATTTTGCCTTACAGAGCCCCAAATTTGCAGAACGATGATAATATTGTCGAATCGTCAGACAAAATTTGCTGAATAAAGAAATGTATGAGAGGTCGCACCGCTCTTGACATCCCATCGGGGTACCCCTGTGCATGACCCCTACATTGGGGATGTAATGGGCTACAACAGCAGTAGTGACCAAGCAGAAAAGGCACCTGGAATAAAAAAAAAAAAAAAAAAAAAAAAAAAAACAATTTTTTAAATCTACTTAGAAGCTTGAGAAAAACGGACGAAAGCCCGTAGTATTTGATAAAGAAGCCTCGAAACCAATATGAGGGCTATTCTCAGTTAACAAAGTTACCTTCACCATTTTTCCCAGTTTTAAGTCACCCATTTTTCCCAGAAATGAAGCAATAAAAAGAATTAATTTGAATTTTGACATCTTGAATTCAAATTATGTTTTTCGCAATCACGAGTGTGTGTGTGTATGTAGGCGTGTGTTTGTGAGGGGGGGAGGTATGTGTATGTGTGTGTAGGCATGTGTGTTTGTGTCTGTGAGCAGGCATGAGTGTGTGAGTACTTGTGTGTTTGTGTGCGGGGGTATGTGTATGTGTGTAGGCATGTGTGTTTGTGTCTGTGTGCAGGCATGAGTGTGTGGGGGGTATGTGTATGTGTGTGTGGGGGGTATGTGTATGTGTGTGTGGGTAGATGTGTGTATGTGTGTTTGTGGGGGAGGGCGGTGTAGGCATGTGTGTTTGTGTCTGTGTTCAAACATGAGTGTGTGGGTAGCTGTGTGTTTGTGGGGAGGGTGTACGTGTGTGTAGGCATGTGTGTTTGTGTTTGCGTTCAGGCATGAGGTGTGTGTAGTTGTATGTTTGTGTTTGTGGAGGGGTATGTGTATGTGTGTGTAGGCATGTGTGTTTGTGTCTGTGTGCAGGCATAAGTGTGTGGGAAGTTGTGTGTTTGTGTGTGGGGGGGCGGGGTATGTGTATGTGTGTGTAGGCATGTGTGTGTCTGTGTGCAGGCATGGGTGTGTGGTAGCTGTGTGTATGTGTATGTACGTATGTGTGTGTAGATGTGTGTATGTATTAGGGCTCGACCGATGGCATTTTTTGGCCGATGGGCCGATGCCGATTGTTGGCCGATTGTTCAAAGATGGCCGATGGCCGATGGCTGATTCTTTTTCTCCAAATGGCCGATTGCCGATGGCCGATGGCCGATGCCGTTGGAAAAAAAAAAGTTAAATAAATTGCTAGGATTGTCAGGGATTTAAACGATCACTTATTCATTTCACTTTACTTCTTTTCTACGAATAGGGAATTGTAATCCCAAAAACAAAAAAATAAACAAACAAACAAAAAATCAGATTTTGACCTAAATTTCTATTTTACGATCACCCAATTTGAATTTCACAAGTTTTTTCTGTAGATGCATATGTACCTAAGAACATATCGACGACTGAAATATCCATTTTGAATACCTCCTCAGTTAATTATCGTAAGTTTTCTTGTGATGCCTTCATGCGCGTAAACTTGCGTCACTTGCGTAAAAGTTCGAGGACAAGCTGTATAAAACCTTACCCTGAATAGTTCACATTAGCGAATCACATCTATCTACAAAATAGTCTCCTTGATCGACTATGCACTTCTGCCAACGTTCGTAAAGCTTTTAGAAGCACTCCTGACAGCCATTTTTCGCAACTTCCTGTAAGCCCTCTTGCGCTGATGCTTTAACTTCATCGTGGGGAAGAAGGCGACTTTCATGTTGAGGATGCACGGTTCGATTGGTCAATACTCTGATATGACAAACGAATAACATAATGTTTCGTCGGACTTAGCTCCGTGTGACTTTTACCTGTTGCCAGCAAAAAAAAAACAGTTGCATTGACGTCACTTTCTTATGTCAGGAGAAGATAAAGCTGCATCACAAAAGGTTGCGAAAAATGGCTTCCAGGAGTGTTTCCAAAAGTTATATGAACATTGGCAGAAGTACATAGTCTCTCAAGGTGACCCTTTGAAGATGGATGTGCATCGGCAATGTGAACTATTCTGGGCAATCTTTAATACAGCTTGTCCCCGAACTTTTGGATCGTATTACCTACATTCTGTATAGGGTGTAGTTATGCGTCTTCTTTTTTGACTGCTGTATGATGAAAGAGAAAGAACAACAGCAAAAAAGAAAAAAAAAGAAAGAAAGGAAGAAAAAAGGGAAAAAACAAAAACAAAAACAAAGACTCTGTTTAGTAACCAATTGATTTATTTTTTTAAATTGAACACATAACTAAGATTTCGGTAATAATGTAATGATGTATGGATTTAGGTACACTATACATAGTTAAAAAATTTTAAATTATATTGTTTAATCATTCCAAAAAAAAATAAGAAGAAGAAGAAGAATAAGAATAAAAATATGAAACCGTCAACAAATTACGTAATTAAAGTGAAAAGATTGCACGTAGACATTTTTTAGTCATCAAATTAAACATAAAGGGTAACAGATAAATTACAATATTTAATCATAATAGGAATATTTTTCCTTTTTAAAAATTTATGAATAGAACAGTTTGCATTTTTCATAAAAGCTGACAGTGACATAACTTTTTTGCTGAAAAAAGAAATAGCCATGAAAAGAGCGAGGTTCTTAATACGCAGCTACAATAAACAAAATCTATATTTATACCAAGTTAATAATAACTGAATACATATACTACTTGATCTGATGTTTGTACACGTAATATTGACCAATTTGATTGTTTGACCTTTTATGAAGCACTATAAACAAGTTCAAATTACATTTTTCAATTTAAAAATACTTTTCTGAAATTTAAAAAATCGCATAGTAAAAAATCCTTGAAATTTTCTATAACATATTATTAAAAATATGATGAAAACAAAAATAACTTATTCATTGATTTTATAAAAATACATAAAAATAGTTACTTACAATAGAAAAAAAATCGATCGCTCTAAATGATGCAAAAAAGATGACGCATTACGAAGTATAGGTGAAACAAATATGATAAATACAACACAAAGTGACATTTTTTGAGCAAAATAAATAACCGCTAAATATTTAAGAAATACTTGAAACGACGAAGGAGGGGTGGAAGGGGGGCACCCTCTGATTTTGGAGTAACTCACAACATTAAACTTCGGCCTCCTTTTTTAGTACAGAAGCGCTACCACCAACGCCTCGGAAGAGTTTCTGAATCTACTTCAGCACTTCCGAGAAAAAATTCAAAAGTCTCTTTGCTTGCAGAATTATGTCACCATTCATAAGTCTTTAATCAATTTCTTACATTAATGCTCTAAATTCTTCCTAAACAATAGATGAAGTTCAAATTTTTTTTTTCTTCTGATTTTATGAATGGTGTTAGTTTTAACAACTCGGAAGAACAACTGGAATTTAATTTCAGAAATAGAGGAAGGTGGAGGGGGGGGGGAGGCACGCAAGTGTTATCGGAAATACAAAAAATAGTCGCAAAAAATTGAGTTCAAAATAATCATAAACATTGAGCAGAAAAACCCTTTTAAAACTTGCACCCGAGTTTGTTTTGACGTGCAGTGGTGGATTTAAAATATAGCAAATGTTGCTATTGCGTGAGAGGCTCCATAACCACAGGGGCATCGTAGGAGTTACAAAAATGCTTATGATAAATGTTTTAAATTTCCGTGATAGAGAAATAGAGTCCCAAAATGTATTTCAACGGGCCTCAAACTAGTAACTCCGCCGAAACGATACAGAAAAGACTGCATTACTGTGATTCACATTACAAATGTCGAAAAATTAAAAATTACCATCGGTTTAATGGGAATCTAACAAAATGACAAAAAACCGGTTTCGCCATCTCATATTTGTTTCCAAGTTAGTCTCTAATTCAGCAATATATCACCAAATGATCGCCAGTCTGAGACGCTATATGTATTAGTTTCGCATTGAAATAAGTAATTAATAGCCACACACAAAAATGAGTAAATAGGCTTTTTAGAACACCCGATCGAAAACAAAAAGGGAAATGCGCAACTGGAACGTACGCGCACTCTACATGCGAAATTTTAACCTTCTACAGCTTACCATTTTTGAGGTATGACTTATGAGAGATACATACGTACATCCAGCCTCAAAAAACAACCTAATAATTAACTTGTTTGGTACCTGAATGCAGTATCAAAAACTCTTTCAGGGGTGACTAAAATAGAAATTCATTCTGAAATTTAAGTAAACAATTTTATATAAAAACAATAACTCCCTTAACTTTGTATTAAAAAGTAAATCAGCAAAGGTCCTTTGTTTCGAAAACATCGGCCAATTCCATCGGCTTTTCGATGTTTTTTAAGGCCGATGGGCCGATGTTTCCTGCAAGTTAGCATCGGCCGCCGATGCCGATGCCGATGGCTAAATTGTTGAACCATCGGCGCCGATGCATCGGTCGAGTCCTAGTATGTATGCGTGTGTGTGTAGGGTGTGTGTAGCAACCTGGAGACTGTTTTCGCTAGAGAAGCAGCATCGGGAGACCGGTCAACGGTGGTGCTGCAGAGGGAGGCGGGGGGTAAATAAAATCATATAGGAACATATCAAAACAGTCAAGTAAGAACAATAAGCAATGTGATTGCCGAAAAAACGAAACATTTCAGTTCAACTAATGGTGACCTTTTCACCCAGAAGTAAAATTTTCTATTATATAAAATTTTTTGTCAGAAAAGAAACACAAAATGTCATGTAACCCCTGTCGCCTCCACAAATGAGTCACCAAAACGTTGCGCAACACACCCACATAATGCACAAAGTATTTTTCCTAACTATTGACACTAAGAAAACTCAAGATAAGAGAATGGAGCGATTCTCGACAAAGCATATCCAAAATTGTGTGATAAGATTCTGTCTTACAGGTAGATGTAACGATAGATGCCGCGAATAGCACGTGGGGTCAAAGTCTTTTTTTGCAGGCTATGTGCAAATGCTGATATTTTTTAATAAGGTTGTGATGTTCTAACGATCTTCGTCTCAAAACTTTAATGAATTGTTTCAGAAAAAAATAGTGTTTTCGTGAGTACTTTTTATTTATTTTGATTAGAAAATAGCTTTGAAGATATTTATAGGTTTATGTGTGTGTGTGTGTGGTTTTTTTTTTTTTTTTCCTCAGTCTTGACGCAACAAGGCTTAATTTTTAACAAAGAAGTGAGGGAGCCCAATAACCTTCAGTGCTTATTTTCATATGTAAATAGTCTGCATTCCATCTAATATTTATGGAATTCGCATGAAATTTAAAGTAATTGTTGGAGCAAAGTTCTCGTGAGCTCCCATGCAAATTAATCCATGGTTGCAACCACGCCCTAAAATATTATCATTGAATTAGTAATCGTTTTCAGATAGTTACCAACTACTGTTTTGAACTACGTCTTACTAAGAAATAAAGAAAAGCCTTTGTGCCGAAAAGTTTAAAGAAAAATAAGACGTTACATCGCGGAAATTTGCATCGGATTGAAAAAGGGTACCTTGCAACACCGAAACACGTGTCAACAGTTCTTTGCAAACTTGTGCGATTTGCAGTAGTTATATTTATTTGTCACATCTTACTACTTTTTGAATTTATTCGATTATTAATTGAAAGTTTGTTCAACTAACAAGTTTTTGTATGACTCTTAAAAAATCATAAGTAAAATTGTTTATTTTATTACTTATAAAAATCATTATAAATACTTAATCATTACTTGTGCACAGTGATGTTCCCATCTATTTTTCTGAGGGTATACCAAAGATATTTCATTCTTTGAGTATACTCCCAGTAATCCATTACGCACAATATGTGTCTGCGATACATAATATGTCACTATATGAAAATTTTTGAAGCTTGCGGGTGTACGCTAAATGTTCAAAAAATGTTTGAGAGTATACGGCGTATATAGAGTATACCCTATGGGAACACCACTGCTTGTGCAGACATATGTGCCACGTAGAGACAAAATTACTATAGTGATGACTTAAAAGCAATATTAGTGAATACATTCACTATTGAAAGAAGATACGAAAATTAATTAATTTTTTTTTTTTAAGTTGCATACAGTGAGTGGCAGAAGTATTCTTATGTTAATAGGCATACTTAAAACTGCACGAGAGCCAATATCACAAATTTCTTAATGTTAATGAAATTAAGGAGTTTTAAGCAGTAGGGTCAGGTGAAGGAAAATGGGACTTAAACCAAGTTTTTTCCAGAAAAGGGCTTAAAATCAAACTATTAGGTTTATTTTAATGAAACTTTTGATGCATTTTATATACATTGGATTCAAATAGATTAAGCATTAAGCAGAACTATTTAGTTTTGTTTAGTAGTTTTCTCTCAGTGTCACATTTAAAAGATCATGTGTTGATAGCCTCATGTTCCCCTATAGTATGGTAAAAAGAGGGTTCAGAAAATAGGGTGTATATGTAAACATAAATGTGTAAATATTGTCCTTGAAAAAAGAAAAATGAAATGAATGCAGCTTGGTTGCATTTAACGGTACAAATTCACAAAAATGTAGGTACATTCATTTTTTCGTTTTACTGAAACAAATAATGGCAACGTTATCAACATTTTTTTTTTTAAATTCTAAACTACATTTAGAGAGAAAAATTGTTAAGGAAATTGACTTTTTAAGGATAAAGGTACTTCCCAAGATAATGAAAAATGAGAAGAAATTTTGTTTTGTCACTTTGTTACAAAATATAGAACATTAGTCTTTGACAAACGTTAACTCAATGGCAAAAAGAATCATCGTAATGAAAAACTCTGAGCTACCCTTAATTAGAGTCCCTATATAGAAGCTACGCGTAGCTTCTATATAGGTGCTCTACCCTTAATCATAGACTCCCTTTTCATCACCTCAGAAAACGCTTCATAACAGGGCCGTATGCAAGGAGTTGGTTTTTATGGTTCAAACTCCCTCCGAAATTTTTCATATTGGTTTTCTTTCTTTATTTATTTTTTAGTGACAAAAATAATAATGTTGTTATTATTATTTTTTCAATTTTATGTGGGAAATGAAATTAGTATGACTGAAAAATTGAACAAACTCATTGTGTGTTTATTGTAGTTTATGGTAGTTATTGAGAAATTCATTTATTATGTAACAATATGGCGTTTGGTAAGAACAGCACCTCTTTCCATTTAGATAATCTATTGCAACAAAAATCAATAGAATATACATGAAACCAAATTTTATAGACCATATAAATGTTTCCAAAAATATAATAAAAATAAATTTTGGGAAAACCCCCTCCGAAAGAAAAGTCTGGTTACGGCTCTGCTTCATAATAAATCGAATCTTTAAATTCATTCTCATCTTTGTATAGATATCTGTTCTTTAAATAATGCCCTTTCAGTCTGTAGTAAAAATTACATCTTGTGCCTGTTAATACTGATTTTAGAAAGAAGTTAATCAACCGCATAAAGTAGTGTTCTATATGGAACGAACATAAAATAAATATTTGTCGTATCGTTTCCGCTGGTCGCCAGGTTTTAAAACTAAAACAAAAATACTTGCAATAATATCAAAAAACGTCCCCAAAAACGAAATAAACAAACATCTCTGTTGAGAAAGAGAAAATATCTTTTTCAATATTTCCCCACTTTACCCCCATGGACCCACTTTCCCCCGCTATGTTTTTTATTAAAATTCCTAATGATTGCAGTCATAAAAGAGAACATTATCATATTTTCTACTTTCAAAACATTTTTTAAATGAAGTATTCTACGCGTATTTATGAAATTATAGATATTTAATTTCATAACTTTTTAGTAACGTATAGTTAATTTAAGCCCAATAACGTTTGAAACGATTTGCGATCAACTTCTGCACACGATTTTTAGGGATTATTACTGTGTTATTGCAAAGTAAATTAATGCAACTGTTTGGACGTAAAACGATGAACAAAATCTGCTATTGAACATTTTTTTAGGCTGACTTTATTGCCAAATGACCTTTAAACAGGGGTGCCCATCTAAAAGGGGGGGGGGATCATGGCACAAACTGTGCCGTTGAAATTTTTAGAATGGGGTATTTTGAGAGGTATTTTTCTCTTTTGGGGACTCTTGCTTTTTGGAGGGTCTTCGTGATATTTAGAGGATGCGCCCTTGCACTTACGGGGGAGGGGGGGGGGGTTGGCACCTCTGTTTAAGAAGTAATCGCTTTATTCTAAATAAGTATGATAAGTTTGTAAGAGTAGGTCCAAGATTCATAGCAAAAATCGCTCAACACAGAGAGTTAAAATAATAATAATAATAATAATATCTCCACACAGGGGCGGCATTTCAACATTTCATTTGGGGGGTCGAGTTTTTTAAACATGAATTTTCTCAGTGTGGAATAAAATGCGAGTACATTTTTTTTAAGTAAGGTCATTAAAGAAATTCAAATTTTAATATCCACACTTTTAATTTATTTTATAGTCAGCTATAACAGAAAAGATCTTGATACTACCGTTTCTAAAGTAAATTTTTAATGCACGATTTTTGGAATCCAGAAGAAGAGGAAATCTTGGTACTATATTCCGTCAATATCCAGCGGCATGCTCTTGGCAGTATAGCTGAAGATGAAAGTCTCGTTTGTCCCATCATGCACCAAAAAAAAAAAAAAAATTCTCTAACCTTCTGAGACACGAAAATGATCTTTCACTGTTAGCTGAGTTGATTGGAATCGGTGAAAAAATAATTAAAACTACAAAGTCATGTTAGAAAACGCATCTTTAAAATTTTTCTCTTAAAAAAAAAAAAAAACATGCAAGTTTAAAATTTGTGCTCTAGTCTTCATTTTTCATTACTGAAGTACACTGGCTCTTCGCAAAACAGTTCTTTTTGCTTCGTTCAACAACTTTTACTTGTAACTGAAATATTTTATTTATCTTGTTCAATAACCTGCACATATAATATTGAACTTAGATTTATCACTAAATCTTGTGTTAATTTCATTAGAAACTGAATGAATCTATTATTTGATACAAAATATTAAGTCAATCATTTGACTTTGCATCATCATGTGGATTTTTGTCACTTTTTTATTTATTTATTTTTTAATATGTCCAATAAATCCAAATTAACAAGAAGCTCTTAATAGGAGCTCGATCAAGAGTTCTAGCTTTAACTTTTGAAGACCATTTTGTACCTCATCCAGCAAAAGTATCTGTTGATGCACGAATATTTTTCAAAAATAGCGTGTCTTTTGTAAGAAGCTTCCACGAAAGTATACAATGTATTGAAGTGCTAAATATGCCTCTTAACAGGAGGAATCAATGTTCACTCACTAATTGAACGTATATTTAAAATATGAGCGCAACAATGAACTCAAAATACCAAGAAACTTCTCGTAAAAATCGGGCCAGTCACACTGCACTACCCGTAAAATGCAGTCGTACATTAGAAGCAGAAGCATCATCTTAACACTACACTTACAAGTATGAGGCATATAAACCATATGAGGAAATTTCTTCTTTAGTTGAAAGAAATTTATTCTCCATCTATTTTTTTATTATGAAAGTTCTGGAAATGATTCATGAATTTCAAAGTTTTTATCCAAATAGCGAAAAACACTTGCTCGTGGCTGGACAGGTCTCGAGTTTCATCAACTTTTACTAAAGATCATCTGCAGATTTTTTTTTTTTTTTTAACTTCCTATTGCATATGATCACTGATTTGCGCGTTAGGTAAATTGAATTTCCTGATTTCTTAATATTCTGCGCAAAATATTTGGGGGTGCAACTGCAAACGCCCCCTCTTGCTCCCCCTATTTGCCGCCCCTGTCTCCACACATAAAATGTTTAATAACTACGAAATATTTGTGATTGAAATGAAAAACAACGTAAACAAGTTGTCAAGAACATGCTGCAAATCGCTATTTCGAGGCTACGATGGAACCTCTTCATCAGTGCATAAGTACTCAACACACAACGTAAAATTGGTGAGGTAACACCGACTTGAGTTCTTCAGTCACAACTTTTTGGTGTGTGTTGAGCACTTTGCACTGACGGAGAGGCTCTATTATAGCCAGTGATGATCCCATCAATTTTTCTGAGGATATACTCCATTATGCACAATATGTGTATGCGAGCATAAACATAACCTGTCTAAAAAATGCTTGAGAGTAGACGGCGTGTATGGAGTATAACCCTACGGCAGCGTTTCTTAACTTGTTTGATTAGTGGAATCTATTTCAATGTCGAATTTTTTTGTGAAACGCCTGTTTTTCCCTCAATAGCAGCGTTTCTTGATTTCTTCGATCAGTGGAACCCTTTTAAATGCACCCTTTTTTCGTGGAACCCTTAGTTTTTTTATCAATAATTTGCAGTGGCATAGCAAAGATTCTGCTCAAGAGGGAGTTCAGGTTCTTATCTCAAAGAGAGTATCAGATAAACTATTTGCCGTTAAATTGATAATTAAATAGACTTCACTATTGATCATTATAATTATTGCTATTTGCTGATTATTATTTGTCATTATAAAACACCAAAACACTCCTATTTGTATAGGCGGCGGGTGCCCCGAAAAAGTTGGGGGGTCAAAGGAGGTGCGGGGGAAGGACGCAGGTTTGGTGGGCGACACACCTTTAAAGCTAAAATTTTTCTTCAAAAATTGGGCAATTGAACTTTTACGTCATTATTAATGAATTGACCTTCTTCCAAAAATTCGAGGAACAGACTCAAAAAGCGGGACCAGATGGCCACAGAAGATTCCCTCCTACAAAATCAAAGTTCCATTTTAATTATTACGAAATGAAAAAAACATAAAACAAGCACTTTTCTTCAAACACGTGAATAGATCATCACTATCATTTTTCATTCTACCCTTAGTTTTGGGAGGGACAAAATCCCTATACTGTTGAAAGTGAGAGGGCAATCGCACCCTCCCCCCCCCCTTTGTCCCCTCGTACGAGCCGCCTATGCCTATTTGCGTTTCTGAGTATTTTTAAAAGGGATAAATAACCTTAGAATTTATGCATGAGTTATATGATTAAAATATTTACCTGCAATAGTGTTAATAATTCACTAAAATTTACAAAGAAAAGGTTTTTAAAACATAAAAATGTCTTTTATTTTACTACAATTTTTAAAGTTCTTTATAATTCACAGAGACTTTGATGTCATTGTATGTTATGTTGACTTAAATTGGTCCTCACTCGGTAAATGTTAAATCTGTGCTTTCAACTGCTTGCATATATACTTGGAGAGTGGCTAGTATTAATAGTAGAATACTTAAAATGTACCTTAAAAATAGTAATTTTATTCAATATTTGGTAATGATGCAGGAAAGGGACTTAGGGGGTGTCTCTCCATAAGTTTTTCAGCATTGAAGTCACTTTTAAACTATCTTTGGGGATATTAGGGGGTCAGTAGCTTCTTCCGGAATTTTTTCGAAATTGAAATGTTTAAAAGTGAGGTGCTTTATGACTGATCTTGGAAACATTTCGAAGTTGAATCTTAAAGGTACAATTTCAGGCGACAAATAAAATTATTAATATCGTGGCTAACCCTGATAGTTAATATAGCTCAGATTTGTGTACGAAAGTAAAAGTAAATTTATTTTTAATATTGGGAAAAAGTTTTTATCGATTTTTTAAGTGACAAATTTGAAAGATATGGAATAAAAACTTACGAGTCTCGTGGAACCCCTGAGAGGGCTTCGCGGAACCCTGGGGTTCCGCGGAACACAATTTAAGAAACGCTGCTCAATAGTATACTTTGGGTGAAGCATTCTAAAAATGGTTTATTTTCAATAAAAGCACTTTTTTTTGTTTAAAAAAAATATTTATCGACTTTTAAAAAAAAGTAATTCCAACACAAATTTCACTAAGCGTTTACAACTCGTTTCAAACAAAATTTTGAAGTTTTAATTTTAATGATATGAGTATAAATCCTTTATCAGGCTTTATCGATGAAAGTTGAATTCTCAGATCAGGTTCAACACTAAGTCTGAAATGATGATTTTTTTTTTTTTTTTTTTTTTTTGTCGACAGATAAGTTAAGAACATAAATCTAATTGCACACAGTAAACGTGAAAACAAGGAATTTTGTGACAATTGAGAACATTCATCTCTTAAATTGCACCAGAACTTCACTGAATGGCACAATTTTAAGTTTCTGGTGCAAGAAAGGATCAAATCCCATTTCAGTAAAAGAGTCGTATTCTAGAGCTGACATAATTGATGGCCATACGTTGAGAATAAATGACTTTTTAATCCACTCTATTGATATTTTCTCAGCCATTCCCCCCCCCCCATTCGGTACTCATTAAACATTTCACTCAAATCTTATTTTTTAGTGATTTATTTGAACGTTAAGGGAAAAAAAGAAAAATAAAAAGAAATACAAGTTTCGTGGAGTCTTTTGTGTGATCTCAAGGAACTTTGGGGTTCCGCGGAACACACTTCATAAAACGCTGCCCTATGGGAACAGCCATGATTGTGGACTTGAAAATGAGTTTTATAGTATTTTACTGACAATTTAAACTTCACGTTGTTCTTCATTTCATTCATATTTTAGTACAAAAGCTTTCTGAATCGTTTTTCAATTGACGAAATATTTAGTTCAGTAAAAAACGATCTTCCACAGCCACTTCGTCATTTTGGGCTTAAGAAATCACTCGTTCTTGAAAGGCATTTCAAATTTGATAGAAATACTTTACAGTTCTTGAAAAACGGATAACGTTGTCATAGCAATTGAAGATAACGTTAAGAATTATTTCGTTACCAAAAATGTAAGTGAGTGTGTGCAGAAGCAGAGATAACCGATAACGTTTCGAGTTATTCGGTGCAAAGATGCAGGATACAGGGAAAAAAATATTAAAAGAATGTTATTGTCCATGAGAGATATCGTTAACAATTTTGAACATGGATACAGAAAAAGTTCTAAAATCTTCGCAAGCATCGGCTGCACGTTGGAAAGTACTTCGAAAAAGGACGCTTTCAATTTCTAAATCGGCTAAATCCATTCTTTATTACACGAGAAACAAAAACCATGTCAAGCTCTGTCCTTTTTCCGAACGATCTTTTTTTTTTTTTTTTTGAATTGCTTTTGGAGTACGACTACACTTTTGTTTCGTTTTTTAAATTAGAAATTATGTCTAATTGTCTACAGATAAAAATTTTTAAATCATGAAAATAATTTGGATTGACATGGTTTCGAAACAAACCAGCCGGTTTTTTTTTACATTTTTCATTCAAATTGAATTAAAATTATGTGATATCTAAACTCTATGCCATGTAGGGTAATGTGGGGCAAAGTAAAATAATGTAAAATTTACTTTGCTTTTAGCGCCACCAATTTAGTAATACTTCAACTACGTAGCAACACATGTACTCTATTCCACTGGAAAAAAAATTGCCTCTGAAAAGCAATGAATTTAATAACACAAGCAATTTTCAAAAAATTATACTCATATTTATATTTTGTTGTAAGTCAAAGATTATTTTAGTTAATATTAAATGATAATATTCTTGTTATTAACATTTTAAATATTAATTCAGATCTACTAGTATTCATTGCAGTATTTATGTGGTTAATATTAAGCTTATTTGTATTTTAAATGCTTTGTACAGTTAGTCAAGTGCTTGCGCCGCAAAGTGAAATGGTTCATTTCATTTACTTATTCAAATCTTTTATCAAATCATTTTCAAATTCATGTATTCATTATTTCATTAAGTTACTTCATTTAATAACTCCATTGTTTAGTCCTTCATTCACTATTTTATTCACTCATATATTTTTCCTCGTGTATGAATTTATTTATTTATTTATTTATTCGTTTGGTGTTATATTTCCCTATCATTTAATTAGTCAGTCTTTTATTTACTCACTTGTTTGATCAAAAATATTTTTAATAATCGATTGGAAAATATTTCATTAGAAAAATATTTTATTTTTCACTTTGCTTCATGAAAAAAATAAAAGAAAAAAAAATTTCATCTTTTTTTTAGAAGGTACAAATTCACAACCAAAAAATAAAAAATAACGTTTCAATGCAAGTTTTATCATAAAATATATTGTTTTTCTTCATTTACCGTAATTTTCAGAACAAATTTTCAACTAGTTCAATTTGAAAAAAGTAAGTTAACTGTTTCACTTTGCTCCACATTCTCCTACTAGTCTGTAATAAAAATTAGAGTTTATTGATCAATTAACAATAATAATGTTGTTGATATAACTCTTTCTCTTTTACAGTGACAATATGATAGTAGCGCGAATTGAGCAGGTTTTGGGTGTAGAACGGCGTTTTGGTAGCGTTTTTCGACCTGCTTGAAAGGGATTATAGTTCCAAATCGCATTGCAGCTGTATACAGCACCGGCAAATACGTTTAACATTGGAATTACCGAGATCTTTGTATACCTAGAAATACGGCGGGAGTCATTTTGACCCCTGGGAAAAAATCTGCATAGTTCCTGACATAAAGTTTTATATTTGTAAAAATTAGTTTAAAATAAACATATTTAAAATAAATGCAGTCTATTTAAAGGATGCGGAGGTTTTGAGGATGCATATTGAAGCATTTAAAAATAGTTTAAAAACCCTTAAAATAACCAGCGCTGTTCAATTTGAGTCTCTTTTATGTACAAAAACATTATAAACGCTTCGAGTTCTTGCAATGCTACATTCTAAGAGGCATTTTATTAGATTCTGCAAGTTTTCAGCATCAGTAAATGTATTTGCATTTTTTTTTCTCAAAAGGGTCAAAAAGACAGCTGCCTAAACTTTTAGGTATAACCCTTTAGTTTGGGTTAAGAAAGAATTCAGTATTCTTGAAAGATTTATATTATTAAACAGTATGATTATTTAGGAAAATTCAAGGAAGGATTAAGCGTTTCATGAAAATACGGAGGAGCAGTTAGCAAAAAAAGTATGCTTCGGGTCAAAATGATTCCTCCCGTAATTCTAATGTTCAATTGTGGAGAAAAACCTCTTTTGAAAATTCATGATGAATTGAGTTGGTTTTGGTTCTAGCGAATTGCGAGAACCCTAACTTGCTTTAGTTCGTAAATAGCCTGGTTTCTGACTAAAATGAGAAAATTCACATAAGACTGAAAAGAAGTACAGGAGTTTAGCTCCGGTGAACTCCCATGCGAATTAAACTGTGATTCATACCAATAATGATGCAAAAACTTAAATTTAGTCTTTTTATTACAGAAATCCTGATGATAAGCTAAAATATCTCAAGACAAAAAATGAAGAGAACCAAGGCTATTCTACTTTTATTCGGTAAGTGATGACATTAGAGAAACTGAAGAAATAATTTTTGAAAATATGCAGTCGAAACCTTCTTATCCATACTGATTTAGAGTTTAGACCGAGAGCTGTATGGATAGGAAAGAATTTTGATGTTTGGAATATGAAAAAAGAAGCCTTGTTTGTCTATTGGGTATAAGTGTTAAAAAAACTTTTAAATTAAACAACAAAACATAAACGTGCACAGAGGCAAATTAAAAGAGATTAAATATACAATCGAAGCAAAACTACCGTGGCAGCGTTGTGAAGGCTACGTAACCCTAATCACAGCATTAAGACGCTGCCACGTTAGATTTTCTCCAACTATAGTTCTATAATGCAGGAAATTTCTAATAAAATAGGTGCTTAAATGTTTGTTTGAAATTAATACTCCAATTCAGATGCATTTAAACAAACTTTTTTATGATTCTTCCAATTAGAGTAATTGAATAAGAAACAATGTAGACTAATATTGATCACAAATATTTTTGTTCAGAGTATTAGTAAAAATTTAATCTGACACTGTTTGTGATCTATATATTTTTTTGAAAAAACTATAGTTTTCTTTTTTTTGTCCTCGAAAATATAATTATACGTATGGGTTTTATGACATGTACGATTTAATAACAAATACAACTGAGCAATTTATTGCTACCTACCTCCTTACTTGCCATCCGGGTGTGGGAGGGGTCCGATAACAACAGTCCGAATGAACAGATATCTGCTGTTCTTCTTAGGGGTTGTCCACAAATGCTATCACACTATTTTTCATCACATTTGACCTCTTTTGCCACAAAGTCACACACACACATATACACTCCTGTTTGTGAAAATTGCAACACCATGAAGGAAGCATCATAGTTGAATGAAATTTAATACACAGTTGAGTGGTAATGGTACAAATAAATGATTACATTTTCAAACCAAACCAACAATAAAATATATAGAAATTAGTATTTTGTAAGGCCACCACGCGCCGCAATGAGAGTCGCTACACGACTCGGCATGGAGTGAAACAAAGTTTGAATATCTGCCTGAGGAAGAGTATTCCATATTGTTTGTATACTCACCCAAAGTACGTCTGTCGAAGCAACAGGACGAGGATCACGAGCGAGACGCCGCCCAACGAAATCCCACACATGTTCAATCGGTGATATATTCGGGGAATATGCAGGCCAAGGAAGAAGCTGTACCTGCTGCGAATCAAGGTAGGATTTGACAGTCCTGGCGACATAAGGACGGGCATTATCCTGCAGGAATATAGCCCCTGGCAATTCTTACAGAAAAGGAATAGCTTGGGGCTGTAAAACTTTATTTATATATCAGGTACTGTTCAAATTGCCCACAATTCGTAGCAATTGTGATCGTCCATGATATGCTGTGGCACCCCAAACCATAACTCCGGGTGTTTGTCCACTGTGGCGTTCGATGATGCACTCCGGAATGTACCGTTTACCGGAATTCGTCAGAAAAGACGACCTGCTGCCAATCAGCACGCCAGTTACTATGCACATTGGAAAATTGTAGTCGCAGGCTTCGATGGTTTCGCGTGAGAGGAATGCTGTATAAAGGAATAATTGCGCGCAGCCCACGCAGCAGAAGAACTACTCTCCGAGTTGATGAAGCACACAATGAAACACCTGTAGCTGTTGACCACTGTGCTGCCAATTGTCTAAAAGAAGTTGTGCGGTCCGTCAGCGCCATACGCACCAGGTGTCTGTCATTTCGAGCTGACGTCACATTTCAGGGTCCACTCCCGGATTTCCGAGCTGTCCGACCCTCGTCCGTCCACTGCTTCCATACACGCATGATTGTGCTGCTGTTACGCTGCACACGAGCGGCTGCTGCACGATATGACAATCCAGCTTCACGAAGGCCGACGATTCTGCCCCGTTCAAACTCCGAAATTTGCTCAAGTTTCATTTTGTTTCGTCGAAGAGGCATAGTAAAGATTCGGTTAACATTTACGCTAGCATATATCCACCGATAATCATACACGCCTCGCTACAGTCGTCTATTTATATTCGGTTCGATCCGCCGTTCAGAGGGCACTACTCAGCATACGCATGCGCTACCCATCTGCAATTCTAATCATTTGCCTATCATGTCCTGCTTTACATTTCCTGCAATTTAGGGGGGCGCCCTTTTCCTAGGGAGTGGGCACCCCTGGATTAAACTTCCCGCCAGAGCACTTGGCCTCTCCCATTTTGGTAATCTTTTATCATTAATATGTATACATGTGAGAATTGTTATTACCCGTGAGTATATGCAGGAGTTCTGGAGTAAATGACTGATGATTCCACTTTTTGCAGCAGCAGCAGCCGTTTTTCAATTGTCTTCGGCATTTCTTTCTGTGATTGAATTCCGTGATTCTCCGTTGCGAAGTTGCTATAATGACCGCCGAGATTCCAGAATATCCAAAGAATTCGTCAACGGCCAGGAACTGCCACTGCCCAACTCTCTGGAGACGTTGGTCTCCCTCATCGAAAGATACGAAGTTCTGAACCCTACTCTGGGGAACGTCGAAATCATAAAGCGATTCCTGGTGAGCTTCCGAATCGACGACCTCAGTCCAGACCTCACAAAGAACGCCCTCCGAAAAACTTACTCCACCCTCCTGAATAAATTCCATAAAGCATTCTTTGGCATTCCTGACAAGGTGCAGTACGCCTTCGCGGAGGACGACTTCTCCAACGATGAGAAATGTGCCTTGCATTTCATGCTGTCCCACACAGTCAACGACACCAAGAGGGACAGAGACGCGCAACTGGAACAGTTCCCGAAGTAAGTGACCCACATTTTATAAGAATTTTAGAATCATTGTTGATGGGGTGCCGATTTGCAACAATTATTGAGGGGGCCGGACTTCACTTAAAGGGGGGGGGCGGTTCTAGGGGTTCCGGAAAATGTTCCTATTTTTGCACCTTGAAAATGCCATTTTACAAATTTTCTGATGTGTGCAATTTGCATGAACCAGCAATACGTGACATGGCGTTTTCAAGATATAGAAGTCTAAAAATTGGTATGCAAATTTTTCTGGTTTAATTAGACCGTGTCCCTTGTCTTAAAGGACATTTTTACTGTTCTATTTCGTGGAGAGCCAGGCAGTGGATATATATTGCTTGTGGTAATAAACTTCCCCCTAATATTTGACGCAACGTACTCTAAGCAGTCCTTTTCGATCCAAAAAAAAGGCAAGTCTAGGCGTACAAGAACAGCTTTTAGTAAATTAAATAGGGTTTTTGCCTTGACAAATAAAATTTCATAAATGCCTACAAATTCCTAAAAAAACTTTACAATTCTCATTGACATTCAAGCCAAGAAAAAGAAACTCTTCTTCAAGTAAAGCAGTGTCCACTTCCTCTAAAAAAGGCATACCCACACACAAATTATTGGGGGATCCCGAGGCCCCTCATGTCCCATGAAGTCGCCCAAGTGATTGTTGAGAACAAACAAATTGACTCTCTTCAGCGATGAGAAAATGTGCTCCCCTCTTCCCGACGATCACCCCCTCCAAAACCAGAAGTTGGATCCATCCTTGACCTGTACCTACTTGACGTGCACGAGCAGCATTTCTTCTGCTAGTGGGAATGATGTAAACGAACTAGTGTTGGATCATACGTGCAATTGATGCCATTTAGCGTTGTGTAAGTTAGTGTAGTTTGGAGAAACGATTAGTTAGGACATTGGTACAGGTATCATTCAAAGAACTTGAAAGCACTACAACTGCAAAGACGCTAAGTGAAGCAATAAAAATAATTCCCGGAATAAAAGTAAATATCGGTATTAAATCGAAAATTGTAAAAAAAATGAATAAATAAATAAATGTTCTCACATATAAATCGTAAATAAGCTTGGCATTATGGAAAAACTTAAATGAGGGAAGCTTGCATCTAAGTGGATTCAAAAAAAAAAAAAAAAAAAAAAAACGTAGACTTGAATGCGACGCGCTTGCTTGCTTGGCCTCCGTGGCTCTGAGGTAGAAGCTTCGCTTCGAATACCGGAGGTCGTGAGTTCGATTCCCACCGGAGTCCTGGGTGTTATTTCTCATCTTTGTACTGTAAATCTTTCTTGTGTTGTAAAGAGGTCCAACCTCTGAAGGCAATGGCACCCATATTTTGATAGTGATTAATACAACGACACAGGAACAATTTGCTATGATCCCTCAGCATTTACTAAAAATCTAAGGCGCAGATATAGACTGCGTCTTTCGCCTTTTTTCTCATTTATTTTACTGAGCTGCCATTCTATCCTCAAAATTTATACAATATTCACAATATTATATGAATTATATAATGTTATATAATAGTAAAATATTATATAATGTTCACATAGACTTTTTCTACCTAGAAAAAAAAACCTGCTTTAAACCGCATTCTGGTTATTTCCCGGGTAAATGTGGATCTTTCTGCCTCCTGGTTTCAACTGAAGTACATGCGTTTTTTTTTCTTTTTTTTAAAAAAAAAACCCAGAATGGATTACAAGAAGCGAGTTTGTTTACTTGCGCGGTATGGCAGCTAAGGATATTGGGTAAAACCGCTTTCTCAGATACAGGGTACAAGCCCTTTACGCATGTGAACAGTTAATTTTCCAACCGGTGTTTTTCGAGGTCCGATCAAGCCGAAATGGTGTCCAGGTCCTTGTAAAATTTTGTGCTCCAATCACAAGATAATCTTCACATTTTCGAAGTAGCTGCTTCCAAAAAAAGGAAGAAATTTATCCCATTTTGTTGCTCCTAAAACTGTGGTGCCCAGGTCCATGGACCTGTAGGACCGTGCGTTAATCAGGCCCAGTTCATAATGTATTTTCTTCTATTGCAGTTTAGCCAAGCATCCGAGAGAAAATGGGGTAGTCAGTCTCCACGCCAAATGGAAACACGCCATCGCCATCAACCGAGTTCTCATGGGCCTTATGGCAGGATTATCGGGAAGCAACAAAATAAATGCTGCTGACATCCTCGCCAGATTGAAGGCAGGAGACCAAGACAGCGTTCGGGACGTACAGGTGAATCGGCTCTATGCTGTCACAATATCAGGTACATATTTTGTATGTATGTGGTTTAAAATTCCCTTTCAGGTGTTTATGTTCACTGCTTATTAATTCTAATTCTTCTGCTTGTTGAAAGACAATTATAAGTTAATGCTGATGCAAATAGATTTTATTAAGCTGTAAAACTTTACACGTGTATTAGAGATTGAAAAAAAAGATTCCTAATTATTTTGTAATTAATTTAACTGTTTATGCATCTAGATACATAAAAATACGTATCTATTTTACTGAGAGAAAATAGTTCAAAATTAAGAGCTGTTTCCAATGCAATGTATTGTTTCGTAAATTGTCGCTGAGAAACTTTGTATCAGTTATCTATTAGTCCCGTAACAAGGGGCAGAACAAGAACTGATGAAACGGACAGAAATAAGAAACAATACTGCTGTAAATATACAATAATCAAATATTTGGAATATATCATTTGTGTTTTTCATAACGATACTATCACAGCATCACCTCTCCAGAATGTCCGCTGTTAGAGCATAGATCCAATACAACTAAATACAATCCACAGCCGCTGTACCGGCCGCCATTGAAGGCGTGAATCTTGAATTAAACGAGTAAAAGCGTATACCAAGGATGCAACTGCAATCACTGATCTCCAGTGGATAGTATGCGGATTACATCCTCGTCAAAAGTTATTTGCGGGTATGTGCTTTTTTGGCGGCGCTTGCCCTTCTATTCAGTTGACCATGGAACAGGTTTTTAGTTATGTATCTAGCTAGTGTTTGTGTGTTACGACGTGAAGAATTTTTCACTCATTGCTACGAGTTCAAAACTGCAAGTAGCGTGTGAAAAAAGGCTTAAGAAAGTGTTAGTTTGAAAAAACGAAATTATTTCCGTTGTAAGACTTCCAGCTACTACTTAGACCCTGCATTTCTTTTGTTGAGACATTTTTTTAAGTGTATTGTATTACCTAAAGGATTTTTCTTTCATTTCTGTGATTTAGATTTAGTGACTATTGCCATTAGGAATGATGACATGGATTTATTACCTAATGGACTATGGAACGACATCACTTGCACTACTGAATACGCTCTGAATGATAACAACAGAGAATATCTCAGTACTTCCCTTCTTCGCGGGGCCATAGACGGTAAGTTTACTTCGTATCTTTCTTTCAAATGGTTTTTATTTATCAATCAATTTATTTCATCTTAATGGCTGAAAAGCCAAGAGTGGGAGTTGTCTTGTAGTAGCAGTAAGTAAGTGATGCATTTTTGCTTCTGTTTAATCAATTCAGAGCAATCTTCCATTGGATTTTAACCATCAAATTTCAAATACATTCTCAATAGCATCGTTTCCCAGTGATGATGAAGTTTTTCATACCTTTCCGCAGGGCTCATTCTCGGCAAGAAAGTTGAAGAAAAACCTCAGATTTACAGCAGGCTACGAGTGAGCCAAATTTTGCGTATGTACTACGGAACTTCCGGACTGCCGGACGATCAGGAAAGAACAAGTTGGTGCACGCGGGAACGAATATTCAGCAACATGCAAGAGCTCAAGGACGAGGTGATGAATTTCAACAAGCTGTACAAGGCTCAAGCCGGCGAGATTCCCGCTGACAATGCTTTGGACAAAATCGGCCAGGCGATCTCACTGATCCAAGGATCGGTATTTGGAGAGATAACAGGTAACCTCATAAATTGCAATCTATAACATTTGTATGTTGTCAAGTGGCCTGAAGAAGGGCTACAAAAGCTTGTGTTTTCCCCCGAGATCTTGCTCTTTTTTTTTTAACTGATGGTTTTTAGGCTTTATTGATGAAGATACATTTAAAAATTTAGTATTTTAACGATCAAACATATTTCCACTAAAGTCTAATTTTTTTGGCTGAGCAATTTAGAATAGTGGTTCCTTTCGTGCACATGCTGCATGAAAAAGATTGCCTAAAAAAAAAAAAAAGATTGCCTTGCGAGGGGAGAAAATCTTCTTCGCTTTAGCACTGAATGTAATTTTTCCCTTTATGTCGTCAAGCTTTCCTGCCTATCGGTCTTGTACTATCTGTATGATTGTATCAAGAAAAACTATTTTTTTAGCAGAAAACTACAGTTAAACCTCGATTTTACGTCTCCCAAATCTACGTTTCCCCTGCATTTAATGTGTTTTCAACGGGTCCCATCACCAGTTTTGCTGCCATATATTTTCTGCATTTTACGGGTTTCCCCTGTTTTACATTTTTTTAAATATGTCCCTTGAGAAAAGTGAAATCGGGGTTTCAACACCATTTTATAAGAAATTTTCCTAACAAACAGTTATTGACAGATCAATTTTAGTGTTTATCAACATATTTTTCTTTAGTTTATCATTTTTACAACTAAAATTGAGCACTTAGCAATAGTAGCGATTACACACGAGGGAATAAATTTTAGGAAATATCCTTGCCCAGGTCTAGGGAATTTTATGAGCCCAACCTTAAGTTTTGTGAAAAACAAATCCCAGCCTGACCTGCAGTAATTAGTTGAATCACTAATTTCTTCTTCTTTTTCAGAGGAAGCTGCAGAAGAATGCAGTGGATCTGAAACAAGCTTCGGTAAGCAAAAGTAGATTTCAATATCGTTTTACTTCACAAATGCGTCAATGCTAACACTATTCACAAGAGGTTGACGACAATATGACACTTTTTTGTACATACTGCAGCATATCAACCCACCTTACTTAGAGAGGGCACCGTTTAAATCGTGATGGGGTTACGTTAGTGGAAGTAGTATGGGTGGATAGCAATGTACAGTCTGACCGCGAAATGTATGAAATTTGGCAATCGGTCAAGTTAAGATTTCTACCTGAATCTTAACTTGACCTATTCAATCTATTCTACCTGAATGAATCTAACAGGGAAGATGTGAAAATAGCGATGTATGTATAGAGATATTAATGCACGCGTTTTATAATGTCACTAGTGCCTTATTAACTTATTGCATTCTCTTAGTTGAAAGTGAGGGAAAACAGAGTTTCTATGGAAACAACAAGAAAATGAAGTGTTTTCATTTTGTCCGGAAATGTAAAAGCAAAATGATAAACTAATTATGTTGTAAAAAATTAATTAATTTTTAAAGTGAGAATATAGATTAGAAATTGTTCAGACTACTGCCGTGAATATACAGTGAAATCCCGTTACGACGAACTTCAAGGGACCGCAAATTTTGTTCTTCGTAACAAGAATTTCGTTGTAATGGAATTCGAATAATTTAATGGCAGTTATATTGGGACTGAAAATGTAGTTCGTTGAAACGGAAATTTCGTTGTATTGGTATTCGTTATAAATGAATTTTACTGTATTGTCATTTTTCAAAACTGTGTCCAAATAATTAAGAGGCAGAAGCACGTATATGTAACGAACTATCACCCATGTAAACAAATAGATTCGTTCATTTGTTTGCTTTACCACAGCATCGGTGGTCACACAGAGGGGGGGAGGGGCGAAATTGCCAAAAAGTGCTTTAAAAAGTTTTTTAAACCTCTCTCGTTTGTTTGTTTGTTTACACAGGCATGCAATTAAAGCTTGGCCACGGAGAGATGACGAATGACCTTCATTTGTACCTTCAAACACCATTTGTAACATTTGTAATAAGTTGTTTGTTATTATTAACCGACTTCAAAAAGGAGGCGGTTATCAGTTCATACCGTATGTATGTTTTTTTTTTGTTTGTCCAATCACAGCGTCTCACCTAGTGAACCGATTTTGATGATTCATTTTTTAATGGATAGGGGATGGCTCAACTTAGGTCCCATTACTTTGTTTGACCATATTTGTTCTATAGAAAAAAAGTTATGGGCAAAAAACAGTAAATTTCATGTAATTTCCCTATTAAATGATTGAATATAAAACCCATTGTTATAAAGTTTTGGTGCCATACAACAGTAACATTAATAGTAATTGTAATGATAGTTTTTAATGAAGGCTTCTCTGAAGCAAGCATCAAGTTTCTTCAGTGTTATTGCTTTATAGTCGGGGGAAACCTAACCTCGAAGCGAGATTAAGATCTGCTTAACCTTCACAATGCTACCAGGTTAAGTTTGCCTCAATAGTCCTGGATCTGACAGCACTTCTGTAGGAAAGTTTGAGTAGGGCTAATTTTTTTTCAAAAATGCTTAGTAGGTGTCCTAGAAAGTATTTTGGACTCGGGTGGACATCCGCCACCTGGTCACTTCTCATGCTATGACGTCATCAAAGATGGCGGTATCTTGATCACATGAATGCTCATATTTATTTTAAGACTTGACTGTTCTGCGTGATTCTTGCACATTTTTGTACTAATTTACATTAACTAGTTTACTTTTAAGTTAGTGTTAAAGTTTTCCCGAAAAAGTAGTTTAAAAACAATTTATTTTATTGTTTTTTATTTATTTTCCTTTTTTAAAATTCATTCTTTAAAATTATTTTTTCAAATGTCAATCATTGAATAACAGTATAAAATTATACTCAAAAACTATTTACGTAGAAAAATATTTATTTGCTATTTTCACCTGGTGTGACTAATCAATCAGAGTGTTTATTAGTAGCTTCACTTAGGCGCGCCACTATAGGCGGCGCGTCGCAGACATAACATTCGAGCGCGTTGTTATTCTTCGAAGTAGTAAGTTGGCAGCCATTGAACTATAAGATGTGTTATGAGTGAGACAGAGGTTAGTTTCTGAGATGATGAAACGCTGTTAATCTGAATGATTCTTATGTTCGAGATTTATCGAAATAAAATTGAGATATGGATATTATTAATTCGTCGAGAGTGTCAAAAGACAGCGTAAGAGACCTTAAACTAGTTGCAAAGACTTGCATTATGTGATAAAAGTGATAATAGTGTGATATTCTATATATAATATATAAGTACAGAAAATGGTCGTGAAAAAATAAGGGTCGCTGCAAAATTGCGAAATGACGTAGTTACTATGAGTTTGAACACGTTAACAACACGTGGGACAACTTTTTGAAACTCGTCCAACTTCTCAGAAATTTGATTCGTTCAGAAAGACAAGATCTTTGGGAATTATATTTAGATACAGTGCAGAAACTTCAACCAGTATTTGCTGTATTTGACTGTGTCAACTGTCAGCAATGATCTTCTCTGTATTTAGAAGACATGAGGAGACTAACCAAGACAGCCCCAGAGGTGCATGAAATGTTCATGAAGGGGAATCATGTTGTGAAACGATATGATCATAATTTTTCAGCTGTTGTGGATATGGCATTAGAACAAACCATTATAAGTTCTCAAAAAAGCTCATCTGGCATCTTAGGGCGAACTAAACAGAAAGATTTTGTAGCAGAATGGGAAATAACGCGTCATGAACGTTTGATGATATCAAATCTATTTCGAGAAGTAACAGACTCTATTGCTTTTGTCGAAAGTTTGAACATTCACCATGAATTTTCGAAGAAGCAAACTCAGAACATAGAAACAAAAGTTATCTCAATGTTTAAATATATATTACACAAAGGTAATCCGTTTGATATGCATATGTTTCCTAATCCATTGCACAATCTGCTAACAAAAGCACTGGTTTCCCAAGATAAAAAGGAAAAAAATATTAAAATCGTTTAAGACCGGCGAAGAGCTGTATTGTACATTGCGGAAAAAACGATACGAGGACAAAACATTAAGAATATCAAGTACCATCCTTAAAGCCACGCTGCCACCATTTCATTGCACCAAAGCGCAAAGTATAAATGCTACAAGTAAAGTCACTAAAAAGATATCGAACAAGTCATCTCACCGAATGATACAAATAGCTCAGGATCGTTCTTATGACATGCAAGAACTCTTTCGCTATAAGCTATCTAAAAACTGTTCATTGTTCAATGACCAAGGGCTAATGGTAAAACCACAAAAAAGTGCATTGTTAAAGAGCTGGAAACATCTTATGGTAGCACCAGTGATGATACCTGGTTCAAGTCTGACGTCGATGTCATGAACTCTGTACGAAAGGTTATGACAAATGAAAATAAAACCTTTGGTGGAGCTGTTTCAACTTTTTCGTTATACATCGGGAGCATCACCAAGAACTGTGGAAGAGTAGATTACATTTTTGACAGCTATCGCAAATTTTCTCCTAAAAAGTCTAAAAGGGTGCTAAGACAAGGTAGCAGCATATTTATAGATGTGGTCAAAATCTCAGAAGATATTTCATTGCCTGTCCAACTCAGCAGCTTTTGGGGATCTTCAAGAAACAAACTGATGTCTTCAAAAGTTCATTGCTGATACAGTGACAGCTTCTTTGACTCAAACACCACATAATACCAACCACACTTTTAGTGCCTTTCATGGTGATGAAGAGGATGATGTAATATTTAACTGTATATCTGTGCAAAGTGGAAAACAGATAAATCACCCAGAATTAAACTGTCTGACAGTAGAGGAAACTGACTTCAGAATGTTGATTCATTCAAAACATGCATCCCTGTGTGGGTTCACTAAAATCGTTCTTGTTAGCGCCGAATGGTGTTGTTACCTTTGTTTTACTATCTTACTCTTCAACGATTTGGTGTTTAGGAACTTCGGGTGCGTACTGGAGTTGGTAATTCAACACGATTCTTATCTGTTAATGATATTCACCGAAAAATAGGTGAAAACTTATGTTCGTTGCTTCCTGCCATCCACGCACTATCTGGAGCAGATTGCACAAGTAAGTTTGGTACCAAAAAATCTGCTCTTCATTGTGCATCTGTAGAGTATTTGGAGAATTTTGGCGTATCATCTGACTGGATTTATATGGAGCAAAGCCTTAAATCTGCAGAAGAATACTTAGGGCAAGTACTGCAAAAAGGGTCATTCTTTAAATCTTTAGATGAACTTAGGTTATGGCTGTATCATCATACGAAAAATATTGAAACTGATAAGTTGCCGCCTACTAGCAGAAGTGCTAAGGGATCATATTTTTACACATACCTACAACGACATTGTATTGATGATGTTGCTGTTGACTTAGATCCTTGTGAATTTGGTTTTGCAATGGTAGATGATGATTTGATGCGAAAAAAGAACTTACGGAGATTTCCTACTGATTTTATTGGAATATGTAATTGCTTGAAATGTGCCAAATCTTCCTGTACTTGTAGAGCAAATGAAGTGACCTGTTGCTCTTTCTGTAATTGTAATAGTACGGGTTTGCAACCAATTTGTAACAACCCCTTTTAAATATAATTTTACTAAGTGCAACAAAAAAATAGTTATTCAGTTATAGTAGTAGTAAAAATACATTGCTATTCGCCTTAAAGACACTAATTGTAACTTACTGGCCAAATTTTAATTTTTTTGGTTAAGTATTAACATAAATTTAAGCTTATATGGGGACGAAAGCGCGCATCCGCCATCTTTGATGACGTCATAGCTAAAAAATGTACGAAATGGCAGGTGTCAACATAAGCTCTAAATACTTTTTAGGACACCTACTAAACATTTCTGAAGAAAAATTCTCCGTACTCAATCTTCCTATCGAAGTACTAAGCATACTAAGCATGAGAGCGAGCGGCCGCCATCTTTGATGACGTCATAGCAAGAGAAGTGACCAGGTGACGGATGTCCACCCGAGTCAAAAATACTTTCTAAGACACCTACAAAACATTTTTGAAAAGAAATTCTCCCTACTCGAACTTTCCTACAGAAGTGCTGTCAGATCCTGAACTACAACTATAGTTAAGTGTTTTTATCGTTATCAACTATGCCAATAACAGATGATCTAGACTAAGTAAAGAGATACAGGGTTGCATCACAAGCAACTTGTATACTGTGAAATGTACATTAGTTAGGAAAAACGTAATATTTAAATGGTTATAATTAAATTAACGCACTAATGAATTCCACAGAGGAACAAGGGTAATTTTTTAGTGGCAATCGCTTAAAGTTTTAAGGCATGTTCATAATTTTTTTTAGTATGGAGCATTTTTATGAAAAAAATAAGGTGAAGTTTCGTGATGGTAACTCTTACTATTTCTGAAATATTTACACTAAAAAGAATGAAATAAAAAATTTTGAAAAAAAAAATAGAACCAACTTCAAAATTGCTCTAAAAAGTGAAAAATAATTTTATTCTTTAAACACCACCGTTAATATTTTTAAACATAATTTTTGAAGTTGACGCAAAAAAAAAGATAGACAAAATCATTCACAACCATAACTCAGCTACAACTATAAATTTAAACAAGCCCAGTTTCTTCTCTACCTTATACATTATGCATTGATAACAGTATATTTTAGTAACGATATAAATGTTTCGTTCCTAACTTTGGATGTTTTCTGAAAAAAAATATGAACGATGCATATGGTTACACTGGATTTTACTTTTTGTTTTTGCGCCAACTTCAAAAATTATGTTTAAAAATATTATCGATGGTGTTTAAAGAGTAAAATTATTTTTCACTTTTTAGAGCAATTTTGAAGTCGGTTCTATTTTTTTTTTTTCAAAATTTTTTATTTTGTAATTGATAAGATCAGCGAGAACAACTCTTACTACTCGGTACTTTCTGAATGGTTCTTCTACCTATTATAATTGATGCAAATGATGTTTTTTTCACTTCAAGGTCATCCCTCGGTATTCAAGCTTTAGCGAGTTTTTTCGATGTTTGGGCTCAGGGTTCGAAGTTCGCAGGTTTGTTCCCTATCAGGGTCTTCATACAGATCATTGATGACTAATCAATATTAATTTCAAAGAGTACAAAAGAGTACATTTTTTGTAGTGAGTTTAGAAAAAAAAAAATCTTGAATTCCCTTGTATTTTGTGCTGATCAAAACCGATTTTTGATTTCAGTATTCGATTATTTATTTTTTTTCGTCCTATTACTATCATTGGGCACGAGAGAAATTAAATATACCCGCCTTTAATAAGAAAAAAAAATTATAGAATGCTTAAAAGCATGTTTTTTTAATTCCCGCACTCATGGTACTTCACCGTCTTCCCTTTAGCTTTGCAGTGGACGAAGGGCTCTAAAATTCCAGTTCTGATTGCCTGTGCAAATTTGTTAATCCTCCATTGGTTGATTATAGGGAGAAAAAAAAACATTTTTTAGCGCTCGCCCCCACTATGAGCCGGCGCAATAAATAAAATTAAAACTTGTGATTTACAATAGATCGTTAAACCAATTTCAATAAAGGGGGAAAAGTATGCAGTCTTTGATTGCTTCAAAGGCAGAAAAATTGAAACTTGGCAGCATCCTCTTGCAAAACTTTTGCCAAGGCATTCATGCGAGGAAAACATACTAAGTTCATACTTTAATTAATGTGTCTCTTTACAGAAAAAAGATGCAGCAGTCCTTATGACATTTTTGCCATTTTCGACAATTCAGTTGGAGATTCTCTTAAAATATTCCAGCAAGAACTCATCGGGTAAATACACTTTGTGATTGCTAATTTTCCTTCTTGACTTAACCCTCCGTTAGTCACGTTCCTACCGCCTGGTTTCCTAGGGGGGAAATCGCCGATCTTCGACGTTGCGCCAAGCTCCGGACATGCGCGCACGAGCCAAATCGACCGATTTGCCTCGCGCGCGCATGTCCTCAGCGTGGCGCAACGCCGAAGATCGGCGATTTCCCTCTTAATAAACCCAGGCCTTTAATGATGTTTTTCCACATAAATATATCTGTATGAAAAGTTAATGAATTTCATTTATACAGATCAGCAGCAGCAGGGACACATCAGCTAAATAGGGTTTTTAGGTTTAATCAGTGGAAGCCTTGAATTTATGTAATGTTCCTTGATTTTATGTCATATCCATCATTAAATATTACTTTCTCTCAAAGGATTTTGATTTTTTGATTGCTCAATGACGCCAATGGAAAAGAAAAATACTTGCAGTTGGGTTGATGTGACACCCTTTATAAAGTGTATGTTGCTAGGAGATTATCTTATTAGCATCGAGTGTGTTGTTAAAGAAAGATTGCAGGGTGTTTATAAAATAAAATAATATTTTCAAAAACGTTTGAAAAACACGCTTTTGTAGCAATGTGAACTAAAAAGTAAAAAATATTCTTTGGATATGAAGTATGATAAAACAATTGACGAAACATTTGACTTTTGTCTAAAAAACCGTGGGGGTGCTGTCTATTTACATTTTTGCAAGGACAACGATTAGAGAAATTTATGACAACTGATATGAAGCCCCCCCCCCCCTACGCCTTTTTTTTCACATCTTGTAGTAATCAGAATTTAAAGAGAATTTTATTAAAAAATATGTCAGTTAAAGATTCAAGATTTGATAAACTATTTGAGCTTCACTTTGATTTAACATTTCTGTCTTTTTGTCCAGAAACCTGTCTGTGAGCTTCGACATCCGTCCACGAGGCAGTTCCGTGGGAGTGTACACCAACAGCAAACCGCAGTCCTCCAACCTCCTGGACGTAGTTGCCAACAATACTGGTATTTCAGGATGTCCTGCTTGCTTTGCTAGATACATCATGAGATGTAAGTTTTATCTCACATTTTTTTTTTATTTGGGAAATTTTCTGTTATGATTTTTTAAGCCATTCGTTTCTGATTTAAAGCTAGAATTCATTTATCAGATCTTCTGTGCATGTATACTGCGCAAGATTGACGTTTCAAGAATTGATGGACATTTTCAACAATGTGTTTTAAAATTCATTTAAAAAGTTTTAGTTCGAAATTCAGATTTTGGGATTCGACGTGAAGACCCCCGGGGTACGTTTGATTTTTGTACATCACTGCAGAAATTTTATTTCACCCGAACACCGAAGATGACGTCATAGCAGAAACACAAATCAAGATTAGCCTTGAAAAGTGGCTCAATCAGAATCGCAATTAGAATCAATTATATCTCCCGCTCTAATTAATTGAGAGAAATGGAACAAACATCATCTTGTTCGGAAAGGAAAACCCTTTCAAACGATATGTAATGTTAGGAGGTGGGGGGGGGGGGGGTTACCTACTAGATAGGCGACAAACGAGAAAAACACGTAAAAGTTGAGCTTAATTAATTAATTATCAGAAAACTAATTCGAAATTTAGAATTTCGACTTCGAGGTGCAGATCCCCGGGGTATATTCGAATTTTGTGCAAAGTTTCAGGGCTGTAGGTGCTATGGGGTCTTCTGGCCATCAGGTACAAAGAAACACCGTCACTTTTATATGTATAGATCTTATCGACCATTTTAAACTCTTAATTAAAATAGTAACTAATTACATCTCAAGTTTAAGTTAAGGGGAAGCTGTAGATTTTTTTTCAACATTAAGTTTTATAACATATTAATTAAATGCTTCAAACTTAGTTCTACGAAAATATACAAGGACTCCGAATATGAATTATAAAGTATTCGGTATTAACTGAAAGGTTATAAACACATTATTTCAACATTTTTCGATATTATTTGGGGTGATATTTATTTATTATTTTATTGATTTTTTTTCAGCTGGAGCTAAGGAGGATGAGGCCGAAGTATTCCGAGATTTGAACGAAACACTGACAGAATTTGATAAAAATTATGAAACTCAGCAAAATGAACTGTCCGAACCGAAAGCAGGTCGCCCCTCCAAAGTAAGAATTTTTTGCAGGTGCTAAGACATGTTCAAATCAGAGACAGTCAGCATGATGATTTCATAGTACTTGTATGACTTAAATAGCTAAGAATAAAAATGCGAAATAGTCAAAAACGAGAGGAAAGCGGAAAGTTTATAACACTAATTTAGGAAAGAAGGAGATAAAAGTTTTCACAATTTGCTGCTAAAAATAATCAAATATGTTTCGGAAAATCGTTTTAGAAGTTTTGAGAAATTGAACTGTATCAGATTTTTATCTTTTTCTTTTTCGAGCATTCTTTCGATGTCTATGTACGAGCTTAGATGCAAGTATGAGGGTCAGTCAATAAATAACGAAGCAGAGGCTGTAAAACAGAAAAAGTTCATAAAAAATGTTTCATTTTTTAATTGTATATCCTTTACAGATTGTATTGTACTTCAATTATGGAAATCCATCTACTAGTGACTACCAATTGAGGGATGCTCTCTGGGAAATCGAAAAATACTTTAGAGGTAAGGTCACACAAATGCTTCCTAACAAGGCGCTTTTAAAAGATAAGTAGACAGAACTGTCGTTTAATCGCTGATGACAGCAGTTTGACTGTATAATTGGGTTGTTTCACATTTTCCAAAACTATTTTGTTTTCTGAAATAGCATGGTCGAAAACATGGGTGATTTACATTTTTTTTCTTAATATTTTTGTTGTTTTCATTTTCGCTGCTGACGTCACTAGTGAACAAATCGTTAGGGTTACCAGAAAGAAGTTTTAGACATCGCCAAATTTTGCCAAATGAATATTTTATTTAACCAACGATTCTCGTTCCGCATTTTGTTTTAAAAAAATCTGACATTTAAAAAAAATAGTCGAAGATTAAATTTTGGGTAAATGAAAGTATTTTTTGGCTCCATGTAATTTTTTCTGCTAATTCTATCAATTTCAGTGACTAAAAAAAGCATTTTTGATTGAAGGAAACACCCCCATTGTATCGGAAAATTCATTAAATAGCTGATGTACTTTAAAGAATGCAATCTATATGATATAAAAGTTTTACTTCGTCTTAGATGCATTAATTATTGAAGACTATTCAATGTACTTTGAATTCCTTTTCGTGTTTTCTTTGAAAATTTGAAATAACAAGTTGAGTTAATTAAAAAATAAAAACCTCTGACATTAATAACAAACAAAGACCTTACGGCTATATACAGAAGCTACAGTTTCACGCTTATTAGCGATTATCAGTCTGATTTAAATAAAACACAAATAGGGGTAGAAAGCCGCTCATGAAATTTGAGGTTACCTTCACACTTATAGCTAAAAGTATTTCGTATACCAAGAAAAAGCCCACAAGTGATCATTTTAGATTATGTATTTAAAAAAAATAATAATAAATAAAACCTAAAGAAAGCAATTTTTGTGTAGTGAAGAAATAAAAGCAGAGTCATTCCATATAAAATCAACAAATTTTCAGAAACATCCGTGCCGCACCATTTCAGATTTTGATGAAATTTGGTTGGTAATATGTACTAACATCATGCACTCCAAAACAGTTTCTTTTATTTCTTGAAAAAAAATTTTTCCTGAGATATAGCCCTTTCTTTGCTCCGCGGATGCGTAAAATTTGCTTTTTTTGACCTTTCTCCTGGGAGCTGTAGTGGATTTATTTATATTAGACGAAAGATCAAATACGGCTTATTGTAAAGCTAAAAGAATGAACTTTTGTTTGTGCATAATAAAAAACTATTTAAGTTAAACCTAACTAAAAAAATTTCAAGGTCAAAACGTGGTTAAAAAACTGCTGTTTTGGTTATTTTGGGCATGAAAATAACAATGAAGGACTTTCAGTAACAGGCTAATTTTTTTTTTCTGTTGCACTTAGGTATACATACTAGAAGCAGAGGAAAAATTAAGCTACTACTGATAGTCCTTCATTATGAAAAAATTGCTTAAACTTGAGAAAAAATGAAAAATGTACGTTTTCACCCTCCAAAAAAGCCCGGTAGGTAAGGGGATAAAAATCTAAAAATGCTATAGCAAGAAGCCGTCACATTTCCCTTTAAAACAAAACAAAAACTGTCTTGTTATTCCAAGGCGTAGAGGAGATATAAGCGTTTCAAAACTGAAACATTTAGGGGTTTTTTTTTTTTTTTTTTTTTTGCACAAGTTGGAATATTATGAGTATTAAATGAATCTGCTTTGTAAAATTTGTTAATTTTTCGATATAATTAGTCACAAAACCGATTTAATCTAATAACCACCTAAAATTATGTTCTATTTGGTATTTATAGCACAAATGGTTTTATTGTAAAGTGTAAACATTTTTTTTAAATTTTGGATTTTAGTCAACGATAATTACCACTGTGGCAATGCAAATAACGAATTAGTTTTCCAAACGACATAGAATTAAATTTCCAGATAATGTAAGTTTCTCATAAACAACTCAGCTTCTGCTTTTTCTCTCAAGTCTTTTATTTGATTTGACAATGCAGCGCTCTTAGAACGAAACCTTTGTTACAAAGGTTAAGTTGTATGATGGAGGACTCTTGTTCTATTGGAATCTTTACAAAAGAGATATGTTATAAATTACATTACCCTAAACATTCAGAATTACATTCAGTTCTTGAATTCGCAGATGAAGATATAAAATTATTTTCAATCAGAACAGGATGCAGTGATATAGAGAATGTTTGTACTTTTCATAGGGAAAAGTTTTTGAACAGATACTTTTATATTTATGGAAAATCTTGCTCCGACCCCTACAATATTCACTCAAAACCTATTAAAAATCCCTAAGACAAATATCAATTGAACTTTCAATGTGCAATTCTAATCTGAAATTAATTCCAGGAAAAGCGTTATGTTCAAGATGTTTGGACAAAATTAGAACCTCTAAACGAGACACAGATAGTGACATTGAAAATGAGTGCTTAGGCACTTTTGAACCGAAACCTGCTCTCGTCAAAGAAGTAAACAAAGCTTGCATAGCCCTTAACATTTTTCCAGTAAATGCACAGAAGCGTTCAGTTGAAGAAAGGGATTCAATTTTAAAGAAGAAAGTTACTAAAAAAGCTAAATCTGCAGCTGAAAAACCAAAGCCTTTGATTTGAACATTTCTGCTGGCAATGAGAAATTCTCACAAAACTTGCATTGTAATTTAGCAAATGAGTATGAACAACTAATTCACAAGCTAAAAGAAAAAATGAAAGTTGCATTTTCTACACAAGAAAGAGGAAATATTTTAAGTTTAGTTCTTAGTAGTTGGAGCATTGATAAACTCCAGAGGGAATTTAACGTCAGTCAGTACCTTGCTCGACAATCCAAATATTTAGTACAAAAAGACGGTATTCTGCCAGGAATAAGCTTGATAAAGACCAATTTTACGAAAATGAGGAGAACAGTAGAATTCTGACCGGACAAAGAGACTGCATATCAGTCAGAAAACCTGACGGAGAAAAAGTTAATGTCCAAAAAAGGTTAATTTTATGCAACCTTAAAGAACTTTATAGAGTTTTCAAAGAAAAATATCCTCTTACAAAGATAGGCTTTTCAAAATTTGCAGATCTGAGACCTAAATTCTGTATTCTAGCCGGAGCATCTGGAACTCATTCTGTATGGTATGTATCATCCACCAGAACGTAAAACTAATGCTCTCGGCCTTGAAATCAGACATGGACTACAAGTATCTCCTCACTTGTATGTTCTGCAACACTGATAAAAATTCTTGTATTCTTGCAAAGTGTAGTGAATGTGCAGGAACTGATAAGCTGCGGGAAATACTTGAAGAAGGATAGAAAGAATTTGAAAAGGATGAAACAGAGATAAAATTTTCACAAGGGGTATCTACCGACTGCTGCGAGCTGTCAACCAGTCTTCTTCCTTTTGCAGAATATTTGGAGAAGTTACATGAAATGTTAGAGAAACTTAAAGTTCATCATTTCATAGCAAAAAACAAACAGAATTCATGAACTTAAAGAAGAAAGATCTGCAAGAGAAAGAATGCATATATTAATGGGGGACTTTTCTGAAAATTTTTCTTTCATTATACAAGAGGAAGTACAAGCATATCATTGGTCAAGCAACCAAACAACAGTTCATCCCTTTATGTTATATTTAAAAGAAAATGAAGAGTTGAAAAACCGTTGCTTTTGCGTAATTAGTGACTCATTAGAACATAGTACTGTAGCTTTTCACGCATTCCAGAAATTAGTAATTAAAAATTTAAAGGCATACTTTCCTGATCTGAAGAGAATAATTTATTTTTCTGATGGGTCAGCTGCCCAGCACAAGAACAAGAAAAATTTCATAAACTTGTGTTACCACCAGCAGGATTTTGGAATGAAAGCTGAGTGGCATTTTTTCGCCACATGCCATGGAAAGGGACTATGTGACGGTATTGGTGGGGCTGTTAAAAGGATTCTGAAGAAAAGCTAGTCTTCAAAGAACATTAGAAAACCAAATTAAAAATCCGCTTGATATGTTTGAGTACTGCTCAAAAAATATCAAAAATATTGAATTTGTATTTTGTCCAAAGCAAAATATTGAAGACACTAAACATCAATTGCAGGCAAGGTTCGAACTTACAATTCCTGTCCCACACACAAGAACTTTGCAGTTTTGTTCCTGTCAGCCTCGGGATTCTTCATGTCCGTTTGCCATCTCTGTTAGAAGAATTCAAGGCTGTTACTGTCAACAAAAACATTCCAGTAAAACGCTAGATACAAAACTGTAAACACGAAGTAAAAACTAAAAGCAATTTTTGTGTAAAATTATATTGTGTAAGAATATTTACTTAAACCTGAACGTCATTTATTGTACAGAATTTTATTTCACTATATTTCAGTTAAATTTACCTCAAATGTGTTTCATTTGGTAACTAGCATGTTTTTTTATTTTTTTTTAAACATTGTATCAAATAGCATGCAGACGGTCGTTTTGTATTATTTTAAAAGCTTATATCTGCTTTTCACCAAGAAATAAAATGATAGTTTCTGTTTTGTTTTAAAGGACAATGTAAAAACTTAGCAATGTAAAATTTTATCAAGTGGTTATTTGATTTATTTTAATTATGTTTTGTGTCTAATTCTATAGTTTTTTACTGTAGCAGTTTATTGGAAAATGTCGTCTGCTAGCTGAGGGCATTTTTTTTTTAAATAAACAAATTTCACAAAGAGATTCATTTAACGCTCATAATATTCCAACTTGTACAAAAAAAAAAAAAAAAAAAAAAAAAAAAACCCTAAATGTTTCAGTTTTGAAACGTTTATATCTCCTCTACGCTTTGGAATAACAAGACAGTTTTTGTTTTGTTTTAAAGGGCAATGTGACGGCTTCTTGCTATAGCATTTTTAGATTTTTATCCCCTTACCTACCAAGCTTTTTTGGAGGGTGAAAAAGTACATTTTTCATTTTTTCTCAAGTTTAAGCAATTTTTTCATAATGAAGGACTATCAGTAGTAGCTTAATTTTTCCTCTTCTTCTAGTATGTATACCTAAGTGCAACAGAAAAAAAAATTAGCCTGTTACTGAAAGTCCTTCATTGTTATTTTCATGCCCAAAATAACCAAAACAGCAGTTTTTTAACCCCGTTTTGACCTTGAAATTTTTCTAGTTAGGTTTAACTTAAATAGTTTTTTATTATGCACAAACAAAAGTTCATTCTTTTAGCTTTACAATAAGCCGTATTTGATCTTTCGACTAATATAAATAAATCCACTACAGCTCCCAGAAGAAAGGTCAAAAAAGGCAAATTTTACGCATCCGTGGAACAAAGAAAGGGCTATATCTCAGAGAAATTTTTTTTTCAAGAAATAAAACTAACTGTTTTGGAGTACATGATGTTGGTACATATTACCAACCAAATTTCATCAAAATCAAAAATGGTGCGGCACGGCCCATTTGTTGATTTTATATGGAATGACCCAGCAAACTCTTTAACTCGGTCTAGAGTTACCCAGGCAGTATTTCGTATTTTTTTAAAAACAAGAACAAGAGAATGAGTTGATCAAAGACTTTAACGTTTTTACTAGTACGTTTCAATACAACATATAATTAAGTGACAATTGAGGCAGTGAAAAGCAAAGGGATGTCAGTGCAAAAATTAAAAATTTGGAGATATTCAGCACAAATGGTTGGCGAAATTCTCTTCCATTTAAGAGCAAGAGATGGTACTAGTAGCATTGGTGGGTGCTGCTGTACAGCATGGTTTGGGGGGGGGGGACTTCAACGAAAACCTGCCTAGGATCTGAAAACGCATTTAATGCGTTTTAATTGAAAATTTAAAAAGTTCTCTTACGTCTCTTCTCACTGCGCCAATTGTTCCCTTAAGTGCATGTGTCGTTTGTTTGATGTCGTTTCATTCCACATTTCAGAAGCAACCATTTTGGCGATCGGCAACAAAAAGGAAAGCCTCGAGGTGTTCACTCGCGATGACACTACAGATGTTTTTGTAGAATCATCAAATCCTACTAATGTCGCACGCAGATTAAAAACTAGAATTTGCAAAGGTAAGTCATAGGAGAATATTAAAAAATCATTTGCTGATTTTGTTCTTATTAAACTTCAGTCGTTGTTTTGTATTGATTCTGACAAAGTTGGGCAAAAATAACTATAATAATAAATAGAGTCCGGATTATGTATGTAAAATAAAATGATCAAAATATGCATGCAAAGGATGCACTAAAGGTTTCTTAAATATGCACCAAATGTTTTTATTTATGTAAAAATAAGTTTTCACATTTGAAGAAAAAAAAACACACGAATGGCCTATATGTTTTTGTTCTTATTTAACTTCAGTCATTGTTTTGTGTTGATTGTAACAAAGTTGAGCAAAAATACTTATAATAATAAATAGAGCCCGGTTTATGTGTACAATAAAATCATTAAAATATGCATGCAAAAGATGCACAAAAAATTCCTAAAATATGTTCTAAGAATTTTTTATTCATGGAAAAATAATGCCTATCTATTCTTGCATATGACATTCGACAATTAATTTTAATTTTTGCGACAATATGTGCAAAAATAAATAAATGTGAATGGAACATATTAACAATTTACGTTTTAATTAATATCTCCGCTGATAATAGTCGTAGAAAAGCGAAAACTGCCTAAACATGCTATCTTGAAAATTATGCATCTATCTATACCTGGTTCAATCGTCAATTCTTTGGCGTTCGGTTAGAATGTCATAGATAGATACATTCAAAGATTCATAGTCTCGCTTGTCTTATAATTTTCTTATTTTTCACGCATTTATTATTTTTTCTGTTTATTTTATTTCAATGGCTACTTATTTCGTATTTTCATTTATTTGTTTATTGCAGCCCCTGCAGAATTTACCTTCAAAAACTGTTATCAAAATTCCAGAGGAGCCGAAGCTGACAACAAACAAGAATATTTTATTCCATTGAACAAATTCCAGTACTGGGCTATCTATCCAAAATACTTCCTGAAGAGTTACAAAATATCGATGAAAGTAAGCTTATTAATTCCACGCAAACGTGTTACTATTAAATCCCCGACACAAAAAGAAAAGGGGTTATAAATTTACATCACTCAGTCAGTGGCGTAGCTACAGTTTCTGCAGCCCGTAGCGGTTCTTCTATTTGCCGCCCTTTCATTGAGGCATATCTAATACATTAAACCAGCGAAATTATTGAACAAGTTGAAAACTTCATTTAAGGAAGGTAAGGGAAACTAATTTAATCCGTCTTCTTCCTACTAAAAAGGGGGGGGGGATGTTAGGCGCCTATCTCAGAGAAATATTCTAAATTTACATCAAAAATCAAAGTTAGGAGTGACTTTTAGGAAGATGGGGTTCTCTCCTGAATCTTCATCAAAACTGAAATCAGTTTTAGCTTTTGGTGACGTTAGAAATTCAGGGTCTTTTCTCGCATATTTTCCGAAATTTACGTTTTAAAAATACAATTTAAGTCAGTCTTAATGGACGTAAAGGGAATGAAGAAGGTTCAGGGAATCACTACGGAAATATTTCAAATTTGAACACTGAGAAATGCAGTTGTAGTCATAACAAAACCTTACATTTCGAAGGGTTTTTTTTTCTTTTTCTTTGCCTCCAGTAATTGATTTATAGTATGATTCCTATATTTAGATTTTTTTTTTCCACATCAATGGTACTGAATCGCCGCCTCTAAAGATATGCCGCCCGGGACGGACCGCCCCCTCCGCCCCACCCTAGCTACGCCACTGCACTCAGTACAAATATATCAAAAGTAGTGATGCATAAGTAATACATCATTAGCTTTGAAGTTAATGATTTTTATGTTCCAAATTTAGGTTTTCCTATAAATTAATAGAATTATATAAAAAATTACCAAGTAGGGTAACAGCACCAGTAACAGGCAAGGGTCCAGCAACCAACAGTCATAAATTTGGATTTGAATAATAAGAATTTTAGGCGGGTAAAACTGATGTTGATGTGGCCCATGAATACGGTGCAACCATCTAGTGTTGTCAGAGTGAATTTCATGAGCCAGTTGGTATTTACAAGGCAGTGATGGAAGGTTATGAACAGACGCCACGAGATCAGCTGGTGTTTCATGTTCATTTGAATTAAATAAGGCTTTAGTTCTAAAAATAAAGAAATTTTGCCCATCTTAAAGAGAAAAGGGGAATTTTAACCATCACTTGTCCTTTCCTCGTCCTATATGTTACTGGGTATCATCAGGTGTCTGTTACTGGGGGGTCGGACCTGCTTTCGAAATTGAGCAAATAAAATTAACTAATTCAAAGGATCCAGAAGCTGCCAAACGTTAGATGAGATGCAGTTGCATGAGGGGAAAACAGTTCAAAAAGTCTAAATACATTACAAGGCTCAGAAAACTGATTTGACCTTAGAGCAATGTCTTAAGCATGTCTTGTTACTAGTGCTGTTACTCTAGTATGTTTCTGTTTCTCAATTTCAGTTTAGAGCTCTTAATGGGGGACAGATTCGAGTTTGTTTCTCGCGAAGCTACAAGAAGATCATTGAAGACAGGACGGGATACGAAGTCACGTGCGAAGAAGGTACAGTATTATTAAAACGTTCAGGACACTTTAATTTTTGACTCAAGATAAATAACTGACGAACATTGAAGTCTCAACGAGAGACTTATAAACATTGAACTGTTACATGAGAGTACTGATGATCTGATTTAGATTTCTATACCGTTGCATTGTGGTTTATTTTTAAATACTTTTTAATAAAAAGAAGGGATTTTTTTCGTAATTCATGCATTGAATACACATCTATAATCCGACAAGTTTAATTTTAAAAAGTTCATGTTCCGAGAAAAAATTCTAACTGTTCCTTTTTTATTTATTTATTCTTATTTTTATTTATTTTTTTTTTTCAAATAAAACTCATGTTTCTAGGAAATATCTTCTAATTATTCCTCTTTTTTTTATGTAGTTCATGCTCCGAAAGAAAATTTTCTAACTATTCCCTTTTTTTTAATGAAGTACATGCTTCAAGGAAAAAATTCCTAACTATTTCTTTTTTTATTATTATAAAGTACAATTAATTTTTCATTTTAGAAGATCTTCTCTTAGGCCAGAATTCTTGCGAAAAGTTTATCCGGGGACTTTACCGTTTTTACTTACATTTTATCAAATTTTAGATGAATAAATTGAATGGATATTGAACTCGTTCTACAAAAGTTTAAAGTTGGTCGTTCTTATCCATGGATTCAAACATTTTTTCCCCTCTCTATATGCGTCTACTACTGTAGAAAATGCATCCCAATAAGTAGAGCAAAAAGCTCTTACAAAATTGCCCTTATCACGGGGGGGAAAATAAGTCGCTTTTTAGTTAATCAACAGTAGAAAATAAAAAGATTATCTTTGTGCGAAACATTAAGAAATTTTAATGGACATGAACTTTATTAACAGCGATAATAAAAATTGCAAACGAAATTATTACAACTATTCGTACTTATTACCTTGAATATGATTTTTAAATAACTAACCGCACGTTAGTGCGGTCATCTGTATATGTATATACTACCGGTACAATAATTCATTTTTTGTGAAATTGAAATATCTTGTTTTTGAAGAATATTTACCGTGGAAACAATCTGATGCAATCTGCCATCATGTAATACACCAATAAATCAGTGTTGAAAAAATTCAATTCTTTCAGAAAAAACAAAACTTTTTTTTGAAAGCATTTTCTTTTTTCTTCCAAATAGTTTGTTACTATTTCCTGCGTTTTTCTATTGTTTCGATAATGTTTCAAAAGTAAATGATAGAATACAAACACAATTTAAAGATTTAGAAATACATTTATGCATAAAATTGGTCCTCTAAACATCCGCTTAAAATCTTTTATTATTAATTAGTATTATTATTGTTACTGCTGTTGATTCTATTATTACTGTATTGAAATGTTTTACAAAGAAAATCTGAGTGAATGTCGAATGTCATGATGAAAGGAAGCAAATTATTTTTTACATATATTTTTAATCAATTTTCAAATAAGTTAATACATCACCAATTTTGAATTTCATATTTGTTTACTCTAAACTACTCATTTAAAATGCTAACTAACTTAATATGTTAGGGAAAGTTTTCAGTATGAGAAGTGGGCAGAGCGTTGTTACGAGAAAAAAAAATGATCACATACATCCCGAAAATAACCTTTATCAATCATCCCCACCCCCTTTTGAGTCCAAATTCGTTTCTTCTTGACCCGTGGAGGCATTAGATTATGTCACAAATTAATTCCATTGCGTATAGTTTTTTTAGAATCAGTAATGAAAAACGTTTCACGTACCTTATAAAGGGTGTTTTTTTAGAGGTATAGAACTTTAAGTCGGGAACACTGTTTGCTCTGTGGGCCATTTTGATAGTTGTCACTTGTTTTGTGTTCAGTTTATTTTGCCATTTCATCATGAATAGACAACAGGACGGTGCAACACGCCACACAGCGCGTGTCACAATTGATTTATTGAAAGAAACTTGCGGCGAACGAATAATTTCGCTTAATGGACCCGTGAATTGGCCTGTGAGATCATGCGATTTAACTACACTGGACTATTTTTTGTGGGGCTGTGTGAAGTCTCAGGTCTACACCGATAAGCCACAAACGATTGACGCCTTGGACAAGAACATTCGCCACATATCACTCACATACGGCCCCCATTGCTGCAAAAAGGGATAGAAAATTGGGCTTCCCGATTGGACGTTCTCCAAGTCAGCCGAAGTGGCCATATACCAGAAATCACATTTAAATAAAAATGGCAAAGAATCATATTTCGAATAAAGCCAAATTCAGGGCGATTTATACCATTTAACGGTGTTTTATTTGAACCTAAAGTTCTATACCTCTAAAAAAAAAAAACCCTTTACCTGTGTTTCAAATTGTCTTTTTTTTTTTTTTTTTTTCATTCAATATTACGAGATAGTTTCTGGTTTTCTCTTTGTAATCTATTGCCTCTTTTTCGTAAGAATTAGTTTCCTATTAAGGTTTTTAAAAAGGCTTAAGGGATTTATTGTTCCGGTTTTGGAGGAGATTGATTCAAGATACTTTTGATAATCGAAACTAAAACTGGCATAAATTGCTCAATTTTGTTTAATGTTTCTGTTGCAAAGTTGAATTTCCTAATGGATTCAGCAATTGTTTAAGACTACCATTTTGGCAAACTAACAAAGCTTTGATTTCAGGTGAAGAAGTTGCATTTACAGAATGGAATCCATGTCATCGTGAGTTTTCCTTTCTTTCGTTTTGCTAGAATGTGCTTTTTAGTCAAATTATTGTAATTAAAGAGGATTGTATAACTAATTTTTGTCAGTAACTAATGAATCTGTGAAGAAGGAAAGTATATAAACAAATAAGGTTGATTTTATCCTTTGGTGACGTAAACAAGATTTCTGGAATTAAATAACATGATCCAATTCAGTATATTACCGCCCTATAGCCAGGGCTAAGACAGAAATACATGAAATACACCGCCAGCTCAGTCAATTCCAGCCGAGGACTGCAGTTAGTCTTTAAAAACTGACTGAGCTGGCGGTGTATTTAATGTATTTCTGCCTTAGCCCTGGCTATAGGGCGGTAACATACTGAATATACATGCCTTGCCTTCAATGTTCGAGTTGAACCGAACCATTGCTTCGGTCACTCGTCTGATCATTGCTAATTCTGTATTAGCTACCAGTTTGTTTGGCACTCTTGGCTTCCTTGAGGTTTTCCGCCTCCAGCTCAGTCACTCCTATGCCGGGCTGATGAGTGCTAATAAGCACGAAACTGCAGTCCTCGGCTGGAACTGACTGAGCTAGTGCTGTATTTCATGTAGCATGATACAATGTCTGAAACTTCTAGTAGAGAAATCAAAGCACTTCACTAAAAATAATGAAAAATCTTGAAAGGATAAGTAAAACATACTTTTTTAGTCCTGAGTTACAAAACCTGTAATTCTTTCCAGCAGCAAGTGCAAAGTGAATAATAATGAAAAGTAATCAATATTAAACAATGAATTTTGCAAGAAAGTATCCTCATTTGTTTAAAATTAAAGGACTCATTGTCTAATTGTTTCCAAGTGCAATATACAGGGTGCGGAGAAAGTTCCCACAATCGTTTAAAGCGTTTTTTGGCGTTAAAATCGTATGTTGGCGATTTATTTGGCACATATTGTTTATTGGCATTAAAAGTATTTGAGGTTTAATCATTTGTTCTTTGTTAGTTTATTGAGTAGTGAGCTATGAATCGTGAAAATGTGTGTATTACTGTCGTTGAATTACATAAGAAGGGAATGAAAACAGCCGATATTATTCGAACGACTGGATTCAAGAGTAAAACAGTCTATGACGCTGTGAAACGTTACAAAGAGACTGGAGGGACTGCCGACCGTCCACGGAGTGATCGTTCAACCACTGCAACGACTCCAGCGAATGTGCAGAAGGTCCGCTGTCGCATCCGTCGCAATCCAGAGCGCTCATTGCGAAAGATGGCCAAAGAACTGGAGATCAGCGAAAAAAGGGTCCGAACCATCGTGAAACAAGTTGGGACTTCGTTCTTACAAGATCAATCGCCTCCACTTCCTCAATGACACAATGAAACATAAAAGATTGATTGAAGCTTGACGGGTGCATCGCTTGACTGCTGGTGCTTGCCTTTCGAAGGCAGAAGATCTTCACCATCAAGCCCACACATAACCGTCAAAATTAATGCTGCGAGCTATCAGCAGCGGGTTCTATGCGATGTACTAAGGCCATGGGCAACAGAACACTTTGGCCAAGATGGATTCACACTCCAACAAGACTGGGCTCCTGCGCATTCGGCCCGATCGACGATTGCCATCAGCGAAGATCTGTTCCCAGGTTTTTGGGGCAAGGATGTTTGGCTCCCTAACTCACCGGACCTCAATCCGATGGATTACTCGGTGTGGTCAATCTTGGAGGAAAAAATCTCGGGAAAACGATACGCCACGGTATAGTGCCTAGAAAGAATAGTGTGCCGATCGGCGCTTTTTCCCCTTCGACTCTTGAAGACAAAATGTATGAAAACCGCTAGAGGGCAGTGCGGTCGAGGTGTACGTTCAATTTCGCGGTGTTTACATTAGTAGACGCGGGATTTTGTTACAATTTAGTTCCGCGTTTCTCTTTTTTACCTTTATTTCGTGAATATTTCATGAAACAGCTTTTAAGGCTTTTAATGGAGGCATCAAAGTTTAATATTAGAAGAAGTAAAGCTTCATCTTGTTTCGTACCAGGGTGCAAAAGTGGATACAAAACATGCAAAGAAAAAGTTTCGCTTTTTAAAGCTCCAGCAGATGAAGAAAAACTAAAGAAGTGGGACTCGTTAATTCCCAGGTTAGATAAAGTTTTTGATAAATATTGCTCAATTTGTGCTCTGCATTTGGAAAAACATTTTATTGAAACGCATAATGAGCATATTATAAATGGTGAGGAAGTTTTGATTCTCGGGGAAAACTTTTTTTAAAAGACGAGGCAATTACGACAATTTTCCCAAATCTGCCAACATACTTTACTAAAAAAATACCAAAGCAAAGGTCCATCAGGAATTATGCAGTTAAGAAAAATGTTCCCTGTTTGAAAAAAATAAAACTTGATCTTTCCGCAGATGAAACTGAAATAACCACGTATAAATCTATTATAGATGAAATTGTTCATATTAATTTGCCTAACGAATATTGGGTTTGTATGAATTTAAAAAAATCTCCAAATATTGTAGTTTTTGTATATAATGAAAATTATGTGGAAAATAATATTGACGATAAAAAGATCATTATTGAAGTAGAAGAAAATTTACAAATCAATGCTATTATTTTGGTCAAAGGTGTAAAAGTAGATTATCCTGTTCTTCGACTCAGACTGAGAAGCCCTGATAATTTTAATTAGCTTCAAGAATTTAGAAGCAGTTTTATTTTGTAACTAGCGGTACCCGCACGACTTTGTCCGAAGGAGAAAATTAAAAGGTCATTTGATTAGCCTGTATATTTACAAATAATGGATGATGAATTTCTCGCCAATTGGCTATGTTCATTCCCTCTTCCCATGTTACGATTCCACGTCAGGATAATTTCGTAATTTACTCGTCCATCTTATGATAATTCTGTTTCGGAAACTGTTTTTAAAATTTAAAAATAATAATAGAACAAAATCGAATTTTCGAAAATTCGCTTCGAGGTGCACACCCCCATGCTACAAACTAATTTTGTACTAAATTTCATGAAAATCGGCCGAACGGTATAGGCGCTGTGCGCGTCACAGGGATCCAGACAGAATTCCGGACAGAAATCCAGACAGAGAGACTCGGCTTTATTATTAGTAGAGAAATAAGAGACGCGCTGTTATTGAATACTTAGATGCCATTCATTAATTACGTAAGGATGATTTTGGCAATTTTTGACCCTCCCTCCCCCATGTAAGGGTACGTAAGAATTTTCAACCCCCCCCCCATTCTTACGTAAGATTCCATTTCGTTTTTCAAAATGATAAAATAACAAATCTTGAATCGTTACATCACTGGAATCGTTATTAAATTCACATTATTAAATTAAACCTTTTGTGTAAAGAAATAGTTACTGAAAAGAATCTAAACTGAATGTTTTTTCGACTTTTTTTTTTTTTTTTTGATGTAATATTAATTACAAATAAAACATGCCGTACGCAATGCGACTCCTTTATTATATTTTACACTATAAATTCTTTGTAAAACAAATAAAAAAACATCTTATCCTAACACGTTTCTTACCTTCCAGACGCAAATGGAACAAAATCTCTGCCAAATCACTTGACCGCGCAATGTCTAATGTGAAATATCGACTTGGAAAATATTATGTAAGAATGAGTTTGACCCTCCCCCCAAGTAAGGGTACGTAGAGGCTTTTCCAACCCCCCTCCCCCTCGGGACCCTTACGTATTTAATGAATGGGCCCTTATAGTCTACTATTTTCATTGAAGTAAGGTAGTTTTATAATAAGGTAATAAGGTAATTTTATATGTTTCAAAAAATAAACAAACACCCATATAACAATTAGCACTTATTACAGAATTTGTCTTTTGCGCAGAAATAAGTTTAATCCGAAAAACGGGGTTTTTAAACTGCAAAACCAGCATGCAATCGCTGATTTAAAACGAGTCTGATTGAGAAGCATAACGTACTACTCGAGTGCAGCGCCATCTGGATTTTCCTCAGATCTGACCTCACTTTTTCCCCGCCGATCGGCACACTACTCTTTCTAGGCACTATAGCCACGGTCGACATGCTCAAAACGGCTCTGAGGCGTGCCTGGAATGAGATAACGGTGGATGCGTGCGCGAGCATCGTTGACCTGATCGTTGACAATTTCAGACTGCGGCTCCGTGAATGTATTGACCCAAGGAGCCAATTTTGAACAATTGTTTTAATTTTTTTGTTTAATGTTATTATTATTGTTTCAATAAAGAGTTTTTATTGCTTTAACTTGTTAATTTGTTGAATTATGTGTCAGTTACAGCCTATTGAAATATCTAATAAAATTGGGAACTTTCTCCGCACCCTGTATATATTTATTTATTTCGTTGAAAATTTGGTCACTTTCGTTGCAATAAATTGATAAAAAAATCTTGTAATTCCGTTACAACGCATAGATTTAAAATAGTTCAAGCTAGTGTGAGGAAAATCATAAAACTAAGTTTCTTATTGTTATTTCTTTATCATTAAAAGTACTCATCAGTTAAAAGAATGGATTCATATATAATTCAGAGAAATTTGTTTTGTACTAAGAAATCCAAAAGCTTGTTTTATAAAAATTCCATTCGTCATGAAGCAAAATAAAGCATAAAAAATTAACAATAAAAATAATATTTCTTGTTTTGATTTTTATATTTTAACTACTAACGATGAAATGCAAAGAAATAAATATCAATTTCAATGAAAATAATTTCACTGTAATCACAGAAACTCTTGTTTTTTATCAAAAATATTATTCTGTCACATGGAATTGCCCAGTACTTATTTAACTTCGGTCGAGGCAAAAAAGGGTTCTGACTTATTTTTTCTTTGATGATTTGTAGGACGAACTGTGTACAGCTGTAATCCATTCTACTTCTTTATCGAAGGAAAGAAAGCTCCAAATGATAAATACTGCGAAAGTAAGTAGCAAAATGAATTTTTCTTATTTTCTTGTCGTTTTGTATTTTGTGGCGGGAAAATAAAGCTAATTGCTTAACATCTTCTTCTTCCTCAAGGATTAGGCATACATAGGCGGATTTAGAACTGAGTTCCTGGGGGGGGGCAGCATTTTATTTTTTTTTAAATTATTATTAGCATTATCAGTTGTATTGATTACAACTGGCTGGATTTAGACATAGCGTGCTTCTAAGCTATTTCAGGGTTTTTGGCTCTCTTTAGTAGTCTGGTCAACTTCTCTATCGGCGTCAAAAAAAGGCCATTTTTAAAGCCCCCCTGCCCCCCCCCCATGCATTATACATAAGGTCTAAGGTGGAAAATGGAGTTCCTTTTAAGTAGGGGGTAGAATATCTCCAATTTTTCTCCCCCGGAGGAATTTTTGTAAAATAGATATAAAATTCTGCATTTTGAAGCCTTAGAAGGGGTAATTGGAACTACTAAAATCTCGGAGACAAATAGCAAAACCCTCTTTTGCAAATTACGATAATACAGAGTAAAAATTGTTTTCGGGTTAACAAATCAATTACAACAGTTCTCAGAGAGAAAAAGCGAGAAAGAATAGAAGATTATGCATTGTAATTTGCTTACTTTGGCTGTCGGTTCAATTCAATCAGTTTTTGATCATGCCTCCAACCCACCGACAAATATAACAGTGAATTAAATACAAAATGATCAATAGTAAAAAAAATGCTTTAAAAGAAATGGTGTATAGGTTTAGAAAATAGGCCCATTTGGACAGTTCATAATTTATACACTTGATAAGAAATAAAGTTGAAGCACACTTTGCTTAGGAATTTCAAACACTCGTCTAATCCGTTTCAAGGACTTGAGAACAGTTAAAATTATTTAAGGCACTTAAATTGGCCTTTCCAGTCTCTGAAATTTAGTACTTGATTGTACTGTTTTACAGTATTGTTCTAACTTTGTAAGAAACAACTATTTTAAGCTTGGGGCTTCGGTGGCCAAGCGGTATTGCTCAGCAACTGCTTGCATGCATAGAGGCACAGGTTCGATTCCCCCCTACTGCCATGGGTGTTCTTCTGATTTCCTTGTATTGTAATAAATCTGAATTGTGCTATCTGTCAAATGTGTCTGAGCAAAAGTCGGACGTCCACCTAAAATGGGGCTCAGTCAAACGGAAGCCGCTCATATTAGCATCAAAAGTGGATTAACGCCTCCGTTATTCATTACCTTGGGTGCTCCAAGGGCCATCAGGAACAACAACCACATTTTAAGTTTAAAAGAAAAAAAACTATTGATTTCTCATTACAACAACTTTTTATTTTCAATTACAAGTAGTACAAAAAAAAAAAAAAAAAAAAAAAATAGAGGTAGTGGTTTTTTTTTCCTTCTGGGCTGAACAGATTAACAATATGCAGAAGAAGTAAGATAAAAGCAAGTTATACAAAATAATTTCCAAAATTACTGCATTCGGGATTAAATAAACAGCAATATATGAAACATGTGAGTCACAAAAATTTATCTCAAGTAATATGCTACAGAAACGTGAGAACCATTATTTTTATATTTTTAATGCAGGATGTGGCAAGGAGCTAAACTTGACACATTTCGGCATTTCTCTCTCTCTCTCCCCCCCCCCCTCATCATTTGTTATAAAGTTTTAAATTTATGGTTTGTATCCACCCTTTTCCAAATTTTCAAGGTTTACAAGCACTTTAAAATGGAATTTATTTTTTCAAGTACTTTTCTTCTTTTCTTTAAAGAACAAATCATGAAATTTTCCGGAGTTGGGGGCCTTCAACAAAGCGGGTGCCCTCAACTATAGCTTGTTTAGTTTATAGGTAAATCCAGTTTTAATCTTTATTTTAGTTTCCAATTTGTTGAAACAGTCGTTGATTATTTCAAGTATAGCGGCTGATTACTTATATTTTCTCTCATATATTTGCTCTAATAGTTTTCAATTCAAAGTAGTCCTTTTCAACACATTTCAACAACCCGGTAACAGCTTTACTCTTTGTAATATAGTGTACGGTGCCCCCCCCCCCCCCCCCCGCCATCAGAAAAGGACAGTGGCTATTCTCTTCATTTTCACTTCTGAACTTTTCAAAAAAAGAAAAATAATCACGATTTTTTTTATTTTTACATTTTTGAAGGTGTGTTGTTACCATGTATAAAGTTCTCCCAAGACTGGGGGGGCATTGACCCCCCTCGCCCCCCCCCCCCCATAAATCCGCCCATGTAGGCATATAGCCTGTTCCGGCTTCTTGATCGCCCCACCGCTTCCTGGGCCTACCACGGTCTCGTTTGCCCCTTGGTCTGTAATAAAAGGCAGCTCTTGGAAGTCTCCCTCGTGTCATAAGTCGAACATGGTTTTTCCAATCGTTACGATATTCCGTAATTTTTTCATTGAGGCTGAATATCTGTAATTCCCTACGAATAGATTCATTCCTTATTTTGTCTAGGATAGTGCAGTTCTTCAGCGATCGCAAGTACTTCATCTTTGCTACTTGAATTCTACTAGTTTCTTGACTGTTCAAAGTCCATGTTTCAGAACCGTATAGTAAGGTTGGCACCGCCATAACTTTATAGAACTTTAGTTGTGTTTTCTTTCTCGTTTTTCCCTGTAGGGTTCTAAATTGCTTAACTATGGACTGAAATTGTTAAAATTTATTTTACCGTGGCAAATCACATATGTTATTTCTCGAATGTTTTTTATGAAGTGGGGGAACGCTATAATTTTCTTTATACTCTACCAAACTTTAGAATTAAGACATTATTGTAAAGATTTTTCACCGCCATTAGCGAAAAATATATGAAGAGAGAGAGAAGCCACATGTTTGCTATTATTCAAAAAAAAAAAGAAAAAGAAAAGAAAGAAACAGAAAGAAAGACTTAAAAAACTGGGTTTTTGAATTCCTTCTATCGTGCGCGAAGTTCCATTTAAAGGGTTAAAATGGTGATTATTTTTAACTTCTAATACCTTTATGTTACAAGTTTTAGGAAAGTTTTAGAGAAAATCATTTTTTCGATGAATCTTTATTAATAGAAGATGTGTCTCAAATGACACGTATAAATTTGATGCAAGAAGCTAAAACGCACTTGCAGTGAATTTTTCTATGCATAATTTGTTTGATTTTTATATTTTTAGGTGTAAGATGCAGCACAGCTAAAGACATCCAGTTCGAGTTTCAACACGATGGTAAGCTCCTTTATTTTCCATTAACTAATATGAAAGTTTTAAGGATTTCGGAATGTGTTAAGCAACTGTATAAATGAAAGCGGCCAATTTAATTGTGCAGGGTGCAACAAAAACTATGGCCATAAAAATGAATAATACGATATAGTAACAATAATAAACATGACGTTATTAAGCACAAATTAGCAACTGATTGCAGAGACGTGTTTCTGGGTTTAAGGAACCCATTTCTAGCCTACTTTCTCAGTAAAAGTCAGAAAAAGAAGAAAAAAAGCATGAAAAAAGGCTTAATGCATCTTAAAAATATCGCAAAAAAAAAGTCAAAAATAAATAAAATAATTAAATGAATATTGAAAAATTAAAAATTGGAAAGTAGGGTATTGAGATGGGGAAAAATGTCTGTCGGTCCGTCGGTCTGTCTGTCTCCCCCAAATAACTTTTGAATGAATAGCCCGATTCGAACAAACTTTTTTTTTGTTCGAAAGATCTCGGCGAGGACACCTCATTCCCATATTTCACTTTTTGATTTGAACTATTTTTTGTTCAATTTTGAACAGTTCAAAAAAACTTAACATTAGCGCCCACGGGGAAATTCAAGGCAATTCCGAACCATGAGGCGAATTTGCTTCAAACAAACTTTGTAGGAAAAAGCTTTTGATGAAAAACTTGTATATAAAATATCTTTTTGATTTGAGCAATTTTCCGTTCAATTTTGAACAGTTCAAATCCCTTAACATTAGCGCCTACGGGGAAACTGAAAGTCAATGTGGATTCCGTACTTGAAGGCGGATTTTTTTCAAACAAATTTTGTTCGAAATAGCTCTTGAGGCTCCAGACTTCGACTCCGAGAATTTAGGGGCACTTGACTCCGACTCCGACTCCTATGCCCGACAATTAATCGGACTCCGACTCTGACATCGTAGCTTTGGCAAAAATTTATCCACGGAGGACAAATGACTGACCCCGATTCTTAGATATTCGACTCCGACTCCTTTACCCCAAAATGAGATTGACTCCGACTCCGCAGCTATGGTTTTGACGGTGAAATAATTATTGTTGATCTGACTTGTTTTTATTTCTACGCTAAAGTTTTAATTTAGGTATTCAGTTTTCGGCGAATAAACTCGAAGTCATTCGCAACTCCAACGAACTATAGGGGGCACTGCAGTCACTGTCTAATGGCCGACTTAAAAACTAAAACAAACGCATGTGGTAACGAAGAAAATGCTAAAAGTGTTGTGATTTTTGTTCGTATGTATGATATTTTTCGCTTTATTCTTTTTAAATTAATTTTCAAAGTCTTGTGGATATTCTGGCCCACGTAGAAAGAAATGAGAATTCAAGAAGCATTACTAAACGTCAAAGATTAATGCAAACTACGTAGTTCGTAGTTCCACGACGTTGAATTCGATATTTATCAATTCTTGATAAAACTAAATAATAATTGTGGCCTGACAAGAACAACAATTAATGCTAGAAAATTCAATATAACATTACAAATTATTATCGAAAGAAGATGATACTTCTTTGCCTTGCTTGGCTAGCGCTTATTGTTTTGCATTTGTTGCTGAGTTATTTCTCTCGAATTCCCGAATCGGTTAATTTAAAATTTTTCTGTTTCAATTTTTCTAATTTCTGAGTTACGATTTAATTATGTCAAGTTATGCAAATCATCTACAGAATTCTTACGGATATATGGTGGTAGTTTTCTTTTCAGTTGATTGACCATTATTTCTTTTTACTTATCGAATTCTGTAATCTTACTACCATTTTATTCCACTCATGATAAAAATTAAAAATGGTTTAACTAAAAACGCGAAATCTCGCCAAGGCTACTTTGCTCGCACAATACTAAAACTATAACCCTAAACAAATTTGGCGAAACCTTTCAGCTGAGAATAAAAGGAATAAAGTAAATTCTTTCTCGGTGAAACATTTTTCATTTTGTTCTACGCATAGACTAATAATAAGAGATGACCGAGCTTTCCCAGATTTGATGATAAAAAAAATGGTTCATGGATACATCATGTGACTGGTGGAAGGCTTGGCGAAAACTTTGGCAGCATAGTTGCTAGATGGCGACATTATCTATAGTTTGGCACTCGACATGTATTTTAAGTAATGTAAGTAATGTATTTTCATTATAATTTTTTTTCCAGGTGCAGAGATTGAACTGTTTTTCTTTTAGTTATGAATTATTTTGACATTAGTAATTAGTTTTTGATCACAGTTTTCAGTAACTTTTATTTCATTTGGAACTGCTATGTCAGCGTTGGCGTGAACGTAATGGAGGAAACGTTTTGCGTTAACGCAAAAATGTACTAATTGGAATCTTAAATTGAAATTGTAGGTAAAAATCTAACCGTTTGCCGATTCTATTTGGGCGCTTGCATCTTTAATTGCTTAGAGAGTTATTGAAGTTGACTAAAGAAAATGCACAATACTATCTAAACGAAAAACTCACTATATTAACAAAGTATTTACAACTTCGAATAACAAATTTACAAATCGGACTCCATAAATATTCCGCGTTCCATCAATTCTATTTATTTTATTTCTCGCGGTAGTTGATCGTCTGCTACAATCAACGCCCGCTGTTGCTAGGATATCCACCAGTCACATGGTTTGGTTCATGAGCAGCAAAGAGTTGCCATAGCTCGGTCTATTCTTATTATTAGTCTATGATTCTACGATAATATATTCAAGAAAATATTTTGCATACCGTCCATTCCAACTAAATGCTGCTGAAAAGATGCTTAGTTAAATTAATTTAAGATTAAAAAAAACTCATATTCTTACAAATTCATACAAAACAATAAATTTTTTTACCTTGTATAACGTTATCCAAGTTTGTTAATCCAGTTTTCGCTTTCACCATTTTCAATCAATTCATATTTTAGAAGGAAATAAGGAAAACTAACATTATTTTGAGAAGCTCGAGAATAATACTAAGGGACGAATTAATTTCTGTAGCTGAAAGCAAACTAAGACTCATCGATTGCGTTAATAAATACTCAGAATCAACTGCCTGTGTTTACGTCAACAGACACACGTGGAACGCAACGTGGCAATGTTTTAGTTTCATCGGCAGTTTTGTAAATCACCGCAAGATAGCGTATTCGAGCGCTGGTGTTCCGAATTTATGTTTCTATATAATAAAGATATGCACAGACGATTTTTTCTTTTTTTTTTGACAATGAAAATTATTTCTGTAAGTTGACATTTTATTGTTTTTATTTATTTTGGTAAGTGCATTAATTCATTTAAATAATTGTTTTTGGCAACAGGGGAAAAAGAAACGATTCTTTTTTGATATGATGTATTTATTTTAATGAGCTAATTAATTTTAATAATACTATTTTTTCGTTTTGAAAGCTGTTAAAGATTTTTTTTAATGGAAAAAAGTGTATTAGCTGCTTTGTTTAAAAGTTGCTGTTATTTTTTTACGCATTTAATTTTTTTAGATGAGGAATCAGCATAAATTTTTTTTAAAATATGTTTGAAAAAATTAGCGATTTTAGCTATTTTTGAGAATATTGATCAGATACTAGAAAGTAGTATGGGTATACGGGAAAGTAGGCTCGTCTAGTTCTAGACAGAACTTCTTGTTCAATGTAAAAAAGAGTGAGTTTCTGAATGAAAAGTCATCCGAGAAAAGAAGTTACTACTTTTCGTTACTTTCATTGTTTTTTTTTTTCCCAGATACTTTTTCATCTAGAAGCTCACTCTTTTTTTTTTTTTTTTGCATTGAAAAAGGGGTTCTTTGAAAACTCGAAACACGTGTCTGCAATAAGTTTCTAATATGTGCTTTATAACGTTTACTGTTACTTCTTTGTTGCACAAGACTGTGGTGGCCTGTTTGCTAAGACTTCGGACTCGCTACCGAAAGGTCTCGGGTTCGATGCCAGTCAATCGAAGATCCTTCGTGTTGGTTAAAGGTGACTGGGGCACGTGAAATATGTCGTGGTCAAAAAGTCCTTCAAGTGAATCAATACCTCTATGTGTGCTGGACCAGGGATTGCTCGGTTTCTTGTCTGGATCAAAAAACAGAGCTGTCTTCAGGACCCCATCCAGCCAGTTAAACCACAAACAGTGGTAGGTACAAGGGACCTTGGAGTGTGATGCGATATGATTCTTTGTTTGTTTGGTAAAAATGTAATAGTTTTAATTGAGTAACAAGTTGATTCACATGAAAATGTTTATTTTCATGAATCTATGTCTACCGACAGAAAATTAAACGTTTTTCATTTCTTTCTCCTAGGAATGTCTTGCAACATGGCATCTTTGTCAAGCATCTCTTCACTGGCATTTGTCTTCGCTCTAATCCTTTATTTCCTTCAGAAGCGCGCATAGATACAGCGAATGTTGAATCAGAAACTTGTTTGCGCAACTTTTCTCTCTATCGATGAGTTCAAAAGCTATCATATATAATTATTTCAAACTCTTTTTTTATATCATTTGTTTAGTGTTCCTCATTTAATTCATTTTCCTTGTCTTCGTGTAACTTAGGCAATAACATTTTTAATAAAATTATTTGTTATACTTTTGTATCTGTTTATGTGTCTTAGCCTCAGGTGAAAAAAATACTACATAGCAAAAATAAACAATGGCATTACATAGTCAACTTTCGATACCTCGAATATTCCGTTACCTCGATATTTTCATTGGGTCTTAAACTTTTGAGAAGGCTACGGGAACTTAACATAAGAGGATATCCATTAATGGTGTCTCTTTTCAACATTTTGACCCTCCTCCAGCCCTTTTGTGACAACGTGTCACACTTCTTAACCCCCCCCCCCTTTGTTACGCGTCAAACTATTTTTCTTTAACATATCCTTAATAAAAAAAAAAAATTCGTGATATCCTACTTCTGTTTACCCCCTCATTCCCCGTTGTTAAAAACTCACAATGCCACGAACCCTCATCCCTCTTTAACGCATGACATCATTTATGGCTAGCGGCGACGTTTAAGGTCGTTCGGCGACGGTTAAGGTCGTTATTCACTTTATTTAAAGTATTTCTATCCTTTTTCAACTCTGTATCATATTCGCTGAAATTTTCATGATCTAAGAATTCTTTTTTCTAAAATAACCTTTAGCTCCATATTCTTCATTGATGAAAAAATTATTTGATTCAATTTCAGTAAAAAGTGTTTATTATAGTCATTTATGTACACAGCTATTTGAATTTTGAATCAATATAGTTACAAAATCTTTCCATTATACACGAGTAACAGTATTTGGAAAATATTTGCTTGTAATAACAGTAATTGCTTAAAAAATTCTTCATAAGATATTTAATTTCTTTTATAAAATACGTGTAAATGAAGTACCATATGGTAACCAATTTCTGAGTATTTGTATTTTTCCCTCTATGTTGTTATATATATTTGATAAATGTAAATATATAACTATTTTGAACTAATATAGTTGCTATATATTAATAAATTCAATGATTATTAACGGAGTTGTTTCTTCAGTCAAAAGTAGTACTTTTTGTCACTGAAATCGATAGAGTAAGCAAAAAAAATAAAAAATAACAGGAACTCAGAAAATACTTTCATTTTCCCAACAGTTATTTTTTAATTAATTTTTTTAAATGTCCGATTCTTCAAACAAGGCGTGGTCTTGATGACGTCACAAATGATGCACTATGGCGCATCTTTCTACCGCATTTCCACGCGATGATAATCAAGAGGCGAATTACAATTGCGCTCTACGTTTACTATCAACAATATCGTTGCCAATACACGTGAGTAAAGATGCGAATTAAATATTGTGGACCGTGAATGGCATCACTGAAAGGCATTTCATCATTTGTGATGTCATCGACTGAAGCGTTAAACGATGAAAGAGCACTGATTTAAGTAATTTTTTTTAAATATTAAACTTAAAGAAATTATTTTAAAAATGGTCAGATTTTTAAGCATGCTCTTTCAGAAAAAAATACTTTTAAAATTTTGGAAACGACCACATTGGTAAATTCGTTTTTTTATTTCTTATAATTCATATTAATTTATTATATTATTAATGTTAATATCGTTTCTTTCTCTCTTCAACAATTTGTTGGAAGATAAACTTTAAAGTAAATGAATAACAGTACTTTCTCTTTCAAATCAGGAAAAGATTTTTTGTAGTAGTTTACGAATTTAATGACTTAAATAGATTACCATTTTCTTCTAATAAAATTATTTTAAGTTGTATTCAAACTTAGTTTAGTTTCATAATAATTACAGTTTGAAATCACTCATGATCAAGTTTTGTTCTTTAATTTTATTCGAATTCAAAATTATTCTCGTAAAATATGGGTGAGTCATAAACACTAGTAGCAAAGAATATAAAATGAGTAGCATGGCTTAATTTTTTTTTCGAATTAAGGTTTTGATGTCCATAAATAGTAATGAAGCGATTACTTTTTCCATTGAAATGCTCTTAACTGCTCCGCTATGCATCCGCAGCTACGTCACGAATCTCATACCCCCTGAACATATTACACAAGATGGTCTAACCCTCTGGGTAGATAGGATCTCTACCTCTGGGGGACTCCGCTCGCCAACCCCCCTTCGCCATCTGCGATGGCTCAATGCCGCCTGCGCTGGTAGAAGTTGATGACTTTAATGCTTTTACCCCAGGTTGTCCTCGGGATATCCTAGATGTCCAGCTACTTAAGGTCTATAGGAGTGAGACAGGGCGGAGTGGCTTGACCTGGATGTCCTGTATTCACCGGTAACAGTATTGACCTGGCATATATTTACAGTAAGGAGGAAATAGGGTTACAGATACACAGATACATTCACAAACGCACACAGTTTGCACATAGATTTTGGGTGCATGCTTGTTTAAAACCTAGATATTTTGCAATAAGTTTCATAAAACGAGGTGTAAAATACACAAATGTATTCACTGAAAATACAAAGATGAAATATTTAAAAGATTATAACAGTATTAATATAAGTAAAAAGAAAATAAATTGAACTTCATTTATAAATAACAACGCGAAATGTGGCAGATATCTTCACATTTGAAAAAAAAATGTGGAATAGGAAACACAAATATAGCATTAAAGCTGCTATTTAGAACAGGATTTATTGTCCCAAATAAAGCAAGGGCCTTTTCCAAGTGCGCCACTTGCCCCTTCGGAAATCAGAACCTGGATGTGGTTTACATGATATAGTATGAAAAAAGTTGACCGATGCATGTTACATCAGACCCAAATAACAAACCCAATACACAACAGAAAATATTACAAAAGTAAGAGGGAAGATAATACGACACGATTTGTCCAAGAACTGCGTGTCTTCTTCGGCATCGGTATCAGAAGGAGTATTGTTGGTTGGACGGAGTGACTTCTTGGGCGTGATTCTCTCCTTTTCGTTGTGCGTGACGCTTGTTGCGCCTGACACTGGTGGAAGAGCTGATCTTTTGTCTGCCCACTGATTCTTCTGATCAGCTGAACGTTTCTTTTTAAGAATCTAGAGGGGGAAGAAGGAAAAGAAATTTACATTTTTTACCATTCATGTACGTGAAGGAAAAATCCCAGGGCTACAGAGTTAGGGAAGCAGGAGCGGATACAGGGGACACTCTAAACCGTTGACAATATTATATAATTATTGCATGTGATCATAATTTAACAATTGCATACAAGATGGATAGATGTAGAATATCATACAAATGCGCTATTAGATATTGTATTCAAATACTTTATGAATGAACTGTAAGTGATCTTGAATCTTTTTTATTTATTAATTATTCTTCTGAAATTATGCTTCTGAAATTTATTAAGTTGATGCCCTACTATATAAACTTGAGCATTCATGGTTTCTCTTGGAAAGACACGGCGGTCTTCTCGTCCACCCAAAGACATTCCACCCCAAACACAGACACTGCCTCTTCCGTATGCGGGTTTTTTTTTTTTTTTTTTTTCACGGATGTCTGACGGATGATAACGGGTTCAGCTCACCATATCAAATAACACCTATTACCACTTTATAGACTAAGCCTGAACTCATCTGTGAAAAGAACACTCCTCCATTGATCAGGCATCCAGTGGACGTGTTGTCGCACCCACTGCAAACGACGATGCCTCCTATGGCGTGAGGTGGACGGCACACAAATGGCTGGTCCCCGCGCATACAGACCACTTTCGTGAAGTCTTCCATGTGATCATGCGATCACGATCACTGTATGTTTTGTTTTTTAATCAATAAACACGTACGTCATTCAGGACAAACCAAACCGAGAAGATCTTGCAGTCATTCGTACCCTGGATGATGGCGCTTACCAACCCTTCTGGCGAATGCAGGAAAGGAGGATCTGAATTGAGTTGGAGTAGCGGTTCTATTCCTGTGGGCACATAATGCCAAATATCGGTCATCGGCGCTCGTCGTAGCCGTTGGCCGCCCTTGGCTGAACCAATTGGATGCCGACTTTGTGGTTCGAAATTGGCTCCCAAGTCTATGAACCACAGAAGGACTCATATTTAGCCAACTGGCCACTTCTGATTGACTTTGTCCCGCCTCTAGTCTCCCAATGATTCTCCGTCGTAGTTCTGCAGGCAAGTGATGCCTGGAGGCAGTGGCGGCGATTCAAGGGGGGGATGCAAGGGGGAAGCAACTGTCCTCCCCTTCCTTTTTATGGCTTTTTTTTCCAATTTAGAAGCCAAAACTAGAAATTATATTTAAAAAAAAGGAGAAATGTCAAAATTTTCAGAACATGACTATTTGTTTTTCTTTGTATATCTGTTTATGAAACATTATTTAGAACAAGCAGTAACTTTTAATGTATTCGTTGTTTCGATATTAGTTAACCAATTGTTTTACTTTAACAAGTCTTACTTGTTAAATGAAATTGTGACAGATCAAAATACTTTGGGGTTAATAATGTAAGTCTAATTCCTGTCTAAGTGTTTCTCCGGAGAAAGTTATTGTGTAAAAAATTCATCAAAATCTTCAGAAAAACATGATTTAAATTGGTAGATTTACACCAATTCTGAAAAAGTTTCAGCTATCGATTGTTAGAATTTGTTGTTGATGTTTAGAATATAAAAACTTTGCTTAATTTATTTTACTGTAACGCTTACCTCCCCACCGTAGTTTGTAATTTACAAAGTTAAACGATTCAGATTACCGTATCGATATGCCAAGTTTGAAAAGACAAGAAAAGAGCAATGTATGTGTCTTCAATGGTGAAAGGAGCACTTATGTCATCAGAACAAATATTGAATTGCTCGTAAATAAAATATTTCAATCAATAAAAAAGGGTTTTGTGCCGATAAATGGCTCAAAATATCGAAAAACTTTTAAATATTAACGACATGCCGTTTCATACCGCAAATTAAATGCTTTGTTACTCACTTACGCAACGCTAAAAGATTCTTATTTAAGCAAAACTCCTGTATCGACTGAATATTTTTTTTTTTTCATTTCATTTCAAGAGAAGCGTTTTGCAAAATAATTGAGCCCATTAGCTAATTTCTTCGAACTAAAATCCTAGTAACGAAATTCATAGCTTATAATATGAGCAAAATTCAAAGGTTTCCAGGTTCAAACTCCGCTGCCTGCATCTCTTTCTTTCTTATTCATCGCAACCAGCCGCAGTATTCTCGTATTTTTTTTTTTTTAATCTACGGTTAAATTTTACAGTAAAATGGGATTTTACGGTAAAAAGTACTGCCAACATGGATGCCAATCCTTTCTTCCCCAACTGCACGTACGCGACGCAAAGGAGGGTAATGTGCTTATGAGTCCATGTATGTGTATATATGTAAGTTTGTTCTTATGTGGCGTTGTAGAGACTAAACACCTTGGCATACACACATAAATTCAAAAGTCGAACATAAGGATTAGCAGTCGCTGCCCATTCAAATTTTACGGAATTCCTTGATTGGTCAGAAAGGAATGGGCCCCGGTTGTTGATCCTTCTATTCTGCTTTAGAATTTATGATTTGTCTTAAGTGTGTATATATATCGATTACAAAACTATTTCAATGGTGCAGTTTTTCAGTAGTACTTAATAGCATTCTAAACTACTGGACTTATTTTCTTCTTTTTAGTTTTTTCGGTTCTTACGCAGTTGTTTTTTTATAACTATTTTTGATTATATTAAAATTTCAGGAAAATTTTTACCAGTGTAGACTCTATTTTAATAATAAATACAGAACAGTCCAGAAGTGGGCACACTCCCTTTCCCTTTATTTTGTTTGGCGGTGGGAGAATTTGGTACATGTGTACCTTTTTCAATTTGGTACATGTGTACAACAAATGGAATTGAAGATACTGTTGTCTTACGACAGGATGGAGCACCAGCGCACTTTCCGATTCATGTGCGCAATTACCCGAATAAGATCTTTCCCGGCCGGTGGAGTGAAGAGGTTTGTATCTTTACCAGCTCACTTTCCTTGGGCTCCAATAAGTCCCGTTCTGAAGACTCCAGACAAAGCTCTCTGTGACTTCATAAAGCAACAAGCGAGAAACACACGGTATCACACAACACATGAATTACGGGTAGCTGTAAAACACACTTTAGCCCTGGAATATCTCCGTTAGGAAATCCGCAAGAAAATGGTACCGAATTCGACTGTGTTATGACGTGGGTGGTGTTGATACCGATGTTTATGACTCTTAAGACTTCAAGGTAACTATTTATAGCAAACATTCAACCACAACCTTCGTAACTCCGGTATATCTCCGCAAGACATTCGCGGGAAAATGGCGCAGATTTCGGCTGTGTTATGACATGGATGGAGTTGATACCGATGTTTAGGACTCTTAAGCCTTCAAGGTAACTGTGTACAACAAAGTATAGCAAACATTCAACTGTAATGAGCATAATTTTGAAAATAAAGGGAGGGGGGGTACGCGCACTTCTTGCCTCATTCTGTACGCATTGAAATACCTTTTCGTTGTGTAAGTGGTATACAGTTGCATATTCGAGGAGAGACAGGAAGACGAGCATTATGCAGGAGAAGAGCCAGACGTCCAGCGCCGTCAGGTAGTTGATGGGGGGCAAGTGGTTGCGGGCCTGCGATGCCTGAGTGGACAGAGTGAGGAGGGAGGTGAGGCCGAGGGCCACTCGAGCCGGAACCGACCTCACGTTCAGCCAGAAAGTAAGGAAAGACAATATGACCACCATACCGCTGGGGATGAAGACGTTGAAGATGTGGCTGCTGATGTGGCGCACGAAGGTGAAGTTGACGTAGAGGACGGTGAAATCACCTGCAAGGACCAATTAGAGAACAGTCATGTAGACACTATCAGTACAGAGATTTAAACTGCTGCACAACGTAGTATTTTCACCAAAAATCCAATCAAAAGTGGCGCATTTTTAGGTAGCATCCTTTACCTTAATTCTCAAATCGCTAAATCCGGCAGAAGTCGTAAGGAACCCAATCACGGTTTTGAAAACGAAAAGGTACCACCATATTAACCACGTGTACTATGACACATACAGGTAAAACATGCAAATAATAATCGCAATACATGTAAATGCTCGTAAATCTGGTCGAAAACGAAAGATTATGACCACTCTGTAGTGATCCATATACCAAGGGGAAAATATGGTCACACTTCGTTATCGAAATCGTGACCTGGGTCCATCTATTCTGAGCTCTACAGAATTAAGACGGTTGAGAAATTCGCAGTTTTAGCACCCATACCAAAAGATTTAAGAATTTTGCAACCTCTTGACTTGAGCCAATGTAGAGGATGCTACCTCAAAACGCGTTAGTTTGGTATTTTTTGCGTCAAGATGCTTTACTGTGTGCAGTGGAAAAGTAAAGAGCAGCAGTATCTGTAGAAATGAGTTTTTGAGATCTTTGAAGAAACGCGTTTTGGATTCCATACTAACAATAGAGAAATTTTAGAGTTTGATTTTTTTTTTTTTTTTTTTTTTTCAGGAGAAACCAAATGAGCAAGCTTTTACAATAAAGCTAAAGTAAAATGAATGACAAAAATGCAAAGAAAAAAAAGAAAAAGAAATCAAAGAGAGATAGAAATTTGCAGACACTGCCCTATACCTGTCCACGGCAGGGAAATATAGTGCGAATAAGAGTAATTATTTCGCACAAGGGGAATTAATCTTTCATTTCTTCTGATCATATTATATATTAATACAATTTTTAAAACTAGATGTTATTTCTATGTGCTTAATTTATTGCTAAATTTGGCTTTTATTCCATTTTTTCATTTAAAACTACCTTACTTCTTTAAGCTTTACTTATAATCTGTTTTTTCCTCATGGGTTTAGCGAGAAATTCACTAGATATCGACTAGTGGGATTTATTTTTGACAACTACGTTTTGTCACCAAAAATTCCTGCTAGCTTAAAAGAGAAAACAACTTACAAGAAAGCTTCGAAAAGTAAGGTGATTTTGTGAACATTAATGGATTAGACGCAAAATTTAGCAAAACATCTCAAAACCTTAAGCACAGAAACACATCAAAATAATATCAATATGCAAAATTAAAAATATTACTTGTACTGTTAGAAACGATTTAACATTCATAGAAAAAACTGACATGCATTTTCGTTGATTTCTCGCGTAATAAATGATTTTATAAAACGAGATATATTTAATGACGATTACTACATAGAATCAAATTACTGTTCTATAATGGGATCGTTTCCAAAATTTTAAAAGTATTTTCTTCTGAAAAAACATGCTTAAAAACATAGGATCTGACCATTTTTTAAATAATTTGTTTAAGTTTAATATTTTTAAAAAGTTACTTAAATCGGCATGCTTTCAACGTTTATGTTTCTGTCCGATGACATCACAAATGATGAAATGCCCTTTTGTGTTGCCATTCACAGAGCAAAATATTTAATTCGCATCTTTACTCACTTGTATTGGCAACGATATGGTTGATAGCAAGTGCAGAGCGCAATTTTAATTCGCTTCTTGATTATCATAACGTGGAACCGCGGTAGAAAGATGCGGCAAAGTGCATCATTTATGACGTCATCAAGACTACGCCTTGTTTCAAAAATCGGACATTTAAAAAAAAATTTAAAAATAACTGTTGGGGGAAAAAATGTATTTTCTGAGTCCATGTTTTTTTTTTGCTTATTCTATCAATTTCAGTGACAAAAAAGTACTACTTTTGACTGAAGGAAACAACTCCATTTGTCCCGTTATTGTTTCTCATCAGCTGAGCATGAAAGAAAAAATATATACATTTTCTTTTTTAGAAGCAGTCAGTTCTTTCACTTTAAACATCTTGTTTATTTCATATGTGGCTTAAAATGGAAAGTAAAACTTACCACTGGGCCATAAATGTACCCGTTTTCCCGGATTCACGTTGGCCACGTAATACTTGAGAGGTGCAAAATTGGCGCGAGCGAGGTCTGGAATGCCAGAATTTCCCTCCTCTCTCTCGTGCAACCATTTGAATTCTACCTTTGAGTTGTCATTTGCTACTAGAAGAAAAACAAATAAACTGAATAGAAGGTTTTTGGAACGGTACGTAACTGAAACGTTCAACTGAAAGCTGTTTTAAAGGGTTATTCTAGTCTAGCGGCTCACTTTTCAGTCGATTTTGTGAGCGTAATTAAAAAAAAAAAAAAAACTGTAAACATTTTTAGTATCAATTTTTTATTAGTTTTTATTGATACTTGAGAAGTATAAAAATGTATAATAGAGGGGGGGGGGAATTCAAAATTAAAATCAGTAGAGGCCGGCAAAGTGGGGACTCAGAAAAAAAAGGTGTCTACTGGTTGACAAGGTTCCAGTCCTCCTGGTAATCTGAAACATGAAATTAAGTTGATTCTTATTAAACAAGGATGTAGAATTGTCTGGACGTAGCCGATTTGGGGGGGGATGCCTAAAATGGCGTCTTTTTTTGGGGGGGGAGTCATTTCTGCCTCCTTTTTTCAATTTTAGTATTTATATTTAAATAGTAAAAAAAAATACAGCAACTCTTACGTGGCGGCGTTTTCGTTCTATTCTGTTATAAGCAGGAAATACTAAAAAAATAGGTGTCTTCAAAAGAAGTTGCACTGGCTGGTACCGAAAATTATTACGTGTCCCATTTTGAGGAAAACAATAAATGGTCACATTAAATCTGTCTTGAACTATCTTTTGTTTTTGATGCATGTTTTTCTTACTTCGAAACAAGGTAGTCAAACTTTCGATTTTTTAAAAAATTAAACGTAATAACTTAAAGAAGTCGTAGACTTAAATTTCAGGTTCTTAATTCATATCTTAAAGCAAATAAAAAAAATTAAAGTTTAAGTTCGTCATTTTACCCTACAATCGCCTACTTGTTATGTGGATAGAAGTCTTACTCTTTGATTTTTAAACCGCGACCTTCCTCGAATTTGCGCATGCGTGAGGTCTCTTCCGATTTTATCAAAATAGGGGAGATATTGATGAGAGAGATAATGAATGTGAGGGGATTTATTTATTTTTGTTTTGTTTTGTTTCTTTTCTTTTTTTTCCGTTGGATTTGTTTATTAGAGGTGTTGGTTTGAGTTGAGATTTTTTTTTTTAGGTTTATTCCCCTTCCTTATATCGGTAAAGCAGAAATGCTTCCATGGTGCATTTTCTTACTCAAGCTCTCACCCCTTTTTAAAATAGAACCGCTCAACGGTGCTAGTCCCGGCTTTCGAGGTCGGACAGTAGGTGTGTCCTCTTCAGTGTAAACATAAATAAATTGGTGTCCTTCGAAATATGCAAATTACATAACAAATCAATGTTACGTTCTTTCAACTCTTATTTTGCACAAAGGAAGAACTTCTGTATGATTTTAAGAACTGAATATTTTATTGAAGTTATTATAAATTAGCTATTGAATATTTTAAGACTAATAACTTACGTGATGCTATGCTCAAGTAGCAGTTTTGCGTATCCATGGGATAAGAGTAAAACGTCATCGAACACGTGACTTTCATACTATACCTATTTTTTAAAAAAAAGTTGATTATTAAATTACGGGAAGTTTGATGCAAAATATTTTTAAAACTCAAAGTATAAAAAAATCCACATAAGAGTTTTTTTTTTTTTTTTTGCAAGATCAAATTTGGTAGTATTAATTGAGAAGAAAAATATTAGCAAACAAGTAAACCTACTAGTCCAAGAGACGATGAGCACCAAACCTACGTAAAAATATAAAGGCCCAAAATTTTTCTGCCTAAGGACATCACAGCAGGTAAGAAAGACTCGCTATTATTTAAGTTAAGTCGCGCTGGCTTTAGCAGGAAACAGGTAGCAAAGATGCGTAAAATTGCTGCAAAAACTAAACATCATAGATTCATTCCATGTCACGTGACCTGGTGATCCCCATCCGACCATCTCTGTTTTGGAGGACATTCTATGAAGGTGCAGACATGCCTTTGAAACTAATCTATGCAAATTTTCAGCTTCCAAGACACAAGTCATGAGGATTTAGAATACCTTAAAAAGAAAACGAGCTGATGTGTGCATCACATGACTTCCTTTTACTCCAATTTAATGTCATTTCCCCATTACTGGCAATTTTAATGTGATTCAATAGTTTACTCTCTAAATATCACCAACAGTGGCCAAGTTGAACTCGGATTTAAAAGAAAAAAAAAATCGCCAACTTTGTTGCCAAGTTAATGACAAGATTTGGCAAAAAAGAAAAAACACTGACGATATATCGCCAAGTGTCCGCAAAATTACAACACCACTCGAGTTTGCATCGAAATTATTAATGATTTCCCCCCAAAAAGGGGCAAAAGACCCCTTTAGAAACACCAGAATGCAACCAAAATGGGAGCTGCACAACTAGATCTGACTAGGAGTCTACGTACCAAATTTCAGCTTTCTAGGACATACCGTTCTTGAGTTATGCGAGATACATACGTACATACAGACGTCACGAGAAAACTCGTTGTAATTATCTCGGGAATCGTGAAAATGGATATTTCGCGTGTCTATACGTTTTTAGCCCCTTATCCTCGTGTAGTCGAGTCGAAAAAAAAACTCAACATTCATTCGGGGGTGAGTAAAATGGAAATTAAGGTCGATTTTTGAGTGAATTTTTTTTCGCGAATACAATACTTCCTTTTTTGTAAAAGGAAGCAAAAAATGAGCTCCAAAGTGCCCTCCAATGGGGAAACCGTGTCAAACATGGCAATTCGTTTCACAAAGCTGATTCGCCATTTTGGAGGGCCCCCCCCCCTTATTTTTTATATCTATTCTAGATCCACAGAGTTTGGGTCTTGGAAGCTGAAAATTTGTACAGGTGAGTTTCAAAGGACTGTTTGCACTTCTATAAAATTTCATTCAAATCGGAGATGGTCGAGTGAAGACGACGAGCTCACTTGACATAGAATGACTCATTTTGTAACTCAACTTTGCTACCTGTTTCCCGCCAAAGCCATAGCGACTCAGCTTAAATAATAGCGACCCTTTTTTATCTGCTATGATGTCCTTACGCAGAAAACTTTTGCGCCTTTATACTATGACGTAGGTCTGGCACTCATGAACTCTTACTCTATACTCAAATGTCACCTTTCGATTTTAATAAAACCTAGCACAGCGATAGAACATTTTAAAATATTAAGCATTTTTTTTTTCTTCCGGCGGTAAGCACTTTTAACAGGATAAAATTTACCCCTAAATATTGCTGCCTAAATACTAGTTGCCTAGGCAACCAGCCCTCGACGGGTTAAGATTGTGAAGGATGTTTACCCCTATTAATAGTATTTTCAGAAAAATTCTGAAACACGTCAACTTAATCTTGTTTAGTTTTTTCAAATTCCAATAATTACTTGAATTTTTGCAATTAAAATTTCAAAATAAAAGAGTGAATTGCACCCTCTAATATCCCAATTATCCAATATTTAGGAGTAAATTTCAGTCAATTCAAAGTGTTTATTGCCAATAAAAAAAAAGGAATTAATATTTTTAGATTTATAACGATGTGCAAAGTTTTATTCCAATCGGAGAGTGACGCTTGAGTAGGTTACTTGGATTTACTGTATGTAGATTACAGATTCTGGTAACACACAGGGAAACTTTTTACAGTATAGAGTGTTTTGGGCTTTGATAATTACTTTCCCATTTTAAAATTGTAATTTTTATTTACAACAATATCAAGAAATAAATAACAGCTTGTAAATAGAATTGCTGTCCAGAAAGTAAGTACCAATATGAAATAAATCATAGTATTTCATCAACTATTTTTAATATCCTTTCTACTATTGTTCAGACATTTGCTGTAGTAAGTTGTTTGCGTCGTTATTGCTGTTGAAGTACCTTCCTCCAAAATCACTCTTAAAGTTAAGTATTAAGTGGCAGTCAAAAGGTTGCAATTTTGCTGTTGTCACTGAAAACCTCAATTCGGTTGGGAGCCGTTCTATTACCCGGCTCGTATTCCCGATCTTGCACTTTCTGATTAACACTTGTTTGGAAGTACTAGCTATGACTGCGATGGAGATGCAAAAACAGAGTTCAACAATGGCTGTCCTCACTGGTGGCATCTTTCTGTGAAGAGGAAATAAATATGTTGTTTTCCCGTCACAACAAGTGTCTGAACAATGGTGGCACCTATGTAGAAAAATAGTTTTATATAATGAATGCTTCTTTCCTGTAAAACTAAATTTTGCTTTAAAAAATCGTTTATAGGGTAACACCCATTGAGAAGGAATAGATGGAGAGAGTGCAACCCTACTATCCCGATACGGCAACAGTACCATGTGACCTGGGGAGCAATTTCGAGTAAACCGTAACCGCTGAAGAAGTTTTCATTAACTGAAGCCATGAATGATAAAAACATTTAACTGTAGAAGGGAAAAATAAGATTTATAGCATTAATGCAGTATTGTAGCATGATAAAATGTGAAAAAAAAATCACACCAGGAGGTCTATTCACTTTTTATAAGTATGTACGAATGTCTTTTACTTCTAATTAAAGACAAAATAACATACATATGCATTCAACGAGTACAGATCCCACAGTTGCCTATAATTTTTAAATTTTTGTACTGATTTTACCTATAAATGTGAAAAAATATTGCATATCATAAGTGCGAATAACATTTTAGTTCCATAAAAATACCTTTTACTTAACTAGTAATTATTTTAACGGATCTTAAGCATTTTGTGTACGTTTGCTTAGTTGGCGAGTAGCTTCTCGCCAAGCTCCTGTGAACAGCAGATGCGTTTAGAACAAGTTTGAGATTTGAGAATAAGGATTTGTTGCTTTTTTATGCTTTAATTTAAATGCTGGTATGCCTGCGTATGAAATAATTTCAAAACATTGATTACAAGACACAAGAAGCCATAAATTTTCAGTCAATTACAAAACACTTTAAACATATATTTGTACGTGCTCGTCATTACAAGGAATACACATCAAAATACGTGAGAAATGCAATTACATCATATTTTAAAATCCGAGAAGAAGTGTGTGGGGGGGGGGGGGGGGGGAGTTTGAATGACAGGCCTGTATTTGTATCCGTTATTTATTTAAAACTGGCAAAAGGTTCACGACATTATCTATGCCGGTGAGCAAGACCCACACATTAAGGGGTAAACACCCAGCTGAGCGGAAGCTCAGTATGGTGACCTTCCCCGGCGCAATAAGCACCAAGCCCGTCCGTAGCACAGACGACTATCGATCGCCGCACTCAGTCCCGCGGGGGGCCCGCTACGCGGACCCCCCGTGAGATGGAACCTAAGGCCTACGGCTAAGAGGTGGGGTGTGTGCGGAGAAAAGTAACAATCAGAAACGATACCTTTTAGAACTGATCCTGCAATATTGCTCAAAACTCTGTTAATCTTCTAATAATAATCATAGAGAAAGTTTCAATACTATTTTTAAAAACACACACACACGAGCTCAATTTAACTAACGATGCACAACATAAAAACTCATTACAATAATTCATGCTGAAAACTTTCGTTTACTCACAACACAATTGGTCGATCTAATACTCTCAGAAAAAATAACAACTCTTAATTGTTAAAACATGTTTCCAAAATATAATAAAAATAAATTTACGCAGACGATAAATTAAAAAATAGGGCAGCTGAATTTGTTTTCTTCTTACTTGGCTTTAATCTCTGTTTTAATAATATTGATTTTTAAAAGTAGACGATATTTTTTCACTATGCATATTCATTTGAATTCGCAACTCCAGCGCTCGAATACGCTACCTTGCGGTGATTTACAAAACTGCCGGAAAAACTAAAACATTGCCATATTACGTTCCACGTCTATCTGTTGACGTAAACACAGGCAGTTTGTTCTGAGTATTCATTAACGCAATCGATGTGTCTTAGATTGCTTTCAGCTACAGAAATATTGTTTCGTCCCTTAGTAGTATTCCCGAGCTTCTCAAAATAATGTTAGTTTTCCTTAACACAAGAAAACTCTGGATTAACAAACTTGGATAACGTTATACCAGGTAAAATTTTTTATTGTTTTGTGTGAATTTGTAAGAATATGGGTTTTTTTTTTAAATCTTAAATTAATTTAAGATACCATATTTTACAGCAGCATTTAGTTGGAATGGACAGTATGCAAAATATTTTCTTGAATATATTATCGTAGAACAAAATGAAAAACGTTTAACCGAGAAAGAATTTACTTTATTGCTTTTATTCTCAGCTGAAAGGTTTCGCCAAATTTGTTTAGGGTTATAGTTTTAGTATTGTGCGAACAAAGTAGCCTTGGCGAGATTCCTCATGTTTACCATTCCACCATTTTTAATTTTTATCATTAGTGGAATAAAATGGTAGAAAGATTACAGAATTCGATAAGTAAAAAGAAATAATGGTAGATCAAACTGAAAAGAAAACTGCCACCATATATCCAAGAGAATTTTGTTGATGATTTGCATAACATGACATAATTAAATCATAACTCAGAAATTATAAACATCGAAACAGAAAAATTTTAAATTTACCGATTCGGGAATTTGACAGAAATAACTTAGCTACAAATGCAAAACAATAAGCGCTAGCCAAGCAAGGCAAAGAAGTATTATCTTCTTTTGATAATAATTCATATTGTCATAATAAATTTTCTAGCATTAGTTGTTATTCTTGTCAAGCTACAATTATTATTTAGTTTTATCAAGAATTGATAAATATCGAATTCAACATCGTGGAAATGGCTGCTTAGAACTATGAACTACGTAGTTTGCTTTAATATTTGACGTTTAGTAATGCTTCTTGAATTCTCGTTTCTTTCTTTGTAGGTCAGAATATCAACAAGACTTTGAAAATTAATTTAAAAAGAATAGAGCGAAAAAATTATGCATACGAACAAAGTTTACTAGGCTTATTAGCATTTTCTTCGTTACAGCGTGCGTTTGTTTTAGTTTTTTCGTCTGCCATTAGAGAGTGGCTGCAGCGCCCCCTATAGTTCGTTGGAGTTGCGAATAGAATAGAGATGGGCAGACTTTACCAAAATAAAGAGATACTTTTAATTTTCACGAATTGTCTCGATCTACCAGAAATGTGTGCAAACATTTTACATAAATTAGTAATGTTAATAGCTGTCGAATATTTATTTGGGTAGATAGTTAAAACAGGAAGAAAGACACATTCTAAAAACCTTCTGGTAAACAATCAATGTTTAAAAGTAGAAATTCAAGATAATAATATCAACAAATCAAATAAATATTTACATTATGTGCTGAAACAATTAAAAATACAATTCATCCGAAATCAGTCCTTATTAAAAGATTTGCACTGAATGTTATCTGCTACTTTTGTAAGCTTGGTGTATAATTACTGATTGCTATCTAGTCTTGCTATTTCGGAATCAGAGTCTTAGGCTCTAAAATTCCCGGAGTCGGAGTCGGCCTTTTTTCTCCCAACTATGCAACCCTAACTTGTTGCACGGTTGCAGAGTCGGAGTATGATTGATTTTGAAGTAAAAGGGTCGGAGTCGGAGTTCAAAGATTTTGAAACTCCGAGTCAAAATCGGAGTCAGACTGATTTGGGGTAAAAGAGTCGGAGTAGGAGTAAAAGACTCCAAAATTCCCTGAGTTGGAGTCGTTTTTTTTTCTTACGACTCCGCAACCCTAATTTGTTGCAGGTTTGCGGAGTCGGAACCGGACTGATTTTGAAGTTCAAGAGTTGGAGTCAGAGGTCAAAGGTTTTGAAACTCCAAGTCAAAATCTGACTCGGACTGTTTTTGGGGTAAAGGAGTCGAAGTTGGAGGCTCTAAAATTCCCTGTGAGTCGGAGTCAGTCATTTTCTTCCGACTCCACAACCCTAATTTGTGGCAGGGCTGCGGAGTCGGAGTCGGACTGATTTTTAAGTGAAATTGTCGGAGGTTTTGAAACTCCGAGTCGAAATCGGAGTCTGACTGCTTTTGGGGTAAATGAGTCGGAGTCGGAGTCGAAGGCTCTAAAATTCCCCGAGTTAGAGAGTCGGTCATTTTTCTTCCAACTTCACAAACCTTGTTTGTAGCAGGGCTGCGAAGTTGGACTGATTTTGGTGTAAAAGAATCGGCGTCAGGAGTCTAAGTTCTTACAAACTGCAAGAGTCGGAGTCGGACTGCGTTTCTGGGTAAAGGAGTTTGAGTTGAAAGATCTAAAATTTTCAAAGTTAGAGTCGGTCATTTTTCATCTGACTCTGCCACCCTAATTTGTAGCAGGGCTGCGGAGTCGGAGTCAAATTGATTTTGAAGAAAAAGAGTCGGAGACGAATGCTCTAAATTCTCGGAGTCGGTCATTTCACTTTCGACTCCACAGCCCTGGTTTGTAGCAGGGCTGCAAATTCAGACTGATTTTTATGCAAAGAGTCAGAGTCCGACGGTTTTTAAACTCAGGGTTGAAATCGGAGTCGGACTACGTTTTAGGTAAAGCTGTTCAAGCCAGAGTCTGACATTTTTGCTACAACTCTGCAGCTCTGATTTGTAGCCCCGACTTCATAATTAGTGCCGTCGTCTGAAAAATATTTAATGCCAAAAGAGCGATTGCGTGCCAAAACGCAACAACTTCCCAGCCAAACTAGTCACCTGACCTGGGAGAAATGTTTTTCAAGCTTATCTGACTGAGACATTTGCTGTCGCTCCCTCCATTAGTATTTATTCCTTCTCAATGGTAACACCCCGAGTAATTGGCAGATCATCAGTGTTTGGCACTTCCAGCAAAAATGTCCTAAAATAAGATTCGTATCAAATCTTTTAAAAGTAGAAGGCTATATACCAACTAAACGTACATTTACTTTAAAGGTTACAATTTCAATTCACGTTACTAAATGGTAGCAGTGCATAGGAAAGAGAAAAAAAAATGTGACTTTTGTCAAATCAGCCATTTTTGTTGCAAAGATTTTTTCGGCTTAAGGGAAGTATGCGCATCAATCCATTAAAATTTGACTAAAAATATATTTTAAATTTTGGTTGTCAAAAGTTTTGTTTAGTTGAAAGGGTGTTACTTTGAGTGGGTAGAAGTATATTTTTGTCCCTTTTTGGATTTTTGAAGTAATAATGGATGCCATTTAGTGGTGCTTCAGTTTTGCTAGTCTCCAGTAATTAGCACATGTGCCTATAAACACTAATGTGTCGTGCAATATGTCACTTGTTTGATTTCTCATACTTTTGCACAGCAACTGTATTAAATAGGTTCTACTATTGACTTGAATCCTACAGAATATATTGTTAAATTTTTAAGAGAAGCAATAAAAAACAAATATGTTTGGCCATCAGTCAGATATTGCGACAGTAAAGAATTATTTCATTTTTTATGGTCCGTTAGAATCATCGGGTTAATGTTCCTTTTTCTGTGGAAATAGCTATCATTCGTAAAATCAAAATTGCATAATCTCTAGCATATATTGCATAAACAGCAATAATCTCTATATTGTTTTCCATGCAACACTCCAAATTTATTTTTATTTCTCTAAAATACTTTTTCAACGTCAAAATGTGTGCTTTAACATTAATTTATGTAAAATTACCTGCTTTAAACTAAGATTAATTATGTTTCTTAGGATATCAGGTGCCAATTACTGGTAATTTTGGTAAATTTTTTATATAAACATTTTTATAAAAATATCATTTCAACTAATTTTTGCTTCTACTGAACTAAATAGATGCGCAGATGTGGATTCTTTGATACAAAAATATTTGCAAGTGAATATTTTTCTTCTAACTAAGTGATAAAAACAGAGGTAAGTTTAAGGACAAACTCTTAAAGTGCCAATTACTAGGGTCGATACCCTATGTGCTTTTTTTTTCTTTCGAATTGTTACTTGCTTTCCAGACAACCCTCGTGAGTATAGATCTTATTTTTATGGCACATTTTGAAAAATACTCGTCAAAGAATATCATAAGCTAATGTGTATCTAGTGACATTCCTAGCACGGGTGTAACCTTGGGCGGTAACATGCGATGCCCCCCCCCCTCCCTCGCCAAAAAATGTTTTCTATGTTTAATGTAAACATGAAGCTTGAAGTTTCAGAAACAGTTTATCTTTATTTTTGTAGCGAAACGTAAATTTAAATCATAGCACAAGGGTAAACTACGTTTATATTATAAGTAAAATTTGCCCTCGACACGTATAAAACCGCACCTGCCGATAAAAAGATGTTTTCAAGGTTTTCAATCTTTAATGTAAACATGAAGTTTAAAATTTCAGAAACAACTTATTTTTATTTTTATATCGAAACGTAAATTTAAATCATAGCAAAAGTATAAATTGCGAATATATTTTATGCAATATTTTTCCCTCGACCCGTATGTAACCGCTCCTCCTCCCAATATTGCGCTCTAATTTCGTTGAAATTTGATAGTTTAAATATAATTTAAGAAACATTGGAGGAAATGTTCAGAAATAAAGAATAAATATTTTTATACACTCCTAAATCCATTTTGAGGGTCACCTCCAAATGGGTGCGGGATATGGTATGGGGTAGCCCCCCTCACCCCGTAATGATGTTACTGGTTTATCCAATAATATTGACAGCTTTGTGTGTGTGTGTGTGTTTTTTTTTGAGCAATCACGATTGTTTATTGTTCTCACTTCACCGTCCTTGGCGTTTGGTTCCTTTTTCAGCTTGGACCAGGGGCCTCTGCAGCACCATCGTCCACCGGCCTCTGGTCCTGAGCACTGTCCCCCGGTTTCCGCTGCCCCAGGCCGGTGGTGTCCATGTCCTACAAATACACGCTCATACACATACACACTCTCACACATACAAACTCACACACACGCCTACGTGCATACACACAGGTCTACGCACACACAAGCATACACATTAGGGTGCGTCTTATTTTTGAAGATGTTATTTTTTCATGAGGCACCCTATTATTTTGTTCCTTTGGATGAAAAAAAAAATCAGATATCTCAAAAATAAAAATTGAATAAAATTTAGAGGTTGCTACCATTGCTGAAAAATTTGAAATCTTACATTTTTTTTCTTTTTGCATCGATTATTATAATATTTATTTATGTTACCTTTTTGTCATTAATTTTAATGAGTAATAAATTAGATTGTTACTGACTTTGAAATTATTTCATATTTTATTAAATCATGTTAATTAACTGTAGCTACAATCAACTGTCAACCTCTTAACTAATTGTTGGTTAGCAACTCAAAGAAACACAAGTCGTCAGTTAAAACTCAAAAAGAAAATTAAAAGAGAGAATTAATTCTATTTCAATAATCAAAAACAAAATTATTAGAATCCTTCATTAGATTATTTGCTTGACCTTGCTCTTGCTGATGATACTTTACGCAAGATTTCACTTCAGGCGAGAAATTATTTCTGACTGAAAGAAACCTAGGAGGATAAGGCGAAATTGGTAACAAATAAATCTCTATTTAAAAAGGCAACAGAACATGCACGAAAAGAAGAAATATTGAAAGAAAGAAAATCATGAAGAATCTGAATCAACTGTATAGTCCAGGATCTGAAGGGGGTTGAGCATGCATGGAAAGGCTGACGCAATATTATTTCTGATTATTGTTACAGGCACGATGGTGATTATGAAACCACATGTCGTCGCCCCCCTGGGTGGTCGACAACCCCAGGGGAGGGGGGAAACAGTGGGGGAGCCGTTTGCTGAAACACTCATAACTCGCGAACTAATTGAGATAAAACACTGAAAAAAGTGGCAATCGTCGCAACAAAACAAGTGCTTCATAAAAGCTAAATATAATTATGGACCTATCTTTGTTGGTTTCTGAGTACAATTCCATTTTTCGCAAACAAGCAAAATTTTTGAATAAAATGCGCAAAACAACCTTCTTTTGACCAAAATAAATTCCAAATCAAAATTGTTTGATTATTTTTTTCAAATGAAGTCCAAAATATCATTATTCAATTTGTTAAAATCATTTAAGTACTGTTACGCGTTGAAAAACAAAATGACAGTAGCCAGCTCGAACATGATTTGCATTATAGTTCAGGATCTGAAGGGGTATTTTGAGCATGCATGGAAGACTTGACGCAAAATTATTTCTGATTAATGTCACAGGCACTATAGTGAATATGAAACCACATGTCTTCGCCCCCCTGGATGGTCGACAACCCCGGGGGAGGGGGGAAAGCAGTGGGGGGAGCCGTTTGCTAAAACACTCATAACTCGCGAACTATTTGAAACAAAACACTGAAAAAAGTGGCAAAAGATGCAACAGAACAAGGGATTGAAAAACCTAAATATGTTTATGGTCTTATCTTTGTTGGTTTTTAATTAAAATACCTTTTTTAGCAGCCATGCAAAAATTTTGAATAAAATACAAAAAGCTTTTTTTTCAAAGATAAGTTTTTTTTTAATTATTTAACCGTTAAGGGAATCAATAAAACCTGAAATTTCATTATTCAGTTTGTTTAAAACTACTTAATTATTACTAACGTGAGCGTTTAAAAGCGAAATAGAAAATGCAAGCACTTGCCTAAGTTTGCGGCATTGAATAAAACGGCAGTATGCTAAGGAGAAAAAAAATAGCCTTATTATCCTTATGACGAACTATTCAATCTTCAGTTTACAAACATTCTAATTGCGAAGTATTTAACTATGGCTTTAATTTTGTTATATACTGCTTTAAATTTGAGAGGAACTAGGGAACCAGGCCCACAGTAGTTTCAATTCAAATATAATTTTAATTTATTTCTATTAATTTGTGTTTTCAATTTGCACAAAAGAATATTGCGGGTATTGTTTTGCGGATATTGCTTTTTATAATTTACTCAACAAAGAACAATGATACAAGAAATAATATGTACTAAATAAATATAAAAAATAAGAAGCTTGAGCTTTTATGAAAACGAATAAATATAAAATTATACACTAGAGTTCTAAAAAAAACTAATTAAATAAAATTAGTAAAATAATGCGTATTAAAAATAATTGTAGAATATCAATATGCATACATAAAGCATTAATATATCAGAAATTCTGAAAGCTGGATCATACTCTTTTTTGTTGACTTGTAATTGTTCTATTGAATCGTTCTCTTCCGAGTATTTTGTAGCTTATGGGTTTTTGCTTTAGCCTTAAAAGCACAGTATTTACAGCAAAATGAATTATTGATAAAACAATTACAAGATTATTTACAGCTTTTGCCTGCGCAGGGTGGAATTAAACTATCTGGTAACACTGGTTGCATCACAAGGTGTGGGACTTTATTGATTTATTTTCATTCAAGTGAAACCCAAACTTGGTTACATCTAAAGGCCCTGCTAAGGTACAGGGGAGTTGATTCAATATAAACCAAAAATATGCTCAAAATACCCCTTCAGATCCTGAACTATTATGCAAATCGTGTTCGAGCTTGCTACTGTCATTTTGTTTTTTAACGCGTTAACAGTACTCAAATGATTTTAACAAACTGAATAATGATATTTTGGACTTCATTTGAAAAAATAATCAAACAATTTTGATTTGGAATTTATTTTGGTCAAAAAAAGTTTGTTTTGCGCATTTTATTCAAAAATTTTGCTTGTTTGCGAAAAATGGAATTTTACTCTGAAACCAACAAAGATAGGTCCATAATCATATTTAGCTTTTATGAAGCCCTTGTTTTGTTGCGTCTATTGCCACTTTTTTCAGTGCTTTATCTCAAATAGTTCGCGAGTTATGAGTGTTTTAGCAAACGACTCCCCCCACTGCTTTCCCTCCTCCCCCGGGGTTGTCGACCACCCAGGGGGACGACGACATGTGGTTTCATAATCACCATCGTGCCTGTAACAATAATCAGAAATAATATTGCGTCAGCCTTTCCATGCATGCTCAACCCCCTTCAGATCCCGGTCTAGTAGTGAAAGTAGTTTTTTTAACCTCTGTTGTAACTGAATGTACTTTGACTGATTCTGAAGAACAAGAATTTGCAATCAAGTTTATCTAGATTTGGCATTTTGTTGTTGAAAAGCATTTTCATTTACAAGAAGGAAATTGTTGCTTCAAGCAATTTTCTTTGACATCTACGTGTCATTTCTGAAGAGACAAACTCCAAATTGGTCTCTTTCTTAAAAAACCTAAAAGAACAACTTCTCCAATGAAGCACTGAACAGCAGATGTTGTAGAACTAAAACTAAAGGAAAAAAAAAATAGAGGATTTCATTACCAACATTCAGATTTTTTACCATAAAGGTCTTTTCACCAAGTTTTTTTGAAGAAATATTATCAAACAGTTTGGATGATGAGTAGCAGTCAGAAAAAGGCTTGTATATTTCACATTACTAGAAACAAAGGGGGGAAAATTACAATATTGGTGAATGTAAAAACTGAAATTGTAAACCAATGATCTAAAAGGCGTAGTGGAACTTTTGCATGATTTTTGTTTGACATTATTACACAGCATAGCAACCATGAAATGCTTATTATTTTTTTGTATGTATAGTAAATAAGTATTTGGGTTATGTTTTTACCTTAACCAACTCAATTTCATGTTGATGTCAAATATTGCAATAGAAAATTGCGAATATATTTTTACTCTGTTTTTTCACAATGAACGTAATTTTAATCGCTGGTAGCAACCTCTAAATTTTGTTCAAATTATTCTATAAAACTTTTAAGTAGGTGTTTTTTCATCAAAAGGAAGCAATTAAAGGAGTGCCCCATAAGAAATTCAAATGTTTTTCAAACAGTGCATTATAAGACGCACTCTAATACACATGCATGCACACGCCTTCACACACCAATATACACACGTAACCGCCCAGGAGGAGGGGCAGGTTTGAGGGGACAACAGTCGTTTCTAGAATATAAATAACTCCAATGAGTAGGGTCGTGTCGCAACTCGTGATTGCGAAAAACATAATTTGAATTCAAAATTTCAGAATTCAAATTATTTTTTTTTAAATTCCTGTATTTAATAAAAATCATAACAGAGAATCAGACGAAAATCCTTACCTAGTAAATCGATGAATGTAGGAAAAATCATGGAACTGCAAGCACACATTCGGAACAGAAATTGGATAGATCCAACCTCCTTTTGAATTCTCAAATATTGTATCAGGAGTCCATAGATCCGGAACCCAACTTCTCGGCACTTGTATTCGTTTTTTCTTGCCGAAATAAGAATTGTTCAACCGCATATCTTTCCAGTATTCGTTAACATAGAACTGAATCGAATATTCCTAATGTAAATATGATGATTAAATTGAGAAGGTAAAGAAGAATCGCTACGAAACGTCACTACAATGGGAAAAATAAGTGCAATAATAGTAATTAAAATATATTTCAGCTCCACTTCGAAAGCATTTCCAACAGAATTCAAAAAGAATACACGGCAGCAAAATTCTGAAAAATAATTGTTATTTTAATATTTAAGTTTTTTTTTAGTTCATAGTTAAAATGAAAATGTAAGATAAACATATATTCTTTAAAATAAAATTGATGCATAACTATTTACCTTGCTGCTAAAATTTTTCAGTGGTGTGATTTGTTTTCGTTATTAATTAGTTAACTTACTGTAATTAATCTTTATTTATTTTTGTTTTTTGACTTAGTTTCGTTTTTAATTATCAAAACGCTTTTTAGAAACAATGCCATCAAATGAAACGATGCGATAATGTTTATAGTTAAAAGTACATTGCTTCATCCAGCACAGAGACATATTACTTCCGGAAATTTTGAAGGTTTCTTTTTTTTTTTTTTTTTTTGGAAAGATTGGAAAAAATGGAATTGATTTTTTGCCAGTTATATGTAATTTAGTAATTATAGTTTCTAACAAAACTTAAAAAGAGCTTGATATTTAAATATAGTATATGCAGATAAAAAAGCAGCCCTATATATAATTTTTCCTTCTCAGAAATAGCATAAAACTTTTACTATTAAAAGAGCCATTTCTATTTTCTAACTGAAGACAGATCTAAGTTTAAAACACCACAAATTACCTGAATTAGTCCAATCATCATTCGGCATTTAATTTTGAGTTATGTGTGATTGTTATTAAATCACTTTTTTGACAGAAATATGTGTGTGTCTGTTTTCTTTGTACGGCCAAGAAGTTGGCCAAGAGATTTTAACCAAGAAGTTGTTTTTTTCCCTATCCAAGTTTGTTTCATGCATTTACATACATTTCTGTTCCTGTCAAAAAATTAAATTGCCTTGCAGCTTATATCAAGGGCGGACATATGCAAAATTTTAAGGGGGGGGGGGCGACACAGATATTTTCTCTATGGTTTAGCAGGATATATGCCCCATAGAAACCAATTTCATTACAGATTAAAGTTATTAAAATTTGACATTTTTAATAACTTATTCATTAATTTCTGGAGAAGGAATATTTTTACATTTTTTGCAAAGAAAAAAGTACTAATAGCAAGGAAGTTCTAATTTCATAGGGGCGGGCTTGAGCCCCCACTTGCGCCCCCCCCCCCCATATGGGCGCCCTTGGTTTATATAATCAAATTTTGTGTTTCTATGTGGTGTAGTGAACATAAAAAAATATTTAAGCAAAAAGAAGGAAAAAAAAAGCAATGGAATATACAAAATATAAATTTCCAAAAGCATTATTTTGGGCAAGTAACTTTTTTTCAGTGTTCCCCAGTGAAACTAAACTTCTTTGGAAAAAAATGGGGAAAAGCTTTTTTCCCCAAAATTTCCGTTTTTTTTTATTTATTTATTTTATATTTTTTTTTACCGTTCCCATCGCTAATTCAGCATGCTAATCTGAAAAAAATTTTAGTTATCCTACGTAAAATTGAACGGATATCAAATTAGTTGAAAATAAAACTGCTGAGTCATTCTTAAAGCTAGTGTATTTTCAACAAAATGCCGTTTTCCCTTAACTAGCATTCTAAGAAACAACAAAAAAATTCAAAAATTAACTTACCATACCTTCTTCACTTATGTAGTCTATATCTAAGATGTCAAGATTAACGAAGACATATGTTGGTTTGTTATCTAAAACAAAGACAGCATAGAATGAGGAAAATTCTATTATTTAAAGATTTCCCTTAAGGCATTCACGACAAACATTTAGTTCAGAAATAACAGATTATATCATTCATCTTTTGCGTTTAATTAAGTCAACAATGAGAAAGATAAATCACATTAAAATGTTTTCACTTACGACTGTCTTGTGCAAACCATTGACTAATAATAAGAATAGACCGAGCTATGGCAACCCTTTTGCTGCCCATAAACCAAACCATGTGACTGGTGGATATCCTAGCAACAGCGGCCGCCAGCGAGAAATAAAATAAATAGAATTGATGGAACGCGGAAAAATGATCTTTTATGGAGTCCGATTTGTAAATTTGTTATTCTAAGTTGTAATTATTTTGTTAATATAGTGAGTTTTTCGTTTAGATAGTATTGTGCATTTTTTTAGTCAATTTTAATAACTCTCTAAGCAATTAAAGATGCAAGCGCCCAAAAAGAATCGGCAAACGGTAAGATTTTTACCGTTTGCCGATTTCTACAATTTCAATTTAAGATACCGATTAGTACATTTTTGCGTTAATGCAAAACGTTTACGCCATTACGTTCACGCCAACGCTGACGTAGCAGTTCCAAATGAAATAAAAGTTACTGAAAACTGTGATCAAAAACTAATTACTAATGTTAAAATAATTCATAACTAAAAGAAAAACAGTTCAATCTCTGCACCTGGGAAAAAAATTATAATGAAAACACATTACGTCTTAAAATGCATGTCGAGTGCCAAACTATAGATAATGTTGCCATCTAGCAACCATGCTGCCAAAGTTTTCGCCAAGCCTCCCACCGGTTACATGATGTATCCATGAGCCAATTTTTCATCAGCAAGTCTGGGAAAGCTCGGTCTACTCTTATTATTAGTCTATGGTGCAAACCTTTCACGCCATCCAATTGTTGCAGACGGTCCTTAATGATTTAAAATTTTTATCTATTGCCATCGTCTATTTGTTAACAAATGAAGTGTTTGTAATTAATTTAAGCGAGGTTTTTAAAAATATTTTCAATTTTCACTCTTTCATCTAGTTTTTGAGAACAGTAGAATTTTGTTGCAGTGATTATACGTTGAGCCAAGAGCTCATGAGTAAAATATAGATGAAAGTTTCGTGTCCTTGATTACTCCACTTTGCCTCGCGTTCCCCTCAGGCCGGACGAGAGGCTATATCAGACTAGTCGGAAACATAGGGGCCCAGTTCGGAATCGGAGTAGCATAAGTTTTAAATTTTCCGAGGGGAGGAAAGCCTAGAGCCCCTATAACTGGAGAGGCCGACGCATCCGCCATATTGGAGCAAGCGTACAACAGGGAAAGCTACCTTTATTGGCAATCATTCGCCAAACGGGGAATTGGAGAGTCAGAGAGCGAGGGTGAACATTGGCGAAATTTTGAAAATAGTTGGCGTCGTTTCTAGGCTGCTACTCACTTCGCGGGCTATTAATTATCCATTTCTTTTTTTTTTTCTGCATCTGCTGGAAATCTAAAGAACTGAAATCCTTTTTTGGAACTGTTTGCACAATTTACAGCCGAACAACCACCCATTTGACTCAATTTAGCACATGCTAGAGAAATGTAAACATCAGCAGCAATGCTATCGCTACGAAGCACTGGATTAAGTTTGCTCCAAAATGGCGGATGCGTCGGCTCTTCCACTATAGGGGCCTTAGGAAAGCCCGAAGACCAAACTGACAACAGACCCGCCCTGACTTTTGGCGACCCTGCTTCCCCTATACGCAAAAGTTTCTTTACAGAGGGGTAAAACCTACCTGGTCACTTACCAGATTGTAGAGGTGCTTCATACGCTTTATAATCATCTGTTATCAGAAGATTTTTCCGAATACATTCACAACATTTGCTGAAAAAGGAAATTTTTGAAGATAAGTTTTTTTTTTTTTTTAAATAGAATTATCAAGTTAGTGACGTCTGATGTATTCATAATTTATATAGTATATCCTTTTCAACCGCGTCAAAATAATGTTAAATCATTATTTTATTAATAACTTACATAGTGCTGTCTATTATTTGTCCAACAGCACTATTTAGTGTTACCAATCCTATATTAGAGTGCTTTACAACCGAGTGCCGCGACTAAATATCTTTGAAGTGCCATGGTATTTTCGAAACCTTAGAAAAAGATCGAGCGATGATGTATTTTACCTGTGCGAAAGTTTGATAGTTTACAAGAGGATAGATACAGGTAGTTATCAAAAGAATGGGAACACCTGTGAGTAAAAGTGACGCTGTTGAATGTGCTTCGTAAGTAATAAAGAATATAACAGGTAGATATCTGTTTTTTTAAGCAATCACGATTGCTTATTGCTTTCATTTGACTGTTTTTGACGTTCCTTTGATTTTTCCCACCAGCACCCTCCGCATCATCACCGTCGACCGGCTCCTCACGATGCTGCACCTCTAGCGAAAACCGTCTCCAGGTTTCGTCAATATCCTACACTTACAGGCATACATACACGCACCTACACACTCACATACACACAACTACCCACACACTCATGCCTGCACACAGACACAAACACATATGCCTACACACACATATCGCCCACACACACCTACACACATACACATACCGCCCACACAAACCTACACACATACACACAACTACCCACAAACTCATGCCTGCACACAGACACAAACACATATGCCTACACACATATTCCCCACACACAAACACACACACACTCGTGATTGCGAAAAACATAATTTGAATTCAAGATGACAAAATTCAAATTATTATTATTATTTTTTTTTTTTTAATGAACAGAAATATACATATTCTGGTATCAATTGAAGTTCCGGAAGTCTTGGATTTTTTTTAAGCACTTGAGCTCGGCAAAGAAGAATAGTGGAATGAAAGAGAAGCTTAGTAAAAGAAACCGTCGGGTATTGAAATGAATTGTAATATCTAAAAATCGAGCAATAGCAGCAAAAGTGACCACAGAACTCAATCACCATCTGGATTCACCAGTGTGAGTGATTACTGTCAGAAAGCACCTTTTTTAACAGAACATTTACGGTAGAGTATAGCGATTCCCAACTCACTTGTCACAGAATGTTTCTATTATTTTGGTAACTACCTGTATAATGTTGCTAGTTAAATTTAGCCAAAACAGAAATGCTCACCAGCGGTTATTATAATACCTTATTTTGCCAGCGTGTAAAGAAACCGTACAGGGAGTAATAGATTCCGATGCAATGAATGAAGTAGTTAGAGTGCCACTTTAGACACCAATAAGAGTATGACATAAGAATTAAAGACATATCGGGTAACAATGGGAAAATATTGGTTAAAAAAATGGGAATAACAGGAAAACTTTTTATTTCAAGTTGATGACTCAACAGGCATAGCAGGTGCACTATTAAACGCGATTGTGCGACTTGCGTACGAGGACTGCTCTTAAGATCATTATCCTTTCTTATAAAGATCTTCCTCGGCGTACAACAGGTGATATAATATTCCTCATTTTACCGATAGATGTCAAAAAAAGCAACGGAATTCGGTAGTACAATTGCATCAGAGTACATTATTGTGCAAAACAGTTTTAAAATTCGTCGAAAAATTTAGTGCGGTGTTTGCTTTTATTTCGGATTTGAAAATTAATGAATATTACTATACTTATAGTGTATATATTCTTGCTATCTACTATACTAGGCATAAGGCAACACGGACATACGCCTTACTTGGAACATGATATAAATTATTTGAAATACAATTTTAAAATCGATTTTGAAATTGATAGTTTAGATATGGAAATATTAATTAATACAAGAGCTAGGTTTTATCAATTCCGCACAAGAAACTCGTAGAGGCCGCATACGGCCTCGGAGCTTCACCTTCCCCCCCCCCCCCCTTGGTATAAGCGTCATGCTTTGAGGTAATTATGTCATGATTTGAGAGGGGGAGGGGTGCTCGTGAATTTGTGAAAGTTTGTGCCAATGGGGAGGGAGGGCGTAACGGGAAGTGTGACATCACACATTTTTAAAACAATGTGTTATGATATGTGACAAGTGGAGGAGAGGGGGAGAGGTGAAGTGTGAGACTTTGTGACAAAGGGTGGGAATAGTGTCAAATATGCTGAAAAAAAAAGCGTGACATCATTTATGGACAACTCTTAAAAATTTGTTGAATGAGCGGTTTTGATATTAAACGCCTCAATTAACCTATTAAAAAGGTTAACCCGCAAGGGGCTTAAAAGTTACATTGAAAATTACTTTGTAATTTTTATTTCATTTACTTATTTATTAGTATCACTTTACGATCTGCAATTAGTTATCAAATAATTATCTGCACAATATTGCATCAAAATTTAAAAAAATAAAAAAATAAAAACCGTTATCCTTTTTTAAAAAATAAGGATTGCAGTGTTTTTTTTTTAAATTCAAAATTTGAACATAAATGCAATTCAAAAACTATTCAAAATAGTTTACTATAATTTTAAAAAATATATCTCTGTTCTTACCAGGATTTACCGCCAATCAAAAGCATAACGGAAACCAACAAAATCCTACCCTTCACCACTCGCCAAGCACTCGAGTCTCGCATACCGCTGAAAGTAAGATCTCCACTCCGAAGGAGAGAAAAACATTTCTAAGGCAACTCGATCGACAACGACCGGACCCTCGTTCCTGAAGGGGGCGGGCAAACTTTGCGTGACATGTAAAACATTAAAGCAATTTAGTGTTCGGACAAGTCATTTCGCTGCAAGTAATGAAATTCATTTGAATAAATAAATGGAGCCTTTTTGTGAATGATACTTTCGTATTGAAATGTATGCTTCCACTAATGGAAGGGTTGAGAAAATTCGGAACTTTTATGTTTTCAAATGCAATCTAAACTAGAATATGATTGTGCCTACCTATTACTGTTGATTGCATGCTGTAAGTGCTTGGCTTAACCCTCCCCCCCCCCTGGCAGACACTAAAATTTCCTTCCCCCTCTCACTGAGAAATTCCCAAAACAGCGAAAACTGTAATGAGTGACTCTCCTGGTTCGCCGACACTATTTTTCTGTTTGTGAAAAGTGAAATGAATACTCGTTTATTTTTAGAAATATATTTATATTGTACATATTTGATGATTTTACGAATATTCACATCAAAACTGGATATTTTAGTAAAGAAAATAAATTATAAACAACGAGAACAATAAACAATACTTGAAATGCGTTGGTTATACACACGTATTTCAATAGATGCTCTGTTCATAACCAAAAACTGTACTCGGTGAATTCAACACCACCTGAACGCACGGACAACGAGAAAGAAAGGGAGAAGAGCGCATGTGTGACTTTTCGTCACACAAAAACTACTACGTCACTTCCGTCCCGCAAAAGTTGCAGATTAGAATTTCAAAGCCCTCACATAAACAGCTTCACTTCAAAAAAAACCAAATAATAAAAGCACAAATTGCAAGAAAACTCCAGAACCTTTTAAAACTCAGTGTTTTACGGCCGGCGTTAATGATATAACTAATTTCAGGGTTTGCAGGCCATGGTCCATTCAGGAAAATTCAGGCTGACGCTGCGCTTGTCTTTTTTAGGCTTCTTCAGAGCCCACATTTGCGCTCTAAAGAGAGCTGAGATACGTCAGGCGAAACGTCAGTCAAAAACACCCTGGATTTTGTGCTCTGAAAAAGTTTGATACTTGTCAAAGTCAGACGGAAACATCCTGGAGTTAGGGCTCAGAAGAAGCCAGAGACATGTGACGCTAAACGTCAGTCAGAAACATCCTAGATTCTGTGCTCTGAAAAAGCCTGACATACGTTGGGTGAAAAGTCATAGGGAAACATCCTGGAGTTCGGGCTTAGAAGCCAGAGGCATGTCACGCAAAACGTCAGTCAGAAACAGCCCAAATTTTGTGCTCTGAAGAAGCTTGATACACGTCAGGTGAAAAGTCAGACGGAAACATCCTGGAGTTAGGGCTCAGAAGAAGCCAGAGACATGTGACGCTAAACGTTAGTCAGAAACATCCTAGATCCTGTGCTCTGAAAAAGCCTGACACACGTTGGGTGAAAAGTCAGAGGGAAACATCCTGCAGTTCGACTCAGAAGCCAGAAGCATGTTACGCAAAACGTCAGTCAGAAACAGCCCAAATTTTGTGCTCTGAAGAAGCTTGATGCACGTCAGGTGAAAAGTCAGACGGAAACATCCTGGAGTTAGGGCTCAGAAGAAGCCAGAGACATGTCACGCTAAACGTTAGTCAGAAACATCCTAGATTCTGTACTCTGAAAAAGAATGACACACGTTGGGTGAAAAGTCAAAGGGAAACATCCTGCAGTTCGACTCAGAAGCCAGAGGCATGTTACGCAAAACGTCAGTCAGAAACAACCCAAATTTTGTGCTCTGAAGAAGCTTGATACACGTCAGGTGAAAAGTCCGATGGAAACATCCTTAAGTTAGGGCTCAGAAGAAGCCAGAGAAATGTCACGGTAAACGTCAACCAGAAACAGCCCAAATTTTGTGTTCTGAAGAAGTTTGAGACATGTCGGGCGAAACTTAGCCAGAAACATCCAGGATTTTGTGCTTTGAATAAGCTTGAGACATGACAAGGGAAACGTCAGCCAGAAACATCCTGGATAGAGGCCACTGCATACAAGCACAACAAATTCGTTATATAATTTCTGATATCTGTTTCGGTGTGCAATGAACCTTTTTATCAAGAGGAAGGTTCTGGGTTTCGAAATGTAAGATATTTGAAAGGCCAAGCTTTACTGTTCGAAGGTCACAACTTGGTGCGTTATGTACAAAAAGATACAAATATTTAACCCCAAGAGAAAAAAGTATACTTTAATTAGAATTAGCAATACGAGGTAAACTCCTTTGGAAATGATAGTAACCTATAGACCTTCTTATATAGGAATCAAATTTGTTATGCTTAGTCAAGTAATGAATAAAGAGCGGGGAAAAATCTTTGATTCTTTTAATTTTCTGTGAAATTTTAGTTAAAAACATTAATTACAGAAAGGTTATTTCGAAATTTAAAAAAAACAAAAAAAAAAAAAAAAACGTATAGCTAGGTGCAAACCCTCGGAATCCGACGAAAGTTTGAACCAAATATCAAATTTGTAGGTGCTGTAGGTTCTCTTGGACGTGGGACAGCCACGGACACTATTTCACAATTTCGTTGAAATTGCTTTTTTTAATACACATACAAAGATTGTTAGATTTGATTAGTTTTTCTGTTAGTGTATTCTTTGAATTTCAAAGTAAATTTAGAGTTTAAGAAAATAGCTCGAATTAAGAATTGCTGCACCATAACAAAACTATTCGTTCAATTTGTATTCACTTGTGTTTTTTATTATTATTGTTATTCACTTGTTTTTCTTTATTTATTTATTATTTTTTATTTATTTATTTATTTATTTGCCTTGTTTTTCCTAAATATTTATTTAGAAAAAAATATTTCTCCTTAAATATTTATTCAGAAAAAGAAAAAGTTCTTACATTCTTTTTATTGCTTCATTGGGGGAACTTAATACCCGTTTAATACAAAACGGGTGCTTTGATTTCTTTCGATTCCATTGTTCAAACGTTTAAGACACATTTACTTTCACACGAACGATGAATGGACACCAATTCCAATTCAGAATGCAGTAACTATAGTAACAAAATAAAAAGTAATACAAAAAACTACATGAGTACTACAAAAGCTAAAGAAAAGGACGATGAATATTTTAGTCCCTCAACAGTCTTCGAAACAGAATAATATCAGTACAAAGAACTTTTTTTTCCTCCAGAAATAATGCAGAGCCATTTTAGAATTGAATAAGAAGATTTTCTGGAACAATAGTAGCTCTTGACGAATCTTGCGAGAAGTTGCTTAAAACAAGCATAGAAGCATAAAGGCTAATGTGCTACACACAGGGTTTCTGCTACATTCAGAGTTTAAAAATCCATGATTTTCCGTGACTAATGCTGGTAACTTTCCATGACTCACGGGATGCAATTTTTTTCAGAAAAAATTTACTTTTTCCCAACAACATCTAAATCAGTGTTTTGTGAAAATAAAATTGCAACTATCTAATCTATGCTTTGCACCATATTTCTATTGAAATTTAACAAGCTAGGCAAATATTGTAACTAAAAAACAATTAATGCAAAAATGACAGTGATACAGATGGAACAAAAAGAGCGTTAAATTTAGTAGGGTCTGGTGGGGTAAAGTGGTCATAAAATCGTAGGTTTTCAACTTTGGTGGATAATAAACACAACAAATTATTTAAACACTTCAACTTTTTTTGTTGATATTTTACATTGCATTATTAAAGAACACAGTACATTGAAGTTTAGAAAAAAATATATTGATTTAATTAGTTTTACAACACTTTCTTTTTCCTTTGTATTTATGACCACTTTACCCCATGGGATGGGGGAAAGTGGTCATAGCATGGGGTAAAGTGGTCATAGTTAAAAATAAATGCAAAACCATATTAAATAATAATAATATTTGTATATTTCAGTTATTTTTATGGTTACAAGTATATGCACTAATATATGTGTATATACACGAGTATATACGTGTCGTGTAAACATGAGTAAACATGTTCATATATGAGTAGATACATGTATACATCAGATACATGCATGCACGTGCCTACTCAAGTATATACGTGTATACAGAGTATATAAGCATGTATACGTGATTACCTAAAGGAGTGTTGACATATCTACACGAGTATATATGTGTCATGTTTATATACGTGTTACGTGTATATACGCGTATAAACGAACGTATACGCGCACTTGTATCTCGAGTATACACGTGCATACTTGAATATATACGTGTATAGTAGACGTATATACGCATAAATGTACAGGTGTACATGTGGGTACATTCACAAGTGTACATAAATGTATATACGGGTATACACGAGTTAATTCGTGGATGCATCCAGTGCGTGTTTGTACGTATCTACTCACGTATATACAGGTATATTTGGAAGCATGATTATATACGTTCATTTACGTGTATACACCAGTACATATATGTATACACGAGTATATACGCTTATATACATGCATGCCTACAGAGTGAATCCAAGCTCTGGAGCAAAAATCTAAGGGGTGTGAGAGGGGAGAATAAAATGCAAAGAGTAATAAGGAGCATATCGTCGCTGACGCACTACATGCACACAAAGCCAGAAACTGATGGATGCAAAATAGGTCACAAATTTTTTTACACAAAGATGATTTTACTCAACATTTTTGTTTTTAAGAAATATTTATAGCACTTGTTAAAATTTACGGCCCGTAGTGGTTTTAATACACGCATCGCAACAAAGGCGCAGCGACGGATGAAAGTTTTTCAAAAGTCCTCGTTATTAAAACAGAGAGGTCTTTGTGATTACGACGCCTGTATTACAGCTGCAGGCCGCAGATTTCTTCAATCGCTTTGAAACTTTCTTTCGACCTAAAATGTTGTGTAAAATTGTCTTAGTGTAACAAATTTGTAACCTGTTTTGCATCCATCAGTCTTTGACTTTGCATGCATGTAGTGCGTCAGCATTGTGTTTGTGACCATATTTTCCTTATTATTCTTGCTTCTTATCCTCCCCTCTACACCTTTTAAAAATTTTCCCAAGAGTTTAAACTCATCCTGTATACTTGTATATCATATGCTTGTATGTAAGTGTCTACTCGAGTACGTACGTGTATTATACGTGTCTACCTGAGTATATACGTATACGAGTTCGTATACATACGAGTAAAAGCAAGTATATACGTGTGTAGTCGAATGTATATCTGCATAGATAAAAAATACCCATATCGCAGATACCCGTATACGTATTTATTGATGCATTTATGTGAATACGTTTATGTACGCGCCTACACGAGTATATGCGTATGCATACGTATATACTGGTATATTTAACCCTACTTACTGTAAAAACAATACATATTAAGTGAAATTAATATTTAATTTATATCTGCTTTATACTTAACTATTAAGTGACATTAGAAGAACAATATTCGTTAAGCCTAATATTATGACCACTTTACCCCATCTTACGGAAATTGTTCTAAAAAATTATCTAAAATATATTCAGCTAACTGCTAATGAGTAAGCGATCTTAAGACATGTAGGAAGCTTCCTGTGCCGTCAATCTGTTCATAATTCTAACAAACAAAATTTCCCAAAGAAGTTAAAAGAGGTGTTTAGATTTTTAAATTTTTCATGTTTACACAAAATATTTTTTTTACCAAATAAAATTTTGCCAGTTTTGAAATTTTGTATTCAAAATGTAGTTTCTAACTCACCGAACCTAAAATAAAATTTTCACATTCATTCGAACATTTATTTCCAAGCTATAGTCATTTATTTGAAGTATGACCACTTTACCCCATTGACCACTTTCCCCCACCAGACCCTATATTTTAAAACTAGCGCATACATTTATAAATCTAATATTTTCAACAATTTTTTTTCGGCTTCCAACAAATCATGCAAAATGTTTAAATAAGTAGGAATTTACATGTAAGCCAATTCATCATTTTTTCTCCGAAAAAACTGGTATAATACACAATAATCTTACAATTACTAAAAATATTGAAAAAAAAATTTTAATGGGGTTGTTTTCTTCAGTCAAATATAATACTTTTAGTCACTGAAATTGATAGAATAAGCAATAAATAAATAAATAACATGGACCCAGAAAATACTTTTATTTTCCCAACAGCTATTTTTTAATTAATTTTTTAAAATGTCCGATTTTTCAAACAAGGCGTGGTCTTTATGATGACACAAATGATGTACTTTGGCATGTGTCTGCTGCCACTCTTAGAGAAGAAGCGAATTAAATACAGTCGAGTCCCGACTTACGCGAGGGATGCGTTCCAAGACCCTTCGCGTAAGTTGAAATTTCGCGTTGTGGAAAAAGGATGATATAATGAATTTTTTGCTGGCATACCCATATTATTTTAGACAGTTTCAAACGCCCCTCAACTCCTTTAGAACATTTCTTAACTACATATTATCGTTTTTTACCTAAAGAGCTGAATTTTTACTGTATTTTAAAATAATCTGCAATATATATTCAGCCTAAAATACTGTTACGATGCACGAAATCAATGATTAATGGGAGAGAGAGTTATAAAGTAAAACAGTACGTTATGTACAGTATGTAGTAATAATAAAACGTTGCACTATAATAGCAACTGTACATAGATACAATAGTTATATTTATAAATCAAAAATTAAAGATGATGATTTATTTTGCGCTATCAGATCGTTACTCTAATATATTTTTAATCACACATTGCGTCGCATTTCCTTTTATAAGGTTTTCATTTATCGTAACGCCTCTCTTCTAGGGTCTCTATAATCCACAATGCAAGAGTAGTTTCCAATTTCATACTGTTAGCATTTTGCTTAGACACTTCTCTGCGAGCTTCATAAGAACCTTTACGGTCCTGAACCATCACGGTTTTCTTTTCTTGACTTTTAATTGCATGTATGGAATATCCACTCATACCTAAACTGTCTTGCTACCTTCGATCCATTTTTTAGTATTGCAAGTGTATCAATAATCTTTTCCTTTTCTTAAATTGTCAAAAACCTTTTCTTTTTCTTTCCATCTTAAATCTGTAGATGAAACAGCGTGCTTAGTTGCCACAATGTTTCATCACCTCTCATATTTAGAATTTAGAAAAATAAATGAAAAATGTGGGATGGTTATTTATTCACACTAACAAAGCGATTTTTAGACAAGTGTTGTGTGGGATCTTGAGCAGTTAGTGACGCTAAAAGGATGAAAGTACATTCACGAAACCAAAATTAAGTAGTTAATGAGGAAGCCGACACTTAGCCCCACTATATCAAAATATTTTTGTGTTGCGAGGAAGAAATTCGCTTTAGCTCTAAAATTCGTTGCTCGTGAAAAACTCGCGTTATAGCCATTTCGCGTAAGTCGAATCGCGTTGTAGCGGGAGTCGACTGTATTGCGCTCTACGCTTGTTATCAACCATATCGTTGCCAATCCACGGGAGTAAAGATGCGAATTAAATATTTTGCCTTACGCTTTGGCATCAGTGAATGGCATTTCATCATTTGCGATGTCATTGGCAGAAGCATAAACAATGAAAGCGCATCGATTAAAGTAATTTTTTAAAAACATTAAATATAGTCGATTTATTTTAAAAATGGTGAGATCCTATGTTTTTAAGCATGCTCTTTTAGAAAAAAATACTTTTAAAATTTTGGAAACGATCCCATTGCTAAATGATTTTCCAAAAAATAAAATAATCTTTAAACTTGCGATAAATACAATAATGATATAAAGCTACTGGTAAAGAATAGGGAAACATAAGTTGGTTTTAAATTTAAAAAAATAAATAAATAACCTAACATTTAATTCTTTTAAAAGCTATCAGTTTTCTAAAATTCCAGCGGCAAAAAATAGCTTATTGATTAATAAAATTAAGTTCCCAATGAATAATGATCAGAATAAAAATAAAATATTTTTCTAATTAACTTACCTCATATGTTCGCCAAAATTTTGGGATCGACTGTAAATATTGAAGGAACTAGAAAATCGCCCGTCAAGGTATGGCTTCTACATTTGAACGAAGTCATTGCTTGTTTGATGATATTTTGATAGTTGAAATTGTAACCCTAACTCCAAATGATTAACCCTAAATTCATGTAGATAGCGTTCATTGTTGACCATTTTTTTCGTTTCTTGATTCCCCTGAAATGACACGGTCTTACCAGTAAAACAGTTAAGTCACCGGATCGAGTTCAGCCTTGTCACGATAAAGCCTTTCTCTGCATATTAAACATTACCAAAACATATTATCAAATTATCATGCCGTGGAGCGTGTTTCATCGTTGAAACACGTGAGTTACTCGATCATCGGCTATTATTTGTATGAGGATTGTAAATTAATCCTCCAAAGATAACGACATCTGGAGTAGGGTGGGCCGAAATAAGCCGAAAAATTTTTTTTTTTCGAAATCAATTTTTGGATAGCGCGCAAAAGTTGCGTAGTGAGCTAGTTAGCACTCACAAAAAATTTCTTGGATATTAAAAAATATCTAGCAGGCGCTATTTGACACTGAAAAACCGAAAAAAAAAGAGAAGAATGAATTTTTGTCGAAATTTTTTTTTTAAACTAAATTCCAAATATTTTGCTGGAATGCACCGAAAATGTTATATAATGAGCCAGTTCGAGCCCATAAAATGTTTCATTGATTTTAATGAGCATTTAACCGCCCCTTTCCGACATCAAAAATTGGAGAAAAATTAAAAAATATTGAATTTCTTTAAAAACCAATGTGAAAATTATTTTTCAAAATTAAATCATAGACTAATTAATTAAATAGCACTATTAATCATAGTAATTATTATCACGCAATAGTATCATACATTTTCTAGAATTACACATAGAAATAATAAAAATTTGAAAAAGAAATCTTCAAATTTGATTTACAATACCTCATGCATTCCTTGTTATCAAATGATGGAAGTTCTTTCCTAGCTTGAAGTTTGGCACGAATGTATCCATCTCTTGCAGTTTCACCACGAACTTTTATTGCAGCTTCGGTTATTAGTTTCACACAACGTTCCACAGCTTGCATGTGACAGGGAAATTTCTCGAAGTGAACTGCTGTAGGTTGTTCTTTGCACATTTTTTTCAATTGTTGGTCTTTTAGATGCATTGTAAGACGTGGCTCTGTTACAACACAGTTTGCCCAATCTACTAAATCAACATAATCAACGGCTTCAAAATTGAGTTTAGGACGCTTAAAAAATCGTACACAATCCGAGCGTCTTCTTATTTCTAGAGTTCAGAATGCGCCGAACAGTTAATTCCCGAATGTATTTTCTTGAGTCAAACAACATTGTCAACAGTAGCTGTTCAAGATGAGCGAAATATGCATTATTTGAGAGATCTCCTTAACGTTGTCTGGAAACTGCCTTGCAAGAGAAATCATTTTCCAAAAATGTTGGGCACCATACTGGCAGTTCGGTTTCATTTTTATTTCAAACCACATTGGAGCATAAACTAACATTACATACTTTACAAGCATTGTAAGATTTTTTGATGGAGTTGGAGTGCCTATATACAAGCGTAACAAACGGTTTGCAGCTGTCAGGCATCGCGCATGACTGAGTTTGCCTGGGCTACTGTCAGCCACGCTAGAAGGACAACTACCATCTTTTACTGCAAGACAGGTTCTGTACAAATATTGTTGTTTAGTAATTTTTTTTATCTTCCATGTCCAAAACCAGAAGATTGCAGTCAATTTTATCAAATTTGACAACCTGATTTTTTTCACAATCTCTAAGAAGTTGTCTGATAGCTCCAGAATATGAATGTGGCCCCTTTGTGCAACTGTCTATTTCCAGAATAAGATGTCTCAGTGGCAACTCACAAGTATGCAGCAGACATATGTTCCACTGTAAAGGCCTTTTGAAATATGTCTCAAGTAAACGAATTACTCCACCTTTCCATCCTGTATTTACATTTGTTCCGTCGCATCCAATAACCGATAAGTTAAGCAAGCTCATATTATATTTTTTTTTTGCGAAGCCTGTAATACTTTGCGAAATTTCTTTTGCACTTTCGCCAACTGTTAGTGATAAATGACCGATGTTTTTGCTACCTGGTTCTTCTATCAATGCTACATGTGCTTCAGATGCTAATTTTTGATGGCCAGATTTCTTTTGAAGGGTGTCGTCTTTGCGGCCGTCAGAATAAACTCTTTATAGCTGCCCCTTTAACTGCTCTTAAATTCCTTTCTCTTAGCTCGCTCCTTTTTCTATCGACTTCCCTCCTTACTTTGTTTTTATCTTCTATATATTTTTGTTGCTTAGGGGAAACTAAGTCGAAATCAGCGAGAACTGCTGTAGCAATTTTAGCCACTGCTCTGTTTGAAGCGCCAGTTATCTGCTGCTAAAGCTGTATGAGGCATAGAAAGTCTCCTTTGACTTGTCGTTGTTGATGGCGCATCAGTTCGCTTACGTTTTCTTGAAAGCGGATAATTCAATTTAAAATCGTCATCTGTATTTTCTGTGCTTTCTCCTGATTCAAGCTCTGTTTCAGGTTCATTCAATGTAATGTGACTCCTTAACCCTCAATCCACTTGTGCTGGGTACTGATATGTCTTTCTCATCCAAAGCAACACTTGTTTCAATTTTCTGGTATCTTTTTTCTCTTTTTCGTAGTTTCTGGGTTGTTACCTTATCCACTTTTTCAATAGCTTTTTTCTTACTGTCCTTTGATCAATTAGAAATTACTTTTCTCTATCAGGGACTTTTGCTTTTTTTTCTGCAATTGCACGAATATAAATCTGCGCATTTGCAGGCACAAATGTCAAACAAAGTCGTAGCCTCTGCTTTAAATTTGCCTAGCTTTGATAGCATTTTTTGTTTCGCTATTGTATTTAGAATAATAAGATAAAATCATGGTAATCACTCAATAATCTTAGGAATAGAAGAAGCAGTTGAGCGTCGTTTATTATCCAGGAAAAACAATTGGAACCGAAGATTAAAAAATTAGCGTCTTATGTAACTATTTTTTATTTGAGTGTGTGCATTTTTTAAAATTGGTGTACAAATGTCGTATAAAATTGATTGAATTTTCAGTTTTTTTCTAAGTAACGTATTGCTTAACATTTCAATATTTACTTATTTCGAAACTACTTTATTATTATTATTATTATTATTATTTTATTTTATTTATTTATTTATTTTTTTTTTCATGTTTCCCATGTTTTAGTCTTAAAGGAGCGTAGCTAAATAGTCTACGAAATGTATAAAAATCTTTGAGGATTTCAACTAATTCACTAACAGATAATTCTAATGTTTGCTGAAACTAGCTTCAAACTTTTATTTTTGACCCCCCCCCCCCCCTCCCTCTTTGTTTTTTTTTTTGTTTTTTTTTTTTTTTTGAAAAATGCATTTTTGCCCTTTTTTAACCGACTTTAAAAAGGAGGTGGTTATCAGTTCATACCGTATGTATGTTTTTTTTTTTTTTTTGTTTGTTTGTCCACTCACAGCGTCCCACCTAATGAACCGATTTCGATGATTCCTTTTTTAATGGATAGGGGATGGCTCAACTTAGGTCCCATTACTTTTTCTGACCATATTTGTTCTTTAGAAAAAAAGTTATGGGCAAAAAACAGTAAATTTCATGCAATTTCCCTATTAAATGATTAAAATAATATGAAACCCATTGTTTTAAAAGTTTGGTGCCATATAACAGTAACATTAATAGTAATTGTAATGCTAATTTTGAATTAAGGCTTCTCTGAAGCAATACAATGATATAGAGCCGAACTTCATACTAGGTAACTTCTTACTTTCATTGAAATATCTACATCTACACTAAAAAGAATGAAATAAAAAAATTTTGAAAAAAAAATAGAACCGACTTCAAAATTGCTCTAAAAAGTGAAAAATAATTTTATTCTTTAAACACCGTCGATAATACTTATAAATATAATTTTTGAAGTTGGCGCTAAAATAATAGATAAGATCATTCGCAGCCATAACTCAACTACAACTATAAATTTAACCAGGCCTAGTTTCTTCACTACCACATACATTATGCATTGATAACAGCCTATTTGAGTAAAGATATAAATGTTTCGTTCCTAACTTTGGATGATTTTCTGAAAAAAAATTGAACGAAGCATCGTTACACTGGATTTTACTTTTTGTTTTTGCGCCAACTTCAAAAATTATGTTTATAAGTATTATCGATGGTGTTCAAAGAATAAAATTATTTTTCAGTTTTTAGAGCAATTTTGAAGTCGGTTCTTTTTTTTTTTTTTTCAAAATTTTTTTTATTTTAGTTTTTTAAGGTCAAATAGCGCCTGCTAAATATTAAACAAATTTAGCGAAATTTTTTATGGGCAATAACGGGCCCATACAGCAACTTTTCCGCACTATCCAAAAACAGATTTCCAAAAAAAGTTTTTTCGGCCCACCCTAATCTGGAGTCCCTTTTTCTCTTGCAGTACGAAGTAGTCAGAGCTAAAGTGAATACAGTCAAAATATGTATACCGAATACCGGTATTTCGAGTTACTTTGCTATTTCATAATACCGGTATTTGCTGAGGTAAAGTACCGTTATTTTCGGTATTAGCTGAAAATAATAAAAAGTTTTTGAGATTAAAGATTTTCATTTTAACTTATTGGAGATGCGAGTTTGTTTTCCAATGAGACTAAGAAAATCAATCTATTGATGCCAAAATTTGGCTTCAAATTCACGAATTAATGAAGCATCAATAAATGAAAGTAGCGGAATAATTACAGAATGATATTTTCAACTGTAGGTGAAATGATGAATCACATTTCCGTGCGTTTATGTGCACCATATGTTCTTATTTTTTCCATTTTCTTGATCACTTCCCCTTTAGTAAAAGCGAATTGCATGTGTAATTACGGATGTATTTATGCTATAAATAATTTATTATAATCATCAATTGTAACAATGCTTTATGGTATTTTTGTTTATTTTTTTATTTTAACTGCATTAAATTTTGAGAAAACCCTTTTCATATTTATAACAAATAGTAATTTGTTGTCACCGGAATCGGTATGCTGGTCTTGCCACTAGGTTGACCAAAAAGTTCGTAAACACTTGCTAAAATTTTTATAGCATTTTGGATTTTTCAAATTTTTTTTATTAATTTTTTTTTTTTTTTTTTTTTTTAGACTTGGCAAATAAAGTTTAAATTTTTTTTCAAGTCTTTACCAAATTTTGGAACATTTAGCTGTATGCTCGGCTGGATAATATTTAGCAATTATATAGTGCCTTGAAAAATCGTGTAGAAGAAATATATAATCAACTGGAAAAAAAATTTCGGATATTTTTATTTGAAAGATATTTTTTTGTAAAGAATTTTGAAAAGAAAACGAATAAACGAATTCAACCTAAAAAAAAAGAAATAAAGAAAGACAAAAGTTCGAATTTAGTTAAGTTCATCGTAAATTTCAAACCAATGGGTTAATAAAACGCAAACCAATTCTCATCAAGAGGAAATTGTTGAAGATGATGTTAATATCAGAAAAGTATTATTCCTCGAAGAGAAACTACAACTAGCTATAAATTAAAAAAAAAAAAATACTACACATAGTACAAAGAAATCCACGCACACATACACAAAAATGATTTATTCAAAACCAGCACGCTAAAAACCGAATTATTTGAAACTGAAGGACTTCTGGGCAATTAGATAATAGCCCAGTCAATAAAGGTTTCGTGTCGCAACTAATTTAGGGAAAGTTGAATTTTTGCAGGATGTTAGCACATAAAGTATACACTAAAAAAACACTAAGTCCCGACCCCCCACTAGAGATGAGACGGGTTCAGCCCGGCCCGACAGCCCAAGCCCGAGCCTGTACCCGAAGCGGGCTCGGGCTCTAGAACCAAAAATGGGTTTCGGGCTCGGGCTCAAGCACAGATATTCAATCGCCAATCTCCATACAAATTCAAAGCAAATCAACATTTTCCTACTATGAGAAAATGAAAGGAACATTTAAATCAGTTCAATCAGCATTAAATTTACCCCCCTCTCCCGCCCTCCAAAAAAAATATAAATAAATTAACTAACGCTTATTAACAGTGTTTTTTTTTTTTTTTTTTTTTTTTTTTTTTTTGCGATTATTATTGCAATATGTCATACAGTAATGCATTTGAAGTGGAGCATTTTAAGAAAATTCAAAAACTTCTGTTAATGAAGAACATTTGGCGCTTAACAGAGAGATGATGTCAGACTATATAGAAGGCTCAGTTTTTGATACAAGAAAGTTTCCTTCGAGCTCGGGCGGACTCGGATTTTGGTCCGAGACAATATCACTCGGGCTCGGGCGGACTCGGTTACAATTTCGGGCTTTAGGGCGGGTCCGGGCTCTCAAAAATGAGCCCGAACTCATCTCTAACCCCCTCCCCTCTTGCTTTTCTCCCCACCCCCTCCGAGACATTGCAGGAGCAGTACTATGATTATACGTGTTTCGTGTAGCAACTAATTAAGAGAAAGCTGATTTTTTGCACGATGTTAGTACTTAAATCATACACTAAGCAACACAAAGTCCCGACCCTCACCTCTCTTAATAGCCACACCTCCCAACCCTTCCGAAACATTGCTAGAGCAGTACTATGATTTTACAAGCGTATACAGCTCAAAAATTAATGATGTTACCGAGGAGTTCCTTTTTTTATTTCACTCCTAACAATATGAGAAACCAGTGGTGCCCAACCTATGGTCCGCTGGACACATCTAGCCCGCAAAGCTGATCCACGTGGCCCGCTGTTTTGTGAAATGTTACAACTCGAAGAACACGATTAATGACAATGTTCCAAATTGGAGCCAAATATTTAGAAATTGGTTCATGAAAAACAGGTTGCATTTAACAAAAGAAGCATCAAGTAATTATAAGAATTTTTTTTTTTTTTTGCAATTTTCCTTCCTTTTTCGAAATTTTTCCATGTCATTTAGAAAAGAGTAAAACATTTTGAAATTTTTTATGTGTTCCAGCCCGCGCGCGAGAACGATTTTAGTATGATTTGCGGCCCTTATGGGAAGAAAAAGATTAAGAACCACTGTTATAAATAAATTATGTTACATACACTTTTTATGGAGATAACTCAGTTTCATTGTTTTACTAACTTAATCACATACAGAAAACTCACTACAAAAAACAAAAAATAAATTCAACAAACAACAGCTTTTTATCATTACGTCTTGGGAAGAAATGTTTGAACAAAACTTATAGGTTAATAATACAATGATGATCTGCAATAGTCATTTAGTTGAAATAGGGCATCAATGTAATTACGTTCACTTTAAGGTTTCACAATGAAAATGCAATATTTTGTTACAAAAGTTTATAGTTCGTTTGTGTCGCTGATAGTCTACAGAATAATGTTTGGTCGAAAAATATTGTTACAGTGCATTTTACTACAGTGTTCATATTTGTAGACTACTATCGGCGACACAAACGAACTATAAACTTTTGTGGCAAAAAATTGCATTATTGTTGCTCTATTTCAACTATAACTTCCCAAGAAGTATAGATAAAAGCCTATAATTTGTTGAAGTTACTTTTTGTAGTGAGTTTTCTGTATATGATTAAGTTGTTAAAGTTGTGAAACTGAGCTATCTACATAAAAAGTGTATATAATATAGTTTGTTCATAAGAGTGTTCCCCAACATTTTCTTCCCGAGGGCCGCAGATCATACTAAAATCGTTCTTGCGAGCGGGAGAGAGCACATATAAAATTTCAAAATATTTTACTCTTTTATAAATGAAATGGGAAAATACGGAAAAGGAAAGAAAATTGCAAATCAATAATTGTTGTTATCATTACTTGATGCTTATTTTGTTAAATGCAACCTGTTTTTCAGAAACCTATTTCTAAATATTTGGCTCCTAATTCGTAGCATTATCATTAACCGCACTCTTCGAGTTGTAACATTTTAAAATAACGGGCCACACGGATCAGCTTCGCGGGCTAGCTGTGTCCCGCGTGCCGTAGGTTGGGCACCACTGGTTTATAATATTGTTAGGAATGAAATAAAAAAAGGAACTCCCCGGTAACATCATTCATCAAGCTTATAATCAGAGTACTGCTCTTGCAATGTTTCGGAAGGGGTGGGGGAGGAAGCAAGAGGGGTGAGGGTCGGGACTTTGTGTTTTTTTAGTGTATATTTTAAGCACTAACATCCTGCAAAAATTCAGCTTTCCCTAAATTAGTTGTGACAAAGCCTATTTTTTTACCTTCATTGACTGGGTTATAAGGTGTATCGACAACTTTTAACAGTACCACCCCGATCTGCACGAATTCAGAAAAATATTTTTAACTGTAGAAAATTTGTACAGTAAAATGAGTTGAAGACTAAGTGTTACGTTCTGGTTCGAAATGAACAAACTTACAAAACACAATGTGGACTGTATAAAGTTAAACCAACACACTTTATTAGTCGGAGCCACTACTCCTGATTAACTTCTAATTATACATATGAAGCCACTACTTCAAAATAAACAACGCATGAAGCCACTGCTTCATTAGATGCAACAACACTTTTGCAAGAAGAAAGAACACAACAATTATCAAAACTGTTGCCATAGAAAACAATTAAAAAATTAAACTTTTCACGAGGTAACATTTTCTGGAGGAAGTACCAAACATACCGCTCCCCTTGAAATCTCATTAGGTTTCAACATATATTTTTTATGGAATAATAATTTATTTTTTTTAGAAATAATAAATGGCAACAACTAAATTACAAACTACAACAAAGAATTTAAATAAATAAATAGTTGAGTTGAAATTGGAAGTAAATAAACCTTATTTATGCCTCTTTTAAAATGTCCGTATTTAGTATACACAGTCACTACTCGGACGCTTCCATCAGTTCCGGGAAAAAGTTCAACAATCCGACCAAGAGTCCACTCTAGTGGCGCGGCATTTTCTCTGTGAACTAGAACAATGTCCCCAACCTTCAAATTTGGCTGCTCCTTCCACCACTTGGAGCGAGGTTGAAGAGTATGAAGATAATCTCTTGACCAGCGGTTCCAGAAATCCAGGCGAAGTCTCTGAATGAGCTTCCATCTCTCAGAGAGAGAAGAAGCTCTAGATGAAGTACTTGGCTCAGGAAATTGGTGAATGGGACCCCCAACAAGAAAATGAACTGGAGTCAGGGCACTGAGGTCTGATGGGTCGGATGATAATGCGGTAAGAGGTCTGGAGTTGAGACAGGCTTCTATTTGAAGAAGGAGCGTGTAAAACTCCTCAAAGTTGAGAAGCGCAGAACCGGACACTATCACTAGCAATTGTTTAGTACTTTTAATAGCAGCTTCCCACAGTCCTCCGAAATGAGGTGCATATGGAGGAATGAAGGACCATTCTATTCCTTTCATTGAACTGAAATCTTGCACTTCTGCTTCACGGCACAATTGGTATAACCTTTTAAGAACTCTTGAAGTTCCCTGGAAATTTGATCCATTATCTGATTTACTTGGACATCCTCTTCTGGATATAAATCTGCGCAATGTTGCTAGAAATGCAGCAGTCGATAATTCTGAGACAAGTTCTAGGTGTACTGCCTTGGTTGCTGAACAAATGAAAAGACAAATGTAAGACTTAAACTTGGTAACTGATCTTTTATGAGCACATTTTGTGTAAAAGGGTCCAGCAAAATCAATTCCAACAATTTCAAAAGGACGAGTTTGCTCAATCCTTGACGGCAGAAGATCTCCCATCACTTGAGGAGCCGATTTCAAACTCAACTTGAAGCACTTCAAGCATTTCTTAAGTTGTTTTCTAACAACTGATCTACCATCAACAAACCAGAATTTTTGTCTTATTAAAGACAACGTTTGCTGCGGTCCAGCATGGATATAAGTTGTGTGATAGTAATCTATGACCTTCTCTGTAAAGCTGTGATTTTTCGGTAACAGCATGGGATGCTTTTGATCGTACGATAAGGATTGATGTTTGGAAAGTCTGCCTCCTACACGAAGAATGCCGTCAGAGTCAAGAAACACATTTAGAGGAAGCAATTTACTATTACGCGGTAATGGCATTCCTTTAGTTAGCAATTTTCTCTCGGACGTGAACTCATTTTCTTGAATTGTTCGCACCACACAAAGCACTGAGTTATGAAGTTCTTTGGATGTGAAACAACCAGAGATTTTGGTACGACTGGAACAGCTATTGTTCAAATATCTCAAAACCCATGCACAAACACGTATCAATTTTGTAAACGAAGATATTTTTGCCACGAATTCAGGAACAAATTTTAATTTAGATGCGCACGCAATGATTTTTTGCTTCTCTTCTACAGCACATTCAGGAAGAGAATATGTCTCTGTAACGTCTAATGGTATGAAACTACTCATAGGTTGACTTAACCAGTTTGGACCTCGTAACCACATGTCATTGCTGATTAATTGAGACGGAAGTAAACCTCTGGTTCCTAGATCCGATGGATTTTCAGTTCCACGGACGTGAAACCACTTGACTGATGGGATGGTTGTCTGAATTTTAGACACTCTGTTTGCAACAAATGCTTGCCATTTATATGGTTCAGTTGCAAGCCATGCGAGAGTTATTTTGGAATCAGTCCATGCTACAGTATTCTGAACTGGAACTTGAATATTTTTCAAAACAGCAGCTAACAAATCAGCTAGCAACAATGCTGAGCACAGTTCCAAACGAGGCAGAGACTGAGTTTTCAAGGGTGCAACTCTTGTTTTCGCAGTAAGCAAAGACACACGAAAATCCGAATTCGGTAATAAACATCTCACATAAATTGCTGCACAGTACGCTTTTTCTGAAGCATCACAAAATGCGTGCAACTTTATATCTGCATGCGAAAAGTTAGAACTAATCTTGGAATTTTCATTTGTTCAAGGAGATGCAGTTCTTCACAAAATGATATCCAATTCCTATTTAATTCTTCGGGAATGATTTGATCCCAAGAAAGCTTATACTTCCACAATTCTTGAAGTAACACTTTCATAAACACTACACAAGGAGAAAGCAATCCCAAAGGATCAAATACACGGGAAATCTCAGACAATATTTCCCTCTTGGAGTATTCTAGCTTTTGTTTCACAGACTCAATGCTAAAACTAAAATAATCAGCTTTTGGACACCACTGGATACCAAGAACCTTAACTTCAGTTTCTAAGTTTGCAGCCTCTTCTTCATCTAGGAATTCTTTAATCATGTTGGTATTATTAGATTTCCACTTACGAAGATTAAATCCTCCCTTTGCCATCATAGTCTTTAACTGCTTCACAAGCTCAGATGCTTCTTCTTCCGATGACGCACCACTTAAAAGGTCATCAACGTAAAAATGATTCAATGTAGCGTTTGAAGCAAGGGGATAGCTGTCCTTCTCATCTAAGGCAAGCTGATGTATTGTTCTCGTGGAGAAAAATGGCGCACTTGCAGTTCCATACGTTACCGTGAGCAATCTGTATTCTTTTACCGGTTCTTCTAAATTACTTCTCCACAAAATTCTCTGCCAATCTACGTCTTCAGGATGTACCCTTATTTGTCGAAACATTTTCTCCACATCGGCACAGACTGCAACTGGAAATGTTCTGAATCGAAGTAGAATGGGATACAATTCCAACTGCAAGCGTGGGCCCACCATCAATAGATCATTTAGGGAGTATCCTGATGATGATTTGGACGATGCATCAAACACCACCCTCAATTTCGTTGTTGTACTAGACTCTCTCAAAACTGGAAAATGAGGAATGTAATATGCTTCACTCTTTGCATAATCAGTTTCGGGAACTGGTTCCATGTGTTTCAGTTCAAGATATTCCTTCATAAAATCCTGGTACTGTTTATATTTTGCCGGGTTTGAGCTTAAGGAACGTTCAACTGCATTCAACCTGCGTAAAGCATGCTGTCTAGATTCACCTAATTCTGTTGGAGAGGTGTGGAAAGGCAATTTTACTATGTATTTTCCATCTTCAGCCCTAGAATGAGTATTTTTGAAATGTTCCTCACAAGCCTTCTCAGCACTTGATAGAAAACTAACAGATGGCACCAAGTCCAACTCCCAAAACTTAGAAATAAGTTCATTAGTATCAATATCTATATTATTTAACACAAGTGGAACATTATCCCTAAATAAATTGACAGATCCTGAAATGATCCAGCCAAAAGAAGAACGAACTGCTGAGGGATAACCATCACCTCTGTTGCTAATTTCACCTTTTAACACTTGAAGGAAAATATCTATACCAAGCAAAATGTCGATTCGAGCTGACTTATGAAAAGAGGGGTCTGCGAGTACTAGATCCTTGAAGGCTTCTTGAATTCTAACATCAATTGATGTGTGCGGTAGATTTCCCACAATTTTATTCATTACAAATGCTGAACTTTTAAGCTTTGGCTTAGAATCGAAATGCGGAGAAAACTCCAAGTCTACAAGACCATTAGTACGAGCGGCAGTAGCGCCAAGGCATGACACCGCTATGTTTGCCTTTTTTCTACCTAATCCAAGTCGATTAACACAATCTTCAGTAATAAAATTAGCTTGACTACCAGGGTCTAATGAGGCACGACATAACTGAAACCTCCCAGAAGAATCTAAAGCCTTGATAAGAACTGTACATAGCAATACTTCTTTATTTTCACCTCTAGATACTCTTTCTTCCACTTGAAGAGAAGTAGTACCTGTGTAGATGCTAGGAAGTTCACCGGAAAGCCTAGCGTTATTTTTACTTTCATCAGAATTGCACATTTTTCCTGGAGTAAAAGATTCAGCTTCAATAGAGAGGGTACTAGAGATTTGTTTATTGTCCGAATTCACTGCACTCATACCTTTATCACCCCTATCAATATGCAGTATAGAATTATGCGATTTTCCGCACTCTTTGCATTTTTGAGGACATTTACAGAATTTTAACAGGTGAGAGGAAGAAAGACAACAAAAACACAGATTATTAAACTTGACAAAATTAATTCTTTTCTGAACAGGCACATTTTTAAATTTAAAACATTTCACCAATGCATGATTACCTTTACAAAATGTACAATCTACTTTTGCTTCAGTCAACAAAGATGTGACTTTGCAATTAGAATTTTTCTTTTCGTTAAAAGAATTTTTACTGTTCTGTAAAGTACGAGCTTGTACACGAAGAAATGAGAATAATTGCTCCAAGGTACCTAATTCATCTTTTTTTAATTCCCGTTCCCACCAACTTCTCGTATTTTTGTCCAGTTTTTCAACTAATGCGTAAACAACCATAACTTCAGCAAATTCTTCAATTTTATGACCTATAACAGCCAAAGAGCTCACAAATTCATTAGCTGAATCAATTAAATTAAGAATTGCCTGAGGCGATTCATTAATTCTTTGTAAATTAAACAATTTTCTAATAAGTGCATTTACTAGTTCTCGCTTATCAGAAAACCTATCTTCAAGTAGTTGCCAAGCAACCGAATAGTTTGCATTTGAAATCGGCATAGAATTTATAATTCTTAACGCTTCATCTTTACAACTAGCCTTCAAATACTGCAATTTCATTGCATCTGAAATGCTTTTATTTTCATGAACACTAGTCGTGAATAAATCCTTAAAAGTTAGCCACTCTTCAATTTTCCCCGAAAAAATGGGAAGAGAAAGAACAGGTAATTTAACTTGTGCGAAATTGTCGCCATTTTCTTGCAGAACAAGTTTTTCGGTTTTCACACTCACACTATCTTTTGCGCGATTAATTTTTAAAGCAAGGTCGTCAATTATATCTTGCAGTAAATAATTTTCATTCATAAATTCCTCGATTTCAGTTTCCTTACACATTCCATAAATTGCATCAAAAATGGAATTTATCTCTACCGATAATTGATTTGTCTTGGTTTCAAATAACTTGAGTTCCACCAAATCGGCTTTTTCAACAGAATTCTCTACTTTTTCATTATGGCGATTTAATGCCGCCTTGGCGACAAATAATTTTATTTTCAATTCATTCATAGTTTGACGAAATAAAGTGAACAATAATTCTAAATGACTCACCGGCTAATTACTCAAAGCTCCGGTCTCTGGAGGACCATTTCTATGTTACGTTCTGGTTCGAAATGAACAAACTTACAAAACACAATGTGGACTGTATAAAGTTAAACCAACACACTTTATTATTAGTTAGGAGCCACTACTCCTAATTAACTTCTAATTATACATATGAAGCCACTACTTCAAAATAAACAACGCATGAAGCCACTACTTCATTAGATGCAACAACACTTTTGCAAGAAGAAAGAACACAACAATTATCAAAACTGTTGCCATAGAAAACAATTAAAAAATTAAACTTTTCACGAGGTAACATTTTCTGGAGGAAGTACCAAACACTAAGAGACAATTCAATAGATGCCTTCTGTTTCTTTCTGTATTATTGGTTTTTTATTATGGCATTTATTTCTTCATTTTAGATTTTTTACAATACGTTTTCATGAATCTTGCAGTTTTTGAACAAAATAATGAAATATGGCAACAAAACAATGCGTTTTGGATCAATTTTTCAGTAACTCCTAATACCGGTTTCAATATCGGTACTCCGGGGTCACGTTTTAAAAAATATCGAACACCGGTGACATTTAAGTAACTGTATTTTTTTAAAGGAGATCGTGACGTAAAATTGAAAATGTTGAAAATAATTTGAATTATAGCAAATGTGGTGGGATTGTTACTGAATGAACAGGTGTGTGTTCAGTTTGTGTTCAGTTTGTTCGTATTTAAGAAAGAATAACAATTGAAAAATTAAATATTTTATTTTACAAGAGCAAATTTTTTCGGACAAGTGATGTTTATTTTTTTTTATTATTATTTTTTTTTAACTTTTTTTTTAAAACTTTTCTTTTCCGTTCCTTTTCTCTCTCTATCTCTTTTGCAAAAAAAACCTTCGCATTTGAGAACTGCTAAAGAAAAAAATTTTTTAACGTACCAGTGAGGTTTTGTTCACTTTCTTCTGTGTGTGTTTATGTTTTTTTTTTTTTTTTTTTTTTTTTTAGAATGTTTTTGACTCGAGGCCTTGTGAAAAAAAAATTTGCGAACGGTTAAGATTTTTTTTTTCTTTTTTTACGAAATAAAAATAATAATAAATGAATTAGTAAATACTATGTAAATTAAACTTTACTTGGTGTTTAAAGAAGTAACGAAAAATATTTAAATGATAAGAAAAAATAAGTAATTATTGTAATAATTATACATAAGTAAAAAACATTGAAGAAAATTCATAGAAAACTATGAAAATTATTACAAAATTCTCATAAATAATGAACTATACCATTTTTTTTTTTAAATTATCGTGAGTTTTTTTTTTTTTTTTTTTTTGGTTTTTTTACTAAGGAAAATTTTTGTGACGTGGGCGAGCAAAAATTACTGCGGACTGATCAATTATTTTACCTTGCCTTTGCTGGTCCTCCGGACCACCAGTTGAGAATCGCTGGAATAAGCCACTTTTATCCATCAAATAGAATACTATTTTCCTGAACATTATTTAATTGGTTATTTTCGAAAATCTGAACTATCTATGGCCCTAATTAGTTCGAATTTTCAGAGTTATGTACTTGATTATTATTAAATTAAAAAAATAAAAGTGATGGTATTTTAATTTAATTTTGAAAAGTACAAAGCGAGATGGATTGATAACGGATTCACACTGCACTTATGTTCTCCTGCCTCCAAATGGAAAAAAAAAACAGTTGCTTAGTTTTTCTTTTCTTTTTTTTTTTTTCTTGACACAGTACCATATTTCTTCTTTGTAATTCGAAGATAGTGACGTTATTGATGATTTCGGGAAACTCTGCTTAAATACTTTTTTGGTCTTCATTCACTTCAGCGTCGAATCGTTGTTTGTTTTCGAGTTTTCAGAAGCAACGTTGGCCATTCGACAGTAGTCCACGAAATCCATAATTTCACAAAAGCATTTTCTTGGAAATAATCTAAAAAATATTTTTTTGTTAGTTGTTTGTAGTCAATAATAATAACATGCAAAGTCATTTAGATTTTAATTTTGAAAGAACGTAAATAGCAGTATACGTTTTGTGTTTAAGTTGTTCCAATACTGTTGGTTATTTTATTCTGTTTTGTGTATTATTTCCATTATTTTGCTTTCAGTTACTATTTTTCTTACCTATTCATTTATTTTTGCAAAAACTAAATATAATTAAACTCTAATAGGTCGATCGCTCTTTTAAGTTGAAAAGAATAAAAAACATAAAAAGAAAAGACCCCCCCCCCCCCCCAAAAAAAAAAAAGAGCTTCAGACATTGGGGATAGAAAATTTGGGGATAGATTTTCAGATGGATAATTTTTCACCTCGAACAAGGTCGGAGCGGGCCTCTTGTTAAAACATATATTAGAAACAGTTTCGCTCTGCTCTGACCAAATTTTATTTTAAGTGAGAGACTTACTTCGATCCAATAATGAAGCAATACACTCGGCGTGGCAACGCAGCAATAAATTCTTCTGTTCTGATGGCATGCAAAATTTCCTCTGCGGCTTTTTGGATGCTGAGAATGGGCGTTAAAATAGGATATCTGAAATGCAGGAAAATCTGTCGGTTAAATTTTATCTTTAACTATGTTATTTAAATTAGATATGTTAAGTAAAGCCTGTTAAGTATGTTAATAAAAACTTAAGATTGAAGTAACCTAGCTGGCTCCATTTTAGAAGAACTTTATGTAAGGCTGTACTACAAATATACATTAAACCATAATTCGTTGTTAACCAAAGTTTTATACAAATAATTTTCGCAATTTTTCGCTCTTGCCCAGTTAACTGAAAGGAGATAGCAGGAGAAGCGACTGCTAAAGTCTGACCACGCCCCGTTTCAGAATTGTTCACTTTCGTGAAGGAACGATATGGAGAGAAAAGTTGAAACGGAGTTTGCAAGTGCGTCATTGGTTCTATAGATTGAGTACGTCACCTAGGAATTTAAGAAAATACTCACAGAGGTAAAAAATTTTAATTTTGTGCGGTCAAGGCAGTTGTCTCATTGGACAGGTCATGCCCTACGTAAGTGGGTGGGTTTGGGTTTTACTTCTTTCATCAGCCATAGGTCAGCAAGAATAACGTCCCCGATAATTAATTCCAAATAAAAAATTGGCTCGAGTAGGGCTGCAATGATCTTCCTTCTCTATTCTTTAAGGAATGGACCCGTTTTCTCAAATGATTGACAATGTTTATTTGTTTGCGGTCGGACTATACCAATATCTGACCCTTAACAACCCTTATTTTACAAATTCTATAGCAAATCGTTGATGTGTTACCATTTATCAATCTTCGGTAACACTTAATGTTGCAACCTTACCTAAATTCAAAATGGTTGGGTTCAACTTATTTTTCGTCTTCATTGTTCCCAATTAATTAAATAAGTCCTTTTATGAGAAAACAAGCAATGGGTAAACATTCAACCCATTTCTACAAGAAGAAAATTTAACCCAGATACTTTAAAGCTTTGAACAATAGATGGAGGAGAGGGAGAACAAGAAATTAAAGTAATTATTTGCAATAAACATGCATTTACTCTCATTTCTGAAATTAACTTTTGATTCTTTTTGATTTATTTTTAACAGAATTCACAAAACACATTGTAACTTACAAAAATGTTTTAAATTATAATTTCTCTTAATTACAAGTTTCGGCCTTTAAATAAGAGAACATCAGGATGCACAAAATTCAGCTGATCCAGTCGCTGAGTTTTTGAAAGAGTTAGATAATAATTGATGATTATATTTGCAAGTAAGCAGTTCTTCCACATCTTTTACAGGGTTCGTACTCAATTTCAGAAATAAAATGAAGGAGTGAAATGAGATTTTGAAGGAGTACCAATGGGCTGTCCTTAAATGACGTCACACTTTTTTTTCAACATGTTTGACCCCCTTCACATTTGTCACAAAGTGTCACACTCTATCTTACTCCTCCTCTTGCCACATGTCATATTTTTATAAACATATTGTTACAATAACTGTGTGATGTCACTTTTTGTCACCCTCTCTCTTCCCCTTGTCACAATTTCATGAACCTGTCTCTCCCTCAAGGCATGACATCACTAATATCATAACTGTGATTTACTAAACAATTGTCTTTTTAACACAATCACTTAATACAGTACAGGTATTTTTAATATTTAAATAATGATTTGACAAACTGACTTTTGCCGCTGAGAGTGGGGCGGAGGGAAAAGGGATCAAGGAATCATTTAACTTGAAAAAATAGCCAAGCACCATTTGAGCATGATTTACTTCATTTATGAAATGTCTTAGTCATCTATTAATATTTTCACCTTCAACTTTTATAATTTATATGATCAATTTGTAAATCACATTTTTGTGAGGAAAAACATATACAAAATTACTACATGAAAATCGCCCTTGTGACGAAGATAAGTTGTTGATTGAAATATTTTAAGTTACTGTCACAGAGGAAGACTGTATAGCTATATAGTCTTGAACTAAGAAAGAAGGAATATTAGAGGAGTTTTGAATGAGCTTACGAACCCTGTTTTAACAAAAAATGATTTTTCTCTTTTCAGATATTAAAACTTCATGGCAGAAGAAAATCAGACGACAACATACAATAAGTTCTCGTGAATCTCCAATAAGAAAACCAGCTACTTCATCGCCTTTGCCTGATGGTCTTACTAGCGAAAACAAAAAAATAAGTAGTTCCAGGTAAATTCTTCCACAATTTTTGTTCCTTTATGAATAGCAATGAGGGGTGTTTCCTTTAGTCAAAAGAACTCTACTTTTGGTCGCTGAAATTGATAGAGTAAGTGAAAAAATATAACATGAGGCAGTGAGAAGCAAAGAGATGCAAGTGGCAAAATTAAAAACTTGGAGATAACCAGTACACATAGTAGGTGAACCTCTCCTCTGTCTTGGGGCAAGAGATGGTACTAGTAACCCTGGTAGTTGCTGTTACACAGCATGATTTAGAAAAAAAAAATTAATGAAAGCCTACCTAAAAGCTAATCTTCAAATGCGTTTTATTCAAAACTTGAAAACGTCCACTTGCATCCGTTTGCTTCTCACTGCCTCACATGTAGTCAAAAAATATTTTTTTTTCTCAACATTTAATTTTTAATTCATTTTTTAAATGCTAGATTTCTAAAACAAAATGTTTCATCCTGTGACGTCACAAATGAAGACAGCCATCTTGAATCGGAGCGCGTGGTTGTCTTTTCTGGAAAGTTATCGCCTTTTGGTGACTTTTCACTGCGAGCAATTATTAGCCGAAATTTCAGAAAAAAATATTTTTGAAAGAAGAGAAACAACCCAATTTTAACGAGACCGTGTTAACAACAAACCATTTATAATCATGGTATCTAAACGTATAAAATAGCTCCGTTTCGCTACCTTTAAATTGTTAAATTACTGGAAAAGAAAATTAAATATTTGCTCTAATATAGCATGTGTCAATGGATCGAAATTTTGGGAAATTTAGATTTATCTCGTATTTTTGTATGGTATGTGGTGTAAAGATATTTAAAGATAAAAGCCTACCCTTTTTTTTAAATCAAGAAGTTAAAGACCTAATTATTTGAAAATGACATATTTTCAGTCAACTAGAGGAGATGTAACGTGCATTATCAACAGCACCATCGTCCTACGTGAATTCAGAAAGAATATTTTCAACTGCAGGCCATTTTTAGTGACAATTTATTAAATAGATGCATTATGTTTCTTGCTATTTGTGATTTTTTATTATGATATTTGCTCCTTCATTTTATATTTGTTCCCAATAAGTAAATAATGAACTTTTTGCACAAATAGTAAAATATCAAAATGAAACATTATGTTTTTGATTTTTTTTGGGGGGGGGGGATTTCTAATACCGTTATTCCGGTATTACGTTAAAAAAAATACCGAATACCGGCATGACAATTTTGGTCTGGTATTGCTATCCCTAGTTATGATTTTAAAAAAAAGAAAGAAAAGAAAAGAAAAAAGAAGAAGAAAAAAAAGAAAACAATAAACAATAGTACTGCCGTGGGCAGGTAAAGGGCTGTTACAATTTTGTCTTTTCTTTTCTTTGCAAGTTTTTCACCTATTGTATGATAACATTATTGTACAAGCTTGCTTGATTGGTTTCCGCCGAAAAAAAAGCTCTAAAAACGTCTAATTCCGACATTTCCCTATTGCTAGTATTGAATCCAAAACTGCGTTTCTTCGAATATCTCGAAAACTCATTTCTGCAGATACTGCCGTTTGCCTGCCCACTGCAGCATAGTAACAATTGCTCAAATAGAAATGAAGAACGTACGGACGTACTTAGCAATTGGATTCTGATTCATTCCCGTATCCACAGTGAGGGGACAAACAGTGGTGAATCGAATATCATGCCCTTCAGTCCTCATTTCTTCAGACAAGGCTTCCATCAATCCCACTACTGCAAACTTCGAGGCTCTGAAAAATCAATTGAGGCGGTGAAAAGAACAGTGATGTAACTCACTTTTTTTTAAAAAATTCACATTTAAGTTTATATCCAATTTATCGACACAACTGTGTTATATGTGATCATGGAATATAGAGCAATTTTAACTTAAAAGATTGCTATCACGTCATCATAGATTTTTTACGGTACTTTTGATACAAGTTAGATTTTTAAAATGGCATAAAATTAACTTGCCCCAGTTTTCCTTTCAAAAATTTCGTTTTCTTATGGAATTGATTTGTTATAGTCTTCACTGTTTTTATATACAGGGTGTTCCAAAAATGACTGGTACATTTGAAAAATCAATAAAAACTATACGGGCAAAGATAGAAATATATCGTTTGTTGTATTAAGCTAGAAACAACAGTAAATTTTCAGACATACAAACCTTCAAAATTACTTACAATGTTCCTCAACAGATGACGCTGCAGGTATATTAAAAGGTCTAAAAGAAAACGCAGTCTGTAAGATTCTGTGACAGAAACACACTGTTTATCTGCAGTATGCTCGGAAAAACAGTAAACTTTCCGACATTTCAGTTAAATTGGAAAGTGTGCCTGTCTGAAAATTTGCTGTTTTTCCAAGCATGTCGCAAATGAAGAGTGTATTTCTGTCGCTGCACGTTTAGTTTTTTGAGTAATCACGATTGCTTATTGTTCTCACTTGACTGTTTTGAAGTCTTTTGATTTTATTTTCCCACCGTCACCCTCTGCAGCATCACCGTCGACCGGGTCCTCACGATGCTGCTCCTATAGCGAAAGCCGTCTCCAGGTTGCATCCATGTCCTACACACACGCGCATACATACACAACTACACACTCACGCACGCACACACACACACAAACACACACGCCTACATACACACACTCGTGATTGCGAAAAACATAATTTGAATTCAAGATGTCAAAATTCAAATTAATTTATATATATATATATATATATATATATATATATATATTAATATTTCTAATATACCGGTTATTTTGGCAATCTTACAGACTGCGTTTTTCTTTATATATTTTAAAATACCTGCAGTGCCATCTGTTGGCTGAAGAACATTGTAACTAATTTTGAAAGTTTGTCTGTCTGAAAATTTACTATTGTCCCAAACATAATGCAACAAACGATTTCTGTCTCTGCCTGTTTAGTTTTTATTGATTTTTCAAGTGAATCAGTCATTTTTGGAACACCGTGTACTTTTCCTCAAAAATGATGTATGGGATAGAACCCAAATAAAAAGAAAAACACTCAAAAATAGTTCTTTTTTACAAAAATTTAAAAAGTTCACAAAAATAATGATTTTTTTCACAAAATGCAGACCTAAAAATAAAAACTTGGATCGAATCCTGCTCGGCTAGTATAATCGTATGGAGAGCAAACGCTTGGCAATGTCTCGATGAGTTGAATCAACTGAAAAGTTGATTTAACTCATAGGGATTAGAATGGTAGGCACAATGTAGGGGTTGTATATTCATTACAAGAAACTATTTACAGGTTACGTTACTAAGACAATTTTAGATGAAAAATAATGGAATAAACGCAAAATTTAGCCAGATTACAACAAATTAATCACAAAAATAATTACTATTTACAGAATTTGTTACAATATATTTCTTTCAGTAAGCAATGTTGAATGCATCATTGAATATTTTAATATGGTTATGTATAGATTTTTTCCTAAAATTTGCAATTTTGCCGCTTGACTGGTTTTTGAAATAAACGATTCAATTGTGTTTTGTTCTTCTTTTTTTGAGCAATCACGATTGCTTATTGTCCTCACTTGACCGTTCTTCGCGTTTGGTTTCTTTTTCAACTGGGACCGGGCACACCAGCACCACCGCCCAACGGCCTCCGCAGGCGCGACTCCTCCTTTCCTGAGCTATCCGCTTCTCCTGATCGGAGGCGTCCATGTCCTACACATACACTCACACACGTCTACGTGCATACACACAGGTCTACGCGCACACCACACACACACACACACACAACTATGCACACGTAACCGCCCAGGAGGAGAGGCTGGCTTGGAGGGACAGTAGCCGTTTCTAGAAACAATGACTCCAATGAGTAGGGTCCTGTCGCAGTTCGTGATTGCGAAAAACATAATTTGAATTCAAAGTGTCAGAATTCAAATTAATTTTCTTTTTATTCTTTGTTTTTGTTTTTCGGTCTTTCAGTGCAACTTCTTTTATCTCTATCAAAATACTTACAGATGCCGCCATTTAGCGGGAAAACTAATTCATCTGTTGGACAAAACGTAAATTTAACGTCAATGTATGTAATTTTTACCAGTGGTGGGAAAAAAAACGGGATGCGCTCCTCAATATAGGAAGAAAACACGTGCACATGGAATGAGCTGATTTTGCTGCATTTGAGTTGCCCGTGGAAACCGCGGGATAAGCAGCCGAGATGGTGTATTTTATTTTGAAAACAAACATTTCAGCACTGCAAGACCTCCAAAAAATAAAAACTTATGAATTTTTCATTTATGGAGGTATTGAAAAAAAAAAGCGCGTTAGGGGCCATTCATTAATTACGTAAGGATGATTTTGGCATTTTTTGACCCCCCTCCCCCCCACGTAAGGGTAAGTAATATTTCTACCCCCCCCCCCTCATATCTTACGTAATATTCCATTTCATTTTTCAAAATAATAAAATAACGAATCTTACATTACTGGAATCGTTATGAAATTCACTATTATAAATTATTTTTTAAAAACCTTTTTGTGCAAAGAAATATTTACTAAAAGGAACCTAGGCTGCATGCTTTTTCGACAAATATTTTTTTGTATATGATACGATACTAATTAAAAATAAAACATGCTATACACAGTGCGACTATTTTATTATATTTTACACTATTTATTCTTTCAAAAACAAGTAATAAACAACTCATCCTAATACGTTTTTTTTACCTTCCAGGAGCAAATAAAATATAGTCCCTGCCAAACCACTTGACCGTGCGATTTCTAATATAAAATATCGACTTGGAAAATATTATGTAAGAATGGGTCTGATCCCACCCCCTCCAAGTAAGGGTATGTAGAGATTTTTCCACCCCCCCCCCCCTCCCCCTCGGGACCCTTACATAATTAATGAATGGTCCCTCATGTAGACGAATATCCAGTAAAATGTAAATAGTATTCCACAACATTTGGCTGTGAAATATACCGTATGTAATCTCAAAATATTGATATTATTTTCACTATAAAAATTCAAATGAGGCAGTGAAAAGCAATGGGATGCAAATGGACTATTTAACGTTTCGAGTATATCGCGTTTAAATTTCAGATCCTAGGTAGGCTTTCATTTTAAAAAAAAAGTTCTTAAATCATGCTATGCAGCAACGCCTACTAGGGCTGCTAGTACTATTTCTTGCCCCAAAGCAGAGGAGAGGTTCCAGTATCATTTGTACAGGTTTTCTCCAAATTTTTAATTTCGTCACTTACATCTCTTTGCTTCTCACTGACTCAAATGAGAGTTAAAAATAATAATTAAAATTAGTAAATCGTGTAATCCAAACATGTCAAACTACTGTAAAATATTGAACAATGTCACTGCAAAAGAATCTGTTAATGCTTTCACTTTGTTCCAATTGTTGATTTTTATAACTTTTAGCAAAACCTTTGTATCTCGAATTTTCCTTCTGTCCCGTGAAATTCGAGATAGACTGGTTCGACTGTAACATAAAAGTTCGTTACCTGTATTTTTACAATGAAAAAAGTATAAATATTTTGTGTAATTTAGTGTTACGCACGGGACATTTCACAGCCAGATTCTGTAAAATGACGATAAGTTTCAATGTCTTTTATTTCTTTTGATTTTTTAATCGGAACTGTGTCTACTTCAGATAATAATTAGGAAAAGAAATAGTATCAATCTGTATCTCACGAGTAATCACTTTGATTGACGTGTCCCCATCAGTCCTGCTGCAGACGATATAGCAACCACATGCCCTCTGTTCTTCTTTATCATGTTTGGAAGAAAAGCTCTTATGGTCTGAAACATTGAGAAAAGACAAAATTAAGAGAACGTTTCAAAATACTTATTTCATCTGCATCTTTACAAAAAGAAATAATTATTAAATAAAATCAAAAAACCTGACTGTGTAAAAACCAAAAAAACTAAAGAGAAGAAATATATAATCCCAGTAGTTTAGAATGTTATTACTGAATAACTACACCATTGAAACAGTTTTTGCAATCGATACACACATAAGAAAAATCATAAATTCAAAAGCAGAATAAAAGGATCAATAGTCAGGACCCATTCCTTTTTGACCAATCAAGGAACCCTGTAAAATTTATGATTTGTCTTATGTATGTATCGATTATAAAACTATTTCAATGGTGTAGTTATTCAGTAGTACTTAATAACACTTTAAACTACTGGGCAGTGTTGGGCATTAATCAACTAAATCCTCTATCGACTAAAGTAATCTGACTCCCATTTAGTTCAGACTAATATTTTAAAAATTTAATTCAATTGCAGACGAAGATTAACGTTAGTTTAAACTAACTCGTTAGTTGACTAAAAAAACTAATTTAGTTCAGATTGATTTAGTTCAGATTAAAGTAATCAGATTGAATTTAGGTCAAACTAATTTTAATCAGATTGATTTAATCAACTAAAGTAATCAGATTAAATTTCGTCAGATTAAAATTTATACTAAATCTAATCAGATTAAAATAAATCTACACTGTTAAAACTACAGATTGCGTTTGGATTCTTTAAGGGGTTCCTTTCTTTCTCCCCCCCCCCCAATAAATATTAAGAAGGTCCTAATGTGTTACGGGGGGGAATTGGGGGTTGGGGGGCTGCCCCCCCTTACCGATTTAAGACCTTAAAAAATCAATAATTTTTAAAAACACCCCCTTTGGACTGACGCAGTTTTGCGACATGACCCACACTACCCCCCCCCCCATTTGGTACACAATACTGCTTTTGGTCTTCTTTATCTTTTACTAATAATAAAGCTGAAAGTCTCTCTGTCGGGAGGATGTCTGTAGGATGTCTGGATCTCTGTGACGCGCATAGCGCCTAGAACGTTCGGGCCGATTTTCATGAAAATTTGGCACAAAGTTAGTTTGTAGCATGGGGGTGTGCACCTCGAAGCGATTTTTCGAAAATTCGATTTTATGAATTTTCTATTAAAATTTTAAGCCCTTTACACATATAATCTTTACTAATAATAAAGCTGAAATTCTCTACTGTCCGGAGGATGTCTGGATGTCTGTAGAATGTCTGGATCTCTGTGACGCGCATAGCGCCTAGACCGTTCGGCCGATTTTCATGAAATTTGGCGCAAAGTTAGTTTGTTGCATAGTGGTGTGCACCTCGAAGCGATTTTTTCGAAAATTTGATTTTGTTCTTTTTCTATTCCAATTTTAAGCCCATTTTTCACAGAAATTTAATAAAATGGGAAAGAATTTGTTCTGAAAATTATCTTTCTTTATCTTTCTTTTCTTTTTACTTCTTTATCTTTCTCCTTTTCCTTTCTTTTTAACAACATAACCTGAAAGTCTCTCTGTATGGATGTCTGGATCTCTGTGACGCGCATAGCGCCTAGACCGTTCGGCCGATTTTCATGAAATTTGGCACAAAGTTAGTTTGTAGCATGGGAGTGTGCACCTCGAAGCGATTTTTCGAAAATTCGATTTTATGAATTTTCTATTAAAATTTTAAGCCCTTTACACATAATCTTTACTAATAATAAAGCTGAAATTCTCTCTGTCCGGAGGATGTCTGGATGTCTGTAGAATGTCTGGATCTCTGTGACGGGCATAGCGCCTAGACCGTTCGGCCGATTTTCATGAAATTTGGCGCAAAAGTTAGTTTGTTTGCATAGTGGTGTGCACCTCGAAGCGATTTTTCGAAAATTCGATTTTGTTCTTTTTCTATTCCAATTTTAAAACCCATTTTTCACAGAAATTTAATGAAATGGGAAAGAATTTGTTCTGAAATTTATCTTTCTTTTCTTTACTTCTTTATCTTTCTCCTTTTCCTTTCTTTTTAAACAACAAACCTGAAAGTCTCTCTGTATGGATGTTTGGATCTCTGTGACGCGCATAGCGCCTAGACCGTTCAGAGCCGATTTTCATGAAATTTGACACACAATTAGTTTGAAGCATGGGGGTGTTGTACCTCGAAGCGATTTTTCGAAAATTCGATTTTATTAATTTTCTATTAAAATTTTAAGCCGTTTTTCACATAATCTTTACTAATAATAAAGCTGAAAGTCTCTGTCTGGAGGATGTCTGGATGTCTGAATCTCTGTGACGCGCATAGCGCTTAGACTCTTCGGCCGATTTTCATGAAATTTGGCAAAGTTAGTTTGTATCATGGGGGTGTGCAACCTCGAAGCGATTTTTCGAAAATTCGATGTGGTTCTTTTTCTATTCCGATTTTAGGAACAAAATTATCATAAGATGGACGAGATTACCATAACGTGGAACCATAACATGGGCATAAGCCAATTATCGATAAAATTCACCATACATTATTTGTAAATATACAGGCGGACCAAAAGACCTTTTAATTTTCTATTACGGCAAAGCCGTGCGGGTACCACTAGTACTGGAATAAAGGCTTGATTTTTTTCATATCCAGATAGCCGATGCCTATTCCCTATTGCAGTTACTTATATGAAGGGATGCCCCCCCTCTCAAAAAGAAATTCACTCCACTCAAATTATGGGGGGGGTGGTTAAAAACGCGAAAATTTTCCAAAAACAAACCTTAAAATATTGAAGTCTGCGCCATGCGCCCCACTACACCCCCCCCCCCCTGTAGGCCACACCCGCTTCTGATCTTATTCGAATAAAATGCTTGAATTTTTTTATCCAGATGGCCGATGCTTGTTCTGTTTCAAAGTAACTTATTTAAGGGGATACCCCCCCTTGATTGAACCCCCTCAAATTACGGGGGAAGGGGGCTCCCCCAAAAAAAACATAAGTACATTTTTTTTTCAAAAACAAGCGCTAAAAATTTTAAGTTTGAACCAACCTTTCCACTGACCACGCCCCCCCCCCCCCATAGACCACACTGCTTCTGATCTTATTGGAATAAAGTGCTTGATTTTTTTTTATCCAGACGGCTTATGCATGTTCTCTTTCAGAGTAACTTGCGTAAGGGGATACACCCTTTTAAATAGAAACCCCCCGCAAATTACGGGGGGGTTCCCCCCACCCCCAAAAAACTCATTAAAAACACGAAAATTTTTAAAAACAAACCTTATAAAATTCGAAGTTTGCGCATCCCGCCCCACTACCCCCCACCCCCCCCCCCCCCGAAGGTCACACTGCTTCTGATCTTATTAGAATAAAATGTTTGAATCTTTTTTATTCAGATGGCCAATGCCTGTTCTGTTTCAGAGTAACTTAAGTAAGGAGATACCTCCCTTAAATAGAAACTGCCCTCAAGTTATGGGGGGTGGGGGATTCTCCCCCCCAAAACATTGTAAACGCCTAAAATTTTTCAAAAACAAGCCCTAAAAATTTTACGCCACCCGCTATACTGACCACGA